>NW_027140380.1:1870520-2182273 GCF_036365525.1 Heterodontus francisci | reverse complement strand
TTCTCCCTCTCTATTGCTGAAGGGATTGAGTTGATTGACAACTGGCGGCTGCTGGTATTTGAATAAATGAAGTTTCTTCCAACCATTTTTTGATTGACAGCTACACAGAACTTTTTTGTCCCAGGCACAGTTGCGCAGTGGTTAGCACTGCAGCCTCACAGCTCCAGCGACCCGGGTTCGATTCTGGGTACTGCCTGTGCGGAGTTTGCAAGTTCTCCCTGTGTCTGCGTGGGTTTCCTCCGGGTGCTCCGGTTTCCTCCCACATGCCAAAGACTTGCAGGTTGATAGGTTAATTGGCCATCATAAATTGCCCCTAGTATAGGTAGGTGGTAGGGAAATATAAAGGGACCGGTGGGGATGTTATTGGAATGTGGGATTCGTGTAGGATTAGTATAAATGGTTGGTTGATGGTCGGCACAGACTCGGTGGGCCGAAGGGCCTGTTTCAGTGCTGTATCTCTAAACTAAAACTAGACACAAAAATGAACAGAAGTGGATCAGTGTAGGATGATTCTCGGTCTGTATAAAAGGGGTGTGATTTCAGCTGCCATGGTCCAGTGGTTAAAGATTTCAACATTGAAATCCACTGGACTTATCCCAGTTTGGTTTGAGTCCTGCTCACAGAGGATCTATTCAGTGATTTTAATTATTTTAAATCTTTAATCCTCTATTTCCACAAAACGCAGGCACTGAAATAACTCATACTCCTCACCATTGCTATCCATTATACAGGTAGTGGCTGCATGGTCTAATGGAGACACACTAGGAGGGCTCTGGGAGAGGTTTCTTCTCGGGTTTTAGGACTCTTTTGGTCTACCAACAGCAACCGGATGTCTGCAGAGGAACTCGGAGTGCCAGGCCGCTCAGAGGACAGACTTCCCAGGATCAATTTTAATCAGGGCACAAAATATCAGTGGAACAGGACATCAAAGGTCCGAGGATTGAGGCTGAAATTCCCGATGTTTTGGAAGAAACCTGCAGATGTGGGACGTTAATATTTGCTCGGTGCAGATTCACTTTAGTCCGTTATTGTGTCCTGCGACAAACAAATGGCTGGCAGCTGTCAATCCAAAAAATAAAAATCAGAAGATTCTGGCAATTTCCACCCTTACAGCTCTCAGCAGTCTTGGTTCCATCTCATCCAGTCCTCATGACTTATCAACATGAAGTACAGCCAGCCGTTCCAGTATCTCCTATTTATTAGAACGTGCTGACTGAGCTGTGTTTTCACCACTTCTGGGCAATCAGACAGTTCACCCTTCATTCTGCTCTGATTCACTTTCCCAAAGCAGATCTACAGATTCTCAAATCTGGGGACAAGGATTTCTTATTTGCTTCCTTTCAGTTTTTATCATTCTCAACTGACAATATAATCCAAAACTCGGACAAATCCTCCACCTTGCATCGTGTCCCAGACTCAGTAGAAAGCAGCACATAGTGACATGAACACACTGACAGATGCAATCCGTCACACTCTGATTCAGTGAGATTAATGTCAAGAGTGGTTTCCAGATCAAATGCAATGATGAACAAATTTCTCTCAAAGGAGGTGTGGTTGACTGAGGTACCTTTATAGTATTTGCAGTGAATTTCTGTGCAAGAAGGGACAATCGTCAAACATCCATTCCGAAATCCTTCGCTCAGCAAAGACAGATAGAGTCCTGTTTTAAATAAAAACAGAAAGTGCTGGAAATACTCAGCGGGTCTGGTGGCATCTGTGGACAGAGAAGCAGCGTTAACCTTTCAGGACTGTGACATTTTATCAGAACTGCTGAAATGTTAACTCTGCTCCTCTCTGCACAGATGCTACCAGACCTGCTGAATATTTCCAGCACTTTCTGTTTTTATTCTGGAAATATTCAGCAGGTCTGGTAGCATCTGTGCAGAGAGGAGCAGAGTTAACATTTCAGCAGTTCTGATAAAATGTCACAGTCCTGAAAGGTTAACTCTGCTTCTCTGTCCACAGATGCCACCAGACCCGCTGAGTATTTCCAGCACTTTCTGTTTTCATTTCAGATTTCCAGCATCTGCAGTATTTTGCTTTTGTTACTGTCCTGTCTTATTGTGCTGCTCAATAAAGTCGTTGGAAAACCAAGTTACAGTCAGGCTTAAAGGGGATTTGAATCCAGGATTGATCTGTTCATTAAAGAGGTGCTTCGACCAACTAAATCAAAGGGTCAAAATAAAGTGTTTGAGTTTTTTGAGCTATAGATTAGTGCAGATCTTTCTAGCTGTGCTGAACATTGATTTCCATCTCCGGGTTCTTTCTGAGTCTGTGAGTTTGCAGTTCTTTGCGAGTGAGTGCCAGACATGAAGATATGTTTAGACGATTTCTCGTAAGTTATTTGCATCTCCATATTTTTCTGAAATTTGTACAAACACATTAAATGAGGGAATCACATAAGTCACGCCGTGAAATTTCTCCACAAAACACTGAAAGGTGACAGTGTTGATTGTGAGGGGTTTCCACTTATTCAGACACATATCTAGTAAAAGTGATCAGGACGTGATTCACATATGTAGTGTATTTGTATATTATGCTAATAATGTAATGACGTGATGATGTAATGGCGTGAATAAACACTTATTTGAACTGGCCATATTTGGTGTCCATTTCCTCTGCTGGACCCACCTGAAAATATTAGAGAAAATGGCAACTAGGGGAAGATAAAGTCTGTAAATATAGGCAGAAAACAGCAGCAGGGACTGCAGTAAACAAGATCAGCCTGGTGACTTAGTTGCTCGGATAGTGGAGAATTTAGCTGGGTTGTGGGCAGCCTGAGCCTCAGACTGTCTCCTGAGTTGAATAGGATACCGCAGGGTCTTAGTGCTCATTGAGGAAATTTGGCTGTACCCATGTGATACAGCTGAAAGCTGGCAACGAATGAGAGGCTTTGAGCAACATTCCGTTCCTGTATTGAAAGAATGGGCATGTTCTTAGAGTTAAGAATATTTTGGGACTGGTAGGTGAGGCGGTCAAGACTCAGAATAAGGCAATTCCTGAGCAAAGGAAAACAATTTTGCTTGTGGAAATTGGCCTGGATGTGTCTGGCATGCTGACAAAGCTTCCTGCTCTGAACAAAGCAAAATATGTGCCAGTCAAAACAAAATCACCAACGTGGAGAAACATTTCAATCCTAAGCCACTAGAGATAGCAGAATGCTATAAATTTGGAACCAGAAATCAGAAAAGTAGTGAAGCAATTGGTGAGTATATTGTGGCACTGAAGAATTTTTATTCCGTTGCAACTTTGGCACATTCTTAGACCATGCATTTTGAGACATATTTGTGTGTGGATTTGTGAACAAAAGAATCCAATCAAAGTTACTAAACACACAAAATCTTACATTTGAGATCGTGTGTAAGATTGCTGTTTCCATGGAGATGGCATCAAAGAATGTTAGGGAATTTTATCCCATGCTGGTAACTAGTACAGGCTTCTGTCCACTGTTAAAGTGCTTCAGCCAAGTCTAAAGTGGACAGACATAGCCAGAAGAGTGCCAATGATAGCAGTTTAGTGTTGTTATCACCATAAGGGCAACCACACAGCACAATCATGTCAGTACAGAAACGCAAAATGTTTTAATTGTCAAGCAGAGGCCAAAGAAGGAAAGGGAACTAATTCCAGTCGTAATGGAAAACAGTGATGTTATAAGGGTGGAGTTCACAATCTTGAAGTGAATCCAGAGTGCCTAACCAAAGAGGAGCAAGGGCTTTACAGCATTTATGCCACTAGCAATCACTCAAATGACGCAGACTTTTGTACAATGTTGTTGGTAAATAAACAGCAAATTGCTACGACCATGGATTGCTACATCATGAATAGAGAAATGTATGGGAGCAAAGTCAGTGATGTACCTCTAACTGAGAGCACAGCTCAATTGAAAACCTACTCTGGTGAGGTGTTAGCAATGTGTTGGCAAATGGAGTGTAATGTGCAACATAAGGGCAGGCCCCTCAAGATACCTGTTTTTTATTCATTATTTCATGGGAGGCGGGCATCACTGGCAAGGCCAGCATTTATTGCCCATTCCTAATTGCCCTTGACAACTGAATTGCTTGCTCGGTCATTTCAGAGGACAGGTGAGAGTAAACCACATTGTTGTGGGCCAGCATCACATACAGGCCAGACCAGGTAAGCACAGCAGATTGCCTTCTGTAAAGGGTATGAGTGAACCAGATGGGTTTTAATGAAAATCAATTATAGTTGCATGGCACCACTACTCAGATTTTATATTATTCATTAATGAATTGAATCTGAATTCCACCAGCTGCCATGGTGGGATTTAAACCCATATCCCCAGGGCATTAGTCTGAGTAGTGAGATTATCAGTTCAGTGACATTACTGCTATGCCAGCCTCTCCCCTACAAGGTAGTGAGATATGTCAACAAACCAATAATAATGGGGAAAGACTGGCTTTGAAAGCTGAAGTTAGACTGGAAGCATGTTTTTTTCATGTGGTGTACCTTGGCCTGAAAATCAATGAAAAGAACTCCAGCCAGTGAAAGAGAAGATAGAGGCTATGGTCAAAGCCCCAAAGACAAAAAGATGTGTCTGAGCTTAGATCTTTTCTCGGCATGGTCCAATACTACTCACAATTTCTGCCTGAGCATGCAATGGTGTTAGCTCCACTACATAAGTTGTTGAAGAAAGATGTGAAATGGAAATGGTCTGAAACACAAGATGCTAATGATGCATGTAAGAGAAGCTCGATCAGTGACACACTACACATTCATTACCACACAAATGGTGAACTGAAGCTAGCTTCAAAATATGGAGTTGCAGCAGTAATCAGTCATGTTGTGGATCATGGCCGCTGCAAAGGCTCAATGGGGAAAGAACACTGTGTAAGGTCTTCCCACCAGAGTGAACTAAAGGGCTGGACCCATGGGAAACCCCTCTGACTGTCGACACCAACATGGGTCTGCTGTAAAATGTACATGGCATGTAAAATGGAATGGAAGGGTTGTGAGGCAACTCACTCCTGTATCGAAGAAAACTGATTTCCTTTGCGCTTTTGGAATGTCAACTTGGTGCTGTTTTGGACTGTTTTGTAAAGCTTTTTTTAAACAGATTTTTATGAATGGAGTATACTTTTGGGAAAAAGTGTCTGGCAGAGGTGAAGGATGCAAGGGACCTGGCAAAGGCAGAGCAAAGCGGCACCGCACAGTGCTTCGTGATAATATCCAGGGCATCACCAAACCAGCAATCCTCCGCCTGGCTCGCCGTGGCAGGGTCAAGCGGATCTCGGGTTTGATCTATGAGGAGACTCGCGGGGTGTTGAAAGGTTTCCTGGAGAATGTGATCAGGGATGCGGTCACCTACACTGAGCACGCCAAGCGCAAGACGGTCACTGCCATGGATGTGGTGTACGCTCTGAAACGGCAGGGCCGCACTCTCTGCGGATTCGGCGGCTGAGAAACCAGCCCCTTTCCCACAAACACACAACAAAGGCTCTTCGAAGAGCCACCCACCGCCTCACAGAGAGAGCAGTGACCTGGAAACGGGAGATGGGATAGGCTGTTCAGAACTGACTGGAATAAATCTGTGCTGTGTTCGGGTATAAAACTGGAATCCCCGAGTTTGACATTTCATTTGCAGCAAGGATGTGCAGTGGATTTGATTTTCAAAACGGGCTGTGTAAACAGTGCCCGAGGCTCCACACTTAGTTATTTCCCCAGTCGACACATGCCCTCAGTGAAAAGCCACATCACTCCTCCAGAATCACTCATTGTTTTCAAAGAATTTCAAAATGATTTCGCTGCAATGAGGGAATCCGGGAGTTTTGCAGCAGCCGTTAAATCGGTCACTGGAACCAGACCCACTTGTGATGTTATTTCCCCCGAGACGGTGTTTCCTGCACTGAAACTGACAGGGTTTGTGAAACTGACCAATTTCCAAAATATACTTTATTCATAAAAATCTGTAAAAATTACATTGCCAAACAGTTTCAAACAGCACCAAAAAATACAAACATTGCAAGGGAGATCAGTTTCCTTCAACACAATCATGAGTTGCTTCACAACCCTTCCATTTCACATTTGTCATGCCAATTACAGTTTTACATTTACAGCAAATGAACATTTTCCCGATACAGTTCGAGGAGTTTCCCATGGATCCAGCCCCTCAGTTCAGCCTGGTGGGGGGACCTTACACAGTGGTCTTTCCTCATTGAGCCTTTGCTGCGGCTACCCCAAGCTTTAGTGCATCCCTCAGCACGTAGTCCTGGTCCTTGGAATGTGCCAGTCTGCAACATTCGGTGGTGGACAACTCCTTGCGCTGGAAGACAGCAAGTTTCGGGCAGACCAAAGGGCGTCTTTCACCGAATTGATAGTCCTCCAACAGCAGTTGATGTCTGTCTCGTTGTGTGTCCCTGGGAACAGCCCGTAGAGCACAGACTCCTGTGTTACAGAGCTGCTTGGGATAAACCTCGACATAAAACAATGCATCTCTTTCCACACCTGCTTTGCAAAGACATATTCCAGGAGGAGGTGGGCAACCGTCTCTTCCCCACCACAGCCACCGTGGGGGCATTGCGCGGAGGGGGCGAGTCTTCGGGCGTGCAGGAAGGATCTGACGGGGAAGGCTCTTCTCACCACCAGCCAAACTACATCTTGGTGCTTGTTTGAAAGTTCTGGTGATGAGGCATTCTGCCAAATGACTTTGGTAGTCTGCTCGGGGAACCATCCGACAGGATACCCCATCTCCTTTTCCCGTAGGGCCTTGAGAACATTCCGTGCAGACCACTGCCTGATGGATCAGTGGTCAAAGGTGTTTTCCCGCAGAAACTGCTCCACGAAGGATAGGTGGTACAGCACGGTCCAACTACATGGAGCGTTCCGCGGCAATGTGACCAGGCCCATCCTTCGCAACACTGGGAACATATAGAACCTCAGCACGGAGTGACACTTGCAGTTTGCATACTGGAGGTCTACACACTGCTTGATGCAGCCGCACACGAAGGTGGTCATCAGGATGAGGGCAACGTTGGGTACATTTTTCCCGCCCTTGACCAGAGATTTGAACATCGTGTCCCTCCGGACCCAGTCCATTGTTGATCCCCAGATGAAGCGGAAAATGGCTCGGGTGACCACCACACCTGAGTGCCTCTGCTGCCTGGGATTGTCACCCCCTCTCATGCTCGCATCCTTCCTAATAGACTCAGCAAAGGGTTCAACACAGCAAACAAACAAGACAGGGGAGAGAGGACAGCCCTGTCTGACTCCAGATTGGATCAGGAAACTTTCCGATTCCCACCCATTGATTGAGACTGCGCTACTGATGTTCGTGTAGAGCAGTTTGATCCAATTGCAGATTCCCTTCCCTGAACCCCATTTTGGAAAGAACGTCCATCATGTAGGTGTGCGATTTCCTGTCAAAAGCCTTCTCCTGGTCCAGGCTGATGAGGCAGGTGTCCACCCTCCTGTCCCGTACATAGGCGATCGTATCCCTGAGTAGCACGAGACTATCAGAGATCTTCCTGCCGGGTACAGTACAGGTCTGGTCAGGGTGAATCACCAACTCCAGAGCAGACTTGACTCGACTGGCTATGACTTTGGACAGAGTTTCAGCTCAGTCATTCAGGGACCTGGAATTCACACAGTTTGAGCCCATGCTTACCCGAACCCACTTCTGATTGGTCACCCTCTTCTTATTCACATGTCTTAACCAATCGCAGAGCCTTGAATTAGAAAATGCAGCCAAGCATTGGCTTAAATTGTCGACCTGACAGAATATTTTAAATCGAAAAAGCCTCCAATTTCAGTGCAGTGAAGAAGCGAATTCCTGGAAAATCTATGTCCAGTAGCTTGGGGTCCAGGCAACTGAAGGCAGGACCGCCAGTGGTGGAGCTTCTCAGCCTTTTGGCTAAGATCAAGTGTAGTATCTGTTCTTATCAGTACTTACTTGGCAGAGGAGAAACCATGATCAGTGGCTTTTGATCCTGGGTAGGCTTTGAGTAAAATGGCTATAACCAATCTTTGAGCTTCAGGCCAGGGAGTGCGGAACACCATTCGGGTGGTGGTGAAGGACAAGGAAGGAGATGCACTGGTCGATCGCACCTTCTTCATCAAGAAAATCCTCATCGATTGCTGTGGATTTCAAGCTAGGCACATCTTCTGCCTGCAGGATTTCCCCAGCAGTGGGTATATCGACATGACATTCAAGAATGTGGCGGGGTGCATCAAGTTCCTGAAGGCGTTCAAGGAGAAAGGGGACCGGGCGCCGCTGTCGATCCTCCCAGTGGAGTCGCTCTTCACGCTTCCGTCACAACATGACCGGGTGGTGACAATTCACCTCTCCAACCCCCATGTTCCTGTGGTGGATGTACTCACCTTTCTCGCCAGGTACATCGAGGTGGCCAGCACTGATGTCAAAGACCCCTTTGGGATTTGGACCAATAAGCGGCAAGTCAAGGTGACCTTGACGGTCGATGCCAATGGAGCCATCATCCACCCTCCCTCCAGCTTCGCTATCAGGGGAAGTCGAGGCTTCTTGGTCTACGCTGGGCAGCCCAAAGTTTGTAGCACCTGTGGCAAATCTGGTCACGTGGCAGCTAACTGCAGCACGGTTGTCTGCAAGAACTGCAAGAAGGAAGGCCATCAGACCAAGGACTGTAAGCAGAGTAAGTGTTGCAACCTGTGCGGTGCGGCAGGCCATCTCTACAAAACCTGCCCCAAACGCTGCCTCAGTTATGCTCAGGCGGCAAGGTCCAAGGAAAGGCCGGGAGAAGGTTCGACGAAGGCGTCCGGTGTTGGAAAGGAGACAAGCAACCTTCTCTGCAGTGAGGAACTTCTACCTGAGAAGGAGAAGAAAGGGAAGGCAACTGAAACCAGCAACCTGGCACCTAACCTGCACCCGGAAACCCCTCCTCCACAGACAGAATCAATGGAGGAGGAGGCAGCAGATGGACAAACAGATCAGTGGCAGTTTGTCCAAAGGAAAACCACAAAGAAAAGACATCCAAAAGCGGAACAGGCCACCACCCAAACCAGTGGCAAGAGGAGGCTACCGTCTGAGACAGACTACAGCAGCTCCTCTTCACTGGATGAGGAAGTGCCGGAGCGACAGCACCTTCAAAAGAAGCGGCAGAACTCAAAAGGAGCTGGAAGATAAAACCCCCCAGCCCCCGGGCACTGGAAGCTGTGATGGGCCTGTCAAGCCCCAAACCCAAAGCGCCACACCTAGCGACATGGCCAACACATCCCAGCTCTGGGACACTGAGAGCAAAGACACGTCTGGCGCACTTCAGCTCTGGGAAGCCGGCAGCAGTGATGTTTTCGAGGAGGAACAGAGGGGAACAGCAGAGAACAGCCCAATCCCTGCTGCCAACAAGACCCCCGCCCCCCCACCGATGTCACCTCAGTGGAAGAAACCCTGCATGAAAAACCAGGAGGGGTTTCTGAGCCCAACGAGTGTGAAACAGCTTGCGTACACTATGGGTATACAGGAACATCCTGAAGGACTGGGACTAGCAAGGACAAATGGTATGGGAAGCAACAACTAACTTTAAAAAAATGGGTATAAGGATTGCTTCAATTAATGTGCGCAGCATTAAATCCACTATGCGATGGATTACCTCGCCAAGGTCAAAGCCGACCCCCTGTTTCTGCAGGAGTGTGGAATACCACATCTCAGCACCGACAGGCAGTGGTCGCAATGGTGGTCCCACGGGCCATCGATCTGGTCAGGGGGTAATGATTGCCATTCCTCCGGCCTGGGTCTTCTGCTGCGGGGAGGTAACTTCACCATCTCCGAAGTTAAGGAGGTGGTGGGCAGTCGCCTCCTCATCGCAGATGTAATGTACAACAATGCTTCGCTCTGGTTGATCAGCATGTACGCCCCGTTTCAATGCAGCGAACGGTTGACCGTCTTTAGAATTAGAATTAGAATTAGAACTAGAACATTACAGCGCAGTACAGGCCCTTTGGCCCTCGATGTTGCGCCGACCATCTGACCTACACTATTCCATTTTCATCCATATGTCTATCCAATGACCACTTAAATGCCCTTAAAGTTGGCGAGTCTACTATTGTTGCAGACAGGGCGTTCCACGCCCCTACTACTCTCTGCGTAAAGAAACTACCTCTGACATCTGTCCTATATCTTTCACCCCTCAACTTAAAGCTATGTCCCCTCGTGTTTGCCATCATCATCCGAGGAAAAAGACTTTCAATATCCACCCTATCTAACCCTCTGATTATCTTGGATGTCTCTATTAAGTCACCTCTCCTCCTCCTTCTCTCTAACGAAAACAACCCCAAGTCCCTCAGCCTTTCCTCGTAAGACCTTCCTTCCATACCAGGCAACATCCTAGTAAATCTCCTCTGCACCCTTTCCAAAGCTTCCACATCCTTCCGATAATGCGGTGACCAGAACTGCACGCAATACTCAAGGTGCGGCCTCACCAGAATTTTGTACAGCTGCATCATGACGTCGTGGCTCCGAAACTCGATCCCCCTACTAATAAAAGCGAACACACCATATGCCTTCTTAACAGCCCTATTAACCTGGATAGCAACCTTCAGGGATTTATGTACCTGGACACCATGATCTCTCTGTACATCTACACTACCAAGAATCTTCCCATTAGCCCAGTACTCTGCATTGCTGTTACTTCTTCCAAAGTGAATCACCTCACACTTCTCCGCATGAAACTCCATTTGCCATCTCTCAGCCCAGCTCTGCAGCCTATCTATGTCCCTCTGTACCCTACAACACCCTTCGACAATATCCACAACTCCACCGACTTCGTGTCATCCGCAAATTTACTAACCCACCCTTCTACACCCTCATCCAGGTCATTTATAAAAATGACAAACAGCAGTGGCCCCAAAACAGAACCTTGCG
The DNA here is from genome assembly GCF_036365525.1 of Heterodontus francisci. Taxonomy (NCBI): domain Eukaryota; kingdom Metazoa; phylum Chordata; class Chondrichthyes; order Heterodontiformes; family Heterodontidae; genus Heterodontus; species Heterodontus francisci. Next base: position 2,171,424 of record NW_027140380.1, on the reverse strand, counting down.
GTACACCACTAGTAACTCAACTCCAGGATGAACATTTGCCATCAACCATTGCTGCTGGCAACGTGCAGGCCAGTCATCCTCGGCGGTGACTTCAACTGCATCATCGATGCAGCTGGGCGATCTGGCAGAGACGACAGCAAACTGGACGCTATGTCCAGATTCCTAATAGAAACAGTAAAAGATGCAAAACTGCACGACGTATTCAGCAAACCTGCAGACGGAGTGCAGCGTAGATAGACATGGTCAAGATTGGACGGGTCTGCCCATTCCAGGATTGACTTCCTGTTTGTGGCCCATGCCGTCACGGTCAGATCCATTGACGTCAAGCCGGTGTTCTTGTCGAACCACTGCCTCGTAATGGCCGACTGTCACTTACAGGACGACTAGCGGGTTGGCAGAGGGACGTGGAAGCTCAATGCTACACTGCTAAACCCAGAGAACGTTGAGGAACTTAAAAGGGATTACAAAGGTTGGAGAACCGTGAAACCCCTCCTGAGTCTCCAGTTCACAGGTGGGACGCGATCAAGGAGAACATCAAGAGGTTCTTTCTCCTCAAAAGGTGTTCAGAGAGCGAGAGAGAGACAGAGGGAAATGTCCTGACTCCAGAAAAGTATGCAAAATCTGCTCCGGCTACAGTCGATGGGGGTTGAGGTCAAGGAGGACCTCCAAGAGGTGAAGAGAAAGCAGGCCTCGCTCTTTGCCACGGAGACCTCCAATATCATCTTCCGGTCCAGAGTCCACCCGATTGAGCAGGATGAGATGTGCTTGCATTACTTCTTCCAAAAGGTACACAGAGAGAGCTCTGTTATCAGCAGTCAGAAGGAATAAGATGGCTCGGTAACATCTTCGCAGTCCGACATACTAAGGATCAGAAAATCCTTTTATGCTGGGCTGTATGACGCGAAGCCCACAGACAGAAGAGCCTCCCAGTCCTTCCTGTCATCTATCACAGAGGTCTTAGATGACAGCAGGAGGGAGAGACTGGACAAGCCGCTAACTCGGGATGAGCTAACAAAGGCCGTCAAGTCCTTCGAGACGAATAAAACTCCCGGAAGTGATGGCTTACCGGTTGAGCTGTATTGTGTCCTGTGGGACTGGGTTTGCCTGGACCAGCTGGAAGTATACGAGAGTATGCTCCTGGCCGGCAGCATATCAGAATCCATGAGGAAAGGCATCATCACCCTCATTGACAAGCGGAACGGGGAGAGGGCAGAAATTGGAAATTGGCAGCCCATCTCACTGCTTAATGTTGACGACAAGATTCTGTCCAAAGTCATAGCCAGTCGAGTCAAGTCTGCTCTGGAGTTGGTGATCCACCCTGATCAGACCTGTACTGCGCCTGGCAGGAAGATCTCCGATAGTCTCGCACTACTCAGGGATACAATCGCCTATGTACGGGACAGGAGGGTGGACACCTGCCTCATCAGCCTGGACCAGGAGAAGGTTTTTGACAGAATATCACACACATACATGATGGACGTGTTTCCAAAATGGCGTTTGCGGAGGGAATCTGCAATTGGATCAAACTGCCCTACACAAACATCAGTGGCGCAGTCTCAATCAATGGGTGGGAATCGGAAAGTTTCCCGATCCAATCTGGAGTCAGACAGGGCTATCCTCTCTCCCCTGTCTTGTTTGTTTGCTGTATTGAACCATTTGTTGAGTCTATTAGGAAGAATGTGAGCAGAAGAGGGGTGACAATTCCAGGCAGAGGAGGCACTCGGGTTAAAACCTCCCTCTACATGGATGACGTCGCGGTCTTCTGCTCGGACCCGCTGTCTGTGTGCAGACTGATGAGCATCTGCGACCAGTTGAAACTGACCTCGGGAGCCAAAGTTAACCACGGCAAGAGAGAGGCCATGTTCTTTGGGAACAGGGCTTACCGATCCTTTGTCCCCTTCACCGTCAGCTCAGACTACCTGAAGGTGCTGGGAATATGGTTCAGAAGGGCCGGGGTGTGCACCAAAATCTGGGAAGAGCGAGCAGCCAAGGTACAACACAAGCTGAGCATGTGGGAGAAGCGATCTCTCTCCAATGTGGGTAAGAACCTGGTCATCAGGTGCAAGGCGCTCACGTTGTTGCTGTTCATGGCGCAGGTCTGGCCCAAACCCCACTCCGGCGCTGTGGCGGTCACCCGAGCCATTTTCCGCTTCATCTGGGGATCCAAAATGGACCGGGTCCGGAGGGACACGATGCTCAAACCTCTGGATAAGGGTGGGAAAAATGTAACCAACATCACCCTCATCCTGATGACTACCTTCGTGTGTGGCTGCATCAAGCTGTGTGTAGACGCAAACTCCAAGTGTCACCACGTGCTGAGGTTCTATCTGTCCCCGGTGTTGCGAAGCCTTGTCACATTGCCGCGGAATGCTCCATCCAGTTGGACTGTGTCGTTCCACCTATCCTTCGTCGAGCGGTTTCTGCGGAAAAACACCTTTGACCACCGGTCCATCAGCCAGTGGTCTGCACAGAATGTCCTCAAGGCCCTACAGGAAAAGGAGATGGCGGATCCTCTTCCCCAAGCAGACCACCGAAGTCATTTGGCGGAATGCCTCATCACCAGAACCTTCAAACAAGCACCAAGATGAAGCTTGGCTGGTGGTGAGAAGAGCCCTCCCAGTCAGATCCTTCCTGCACACCCGAAGTCTCACCCCCTCTGCACAACACCCTCGAGGTGACTGTGGTGGGGAAGAGATGGTTGCCCACCTCCTTCTGGAATTTGTCTTTGCAAAGCAGGTGTGGAAAGAGATGCAGTGGTTTTTGTCGAACTTCATCTCAAGCAGCTCTGTAACACAGGAGTCTGTGCTCTACGGGCTGTTCCCAGGGACGCACACTGAGATAAACATCAACTGCTGCTGGAGGACTATCAATTCGGTGAAAGACACCCGTTGTTCTGCCCGAAACTTGCTGGTCTTCCAGCACAAAGAGTTGTCCACGACCGAATGTTGCAGACTGGCACATTCCAAGGTCCAGGACGATGTGCTGAGGGACGCACTAAAGCTTGGGGCAGCCGCAGCAAATGTTCAATGGGAAAAGACCACTGTGTAAGGTCCCCCCACCAAGTTGAACGGATGGGCTGGGTCGATGGAAAACCCCTCGAAATGTATCAGGAAAATTTTCGTTTGCTGTAAAATGTATATGGCATGGAAAATGAAATGGAAGGGTTGTGAGGCAGCTCACTCCTGCAATGAAGGAAACTGACCTCCTTTGCACTGTTTGTAATTTTCGACTTGGTGCTGTTTAGAACTGTTTAGTCATGTACTTTTTACAGATTTTTATGAATAATGCATATTTTGGAAATAATAAAAAAAAGTCCAGTAACAAGTTAAAAACCTGTTTCCATATTCCACTTTTACTGTCACAAATTCCGGGCGCTATTTCACAAGCAGATTTAATTTGTCAATTGTTGTCAACTGTTCGAACTGGCGGGAAACAACTCTGTTCAGCAATCTATAATGGGACAAGTAACTCAAACTCCGTGTGGAACAAAGAACGAAGAACAAAGAAAATTACAGAACAGGAACAGGCCCTTCGGCCCTCCAAGGCTGCGCCGATCCAGATCCTCTTTCTTAACATGTCGCCTATTTTCTAAGGGTCTGTATCTCTTTGCTTCCTGCCCATTCATGTATCTGTCTAGATACATCTTAAAAAACGCTATCGTGCCCGCGTCTACCACCTCCGCTGGCAACGCGTTCCAGGCACCCACCACCCTCTGCGTAAAGAACTTTCCACGCATATCCCCCCTAAACCTTTCCCCTCTCACTTTGAACTCGTGACCCCGAGTAATTGAATCCCCCACTCTGGGAAAAAGCTTCTTGCTATCCACCCTGTCTATACATGTCACGATTTTGTACACCTCAATCAGGTCCCCCCTCAACCTCCGTCTTTCGAATGAAAATAATCCTAATCTACTCAACCTCTCTTCATAGCTAGCGCCCTCCATACCAGGCAACATCCTGGTGAACCTCCTCTGCACCCTCTCCAAAGCACCTACATCCTTTGGAATTAATAAATTATGGACAATGGGTAATTCCCCTTCACACAGGCTTCAGGGAGACAGTGAGAAGTCACTGAAATAGTTGCTTAAACATTTTAAATAGTTGCCATTCCTGTTACAAATGTTTTGGAATTAGACAGTAATCAGCCCTTTCACAGAGACTGTGGGTGGCTCAGAAAAGAGCCTTTGGCTTATTAGATGACATTTTGGCCGCTTTACTTTTTCTGGGAGCTCTGAGCGCTGGTTTTATTGGGCAGCAGCACGGCCTGGATATTAGCCAGCACCCCGCCCTGTGCAATGGTCACCCCTCCCAGCAGCTTGTTGAGCTCCGCGTTGTCGCGGACGGTCAGTTGCAGGTGTCGGGGGATGAGGCGGATCTTCTTGTTGTCCCGGGCCGCGTTACCGGCCAGCTCGAGGATTTCAGTGGTTAGATACTCGAGCACAGCAGCCAGCACCCACAGGCTCAGCATAGTTGCCCTTTCTCAGGAGCCTGTGTACACGGCCCACTGGGAACTCCAGTCCAGCCCGGGAGGAGTGAGACTTGGCCTTGGACTGAGCTTTCCCGCTGGTCTTTACTCTTCCTGACTTTTTTTATTTCCAAAATATACTTTATTCATAAAAGTCTGTAAGAAAAAACAATACAGAACAGTTCCAAACATCATCGAGTCAGACAATACAAAGAGTGCAAAGGAGATCAGTTTCCTTCAATACAGGAGTGAATTGCCTCACAACCCTTCCATTTCATTTTACGTACCATGTACATTTTACAGCAAACAAATATTTTCCCGATAAAGTTCGAGGGGTTTTCTATGGATCCAGCCCTGCAGTTCAGCTTGGTGGGGGGACCTTACACAGTGGTGTTTCCCCATTGAGCCTTTGCTGCGGCTGCCCCAAGCTTTAGTACGTCCCTCAGCACGTAGTCTTGGACCTTGGAATGTGCCAGTCTGCAACATTCGGTCGTGGACAACTCTTTGTGCTGGAAGACCAGCAAGTTTCGTGGGGCAGACCAAATTGATAGTCCTCCAGCAGCAGTTGATGTTTATCTCTGTGTATGTCCCTGGGAACAGCCAATACAGCACAGACTCCTGTGTTACAGAGCTGCTTGGGATGAACCTCGACAAAAACCACTGCATCTCTTTTCGCACCTGCTTTGCAAAGACACATTCCAGAAGGACGTGGGCAACCGTCTCTTCCCCACCGCAGCCACCTCAAGGGCATTGTGCGAAGGGTGTGAGACTTCGGGCGTGCAGGAAGGATCTGACGGGGAGGGCTCTTCTCACCACCAGCCAAGCTACACCTTGGTGCTTGTTTGAAAGTTCTGGTGATGAGGCATTCTGTCTAATGACTTTGGCAGTCTGCTTGGGGAACCATCCAACAGGATCCACCATCTCCTTTTCCCGTAGGGCCTTGTGGACATTCCATGCAGACCACTGCCTGATGGGTTGGTGGTCAAAGGTGTTTTTCTGCAGAAATTTTCCCACGAAGGATAGGTGGTACGGCACGGCCCAACAGGATGGAGCGTTCCGCGGCAATGTGACGAAGTCCATCCTTCTCAACATCGGGTACAGATAGAACCTCAGCACATAGTGACATTTGGTGTTTGCGTACTGGGGATCTACACACAGCTCGATGCCGCCGCACACGATGGTAGTCATCAGGATGAGGGCAACGTTGGGTACATTTTTCCCGCCCTTATCCAGAGGTTTGAACATCGTGTCCCTCCGGACCCGGTCCATTTTGCATCCCCAGATGAAGTGGAAAATGACTTGGGTGACCACCAGAGCGCAGGAGTGGGGTATGGGCTAGACCTGCGCCACATACAGCAACAACGTGAGCACCTCGCATCTGATGACCAGGTTCTTACCCATATTGGAGAGAGATCGCTGCTCCCACATGCTCAGCTTATGTTGTACCCTGGCTACTCACTCCTCCCAGGTTTTGGTGCACGCCCCAGCCCTTCCGAACCATATCCCCAGCATCTTCAGGTACTGTGACCTAATGGTGAAGGGGACAAAGAATTGGTCAGCCCAGTTCCCAAAGAACATGGCCTCGCTCTTGCCCTGGTTAACTCTGGCCCCTGAGGCCAGTTCGAACTGGTTGCAGATGCACACAGACAGCGGGTCCAAGCAGAAGACGACGACGTCATCCATGTACAGGGAGGTTTTAACCTGAGTGGCTCTGCTGCCTGGGATTGTCACCCCTCTTATGTTCACATCCTTCCTAATATACTTAGCAAAGGGTTCAAACAGCAAACAAACAAGACCGGGGAGAGAGGACAGCCCTGTCTGACTCCAGATTGGATCGGAAAACTTTCTGATTCCCACCCATTGATTGAGACAGCGCTACTGATATTTGTGAAGTGCAGTTTGATCCAATTGCAGATTCCCTCCCCAAACCCCATTTTGGAAAGCACATCCATTATGAAGGTGTGCGATATCCTGTCACAAGCCTTCTCCTGGTCCAGGCTGATGAGGCAGGTGTACACCCTCCTGTCCCGTACATAGGCGATCGTATCCCTGAGTTACGCGAGACTATCAGAGATCTTCCTGCCGGGTACAGTACAGGTCTGATCAGGGTGAATCACCAACTCCAGAGCAGACTTGACTCGACTGGCTATGACTTTGGACAGCATCTTGTAGTCAAAATTAAGTAGTGAGATGGGCTGCCAATTTCTGATTCCTGCCCTCTCCCCCTTCCGCTTGGAGATGAGGGTGATGATGCCTTTCCTCATGGATTCTGACATGCTGCCGGCCAGGAGCATACTCTCGTATACTTCCAGCAGGTCTGGGCCGATCCAGTCCCACAGGGCCGAATACAACTCAACCAGTAAGGCATCGCTTCCGGGAGTTTTACTCGTCTCAAAGGACTTGACGGCCTTTGTCAGCTTGTCCAGAGTTAGCGGCATGTCCAGTCTCTCCCTCATGCTATCATCTAAGACAGCTGTGATCGATCACAGGAAGCTCTGCTGTCTGTGCGCTTCGCGTCAGACAGCCCGGCATAAAAGGATTTGCTAATTCTTAGTATGTCGGACTGCGAAGACGTTACCGAGCCATCCTCTTCCTTCAGGCTTCTGATGAAGCTGTGTGAAGCTTTTGGAAGAGGTAGTGCAAACACATCTCATCCTGTTCAATGGAGTGGACTCTGGACCGGAAGATGATTTTGGAGGCCTCTGTGGCAAAGAGTGAGGCCTCCTGAATCTTCACCTCATGGAGGTCCTCCTTGACCTCGACCTCTATCGTCTGAAACACATGCTAAGTGCCAGATGCTGAAAGGTTTTTTTTTTAGATTAGAGATACGGCACTGAAACAGGCCCTTCGGCCCACCGAGTCTGTGCCGAACATCAACCACCCATTTATACTAATCCTACACTAATCCCATATTCCTACCAAACATCCCCACCTTTCCCTACCACCTACCTATACTAGCGACAATTTCTAATGGCCAATTTACCTACCAACCTGCAAGTCTTTTGGCAGGAAACCAGAGCACCTGGAGAAAACCCACGCAGACACAGGGAGAACTTGCAAACTCCACACAGGCAGTACCCGGAATCGAACCCGGGTCCCTGGAGCTGTAAGGCTGCGGTGCTAACCACAGTCATCTAAAGGAACCTAACACACAAATAGTAGCACTGAGAGATTGTGAAAGAGTCCAAAACTCAGAGTACCAGACACTGACAGACACAATCTGAAAACTACACACACATGGATATAGAATTGGCTAACTCACAGGAAACAGAGAGTGGGGATAAATGGGGCATTTTCAGATGGGCAACCTGTAACTAATGGAGTGTCACAGGGATCAGTGCTGGTGCCTCAACTATTTATGGCCTATATTAATAATTGCATGAAGGCACTGAGTGTTTTGTTGCCAAATTTATGGACGGTACAAAGATAGGTAGGAAAGCAAGTTGTGAGGAGGCCACAAAGTGTCTGCAAAGAGATATAGATGGGTTAAGTCAGTGGGCAAAAATTTGGCAGATGGGGTATAATACGGGAAAATGTGAGATTGTCTACTTTGGCAGGAAGAATAGAAAAGCAGACTATTACTTGCATCAGAGAGACTGCAGAATGCTGCTGTACCGAGGGATCTGGGTGTCCAGGTACATGAATTACAAAAACGTTAGCATGCAGCTAAGGCAAGTAATTCGGAAGGCAAATGGAATATTGGCATTTTTAGCAAGGGGAATGGAGTATAAAAGTAGGGAAGTTTTGCTATAACTGTACAGGGCATTAGTGACATCCCAACTAAAGGACTCCACACAGTTTTGGTCTCCTTATTTAAGGAGGGGTACACATGCATTGGAATCAGTTCAGAGAAAGTTCACTGGGCTGATTCCTGGGATGTTGGATTGTCTTTAGTTTAGAGATACAGCACTAAAACAGGCCCTTCGGCCCACCGAGTCTGTGCCAACCATCAACCACCCATTTATACTAATCCTGCACTAATTCCACATTCCTACCACATCCCCACATTTCCCTGCCACCTACCTCTACTCGGGGCAATTTTTATAATGGCCAATTTACCTATCAACCTGCAAGTCTTTGGCATGTGGGAGGAAACCGGAGCACCCGGAGGAAACCCACGCAGACACAGGGAGAACTTGCAAACCCCACACAGGCAGTACCCAGAATTGAACCCGGGTCGCTGGAGCTGTGAGGCTGCAGTGCTAACCACTGCACCACTGTGCTGCCCTGTTGTCGATGGCTGCCCTTGATGAGACAATGCTCGCTAGGGATGAGCAGTGATCACATCGTCCAGTGGTTCGCCATGGATCTTGATATAGAGGGGCAGTGTCGGGGAGCAGGCTGGCAGAGGACCTTTGTCTTCCAGACATTTAGCTTAAGGCCAATTCTTTCATATGCCTCAATGAATGCATCGATCAGGGTTTGAAGCTTGGTCACTGGGTGTGCGCACCCGCAGGCGTTGTCAGCGTATTGCAGCTAGATGACAGATGTTGGAATGGCCTTGCTTCTGGACTGGAGGCAATGTCAGTTCAATAGTTTCCAACTCGTACTATAGAGTAGATCGACTGACACAACAGCTGGTGGGCTGAAAGAACGCTGGAACTACAAAAACTTGCTGAAAGCCACGACATATGTGGCTTCTTCGGCACTGTCAAGATCATTCACGGCCCAAGTATCAAAGGACCTACCCCACTGAGAGCAAAAAATGGAGTGACACTGATCAAGGACAGAGAGGCAGTCAGCACTCATTGGAAGGAGCACTTTGAATATCTCCTCAATTGCGATGCCGTCTTTGATGTGAGTGCCCTTGACTACATTCCACAGCATGCTACCCACCATGACGTCAGCACAATCCCAGACTGACAGAGATTGACAGCTAAAAAAAAAATAAGGCCACCGGCATAGATGGAATTCCCACCAAAATTCGAAAATACAGCAGAGAAGCACTCTTGACACAAATACATCGTCTCACGTCTCTCATGTGGAAGGAAGAGAGCATGTCAGGGATTTCCGAGATGCCGTAATTGTGACCATCTTCAAAAAAGGTGACAACCCCGACTGTAGTAACTACAGAGGGGCAGCCCTGCTGTCCGTCACAGGGAAGGTCATCACAAGAGTCATTCTCAACCGCCTCCTCCCCATGGCTGAAGAGCTCCTACTGGAATCACAATGTGGATTCTGTCAATCAAGAGGCACAGTAAACATAATATTCACAGCAAGACATTCCCAAGAAAAATGTAGGGAGCAGCAGCAACCTTTCTACATGGTCTTCTCTGACCTGACAAAGGCCTTCAACTCTCCAAACTGGGAGGGATTATGGAACATCTTCTTCAAATTTGGCTGCCCGGAGAAATTCGGCACCATCGTCTGCCGACTGCATGACATGTAATCATTGGCAACGGACCTAGCACTGACCTAATCCCAATGTAAACTGGGCTCAAGCAAGGCTGTGTCATCGCACCAAAGCTCTTTTCCATCTTCCTCCCTGCAACATTCCACCTCATCTCCTCACACTCAAACACAGTACCAGAGACAGACAGATACAGAATGGATGTCACACTCACAGTACCAGAGTCTGTAATATACAGAATGAATCCCTACTGCACCAGAGACTGAGAGCTACCGAATTACACAACACGCTCAAACACAGGATCAGAGAAAAAATAAATGAAATTAATTGCACGCTCACATGCAATAGCAGAGACACAAGGACACAGAATCAGCCAATATGTGTCTTCCCAACAACAGCCAGGACATTTCCAGGGAGCTTTACATAAGAAGCGGCTCTTTCAACAGAAACTGGGGTTGGAGACAGTCTTTGGGAAATATACTTCCTGATTGCAGGAAGGGTGTTTGTGATTGGTTGCAAATGTTTAATCTGATTGGATGGCGAAAGAGACCAATTAGAGAATTACAATATGAAACCTTTGTGACATCACTGCCAGTCACCCAATCACAATCTTTATTTTCCCCCATCCCTCATTTGCATAGAGCTGTGGGATTGTCTATTTAATCCGCACTCGGAAGGGGTTTGGTTTATTTCTGTGTCTGAAATTGAATCTGAAGATGGTTGAAGAGAAGAAGAAAGCAGCTCCTAAGAAGGGCGCCAAGAAAACCTTAAATAAACCGTCAGCAAAGGGCGGCAAGAAGCGGAGAAAGTCGAGGAAGGAGAGTTACTCCATCTACATCTACAAAGTGATGAAGCAGGTTCACCCCGACACCGGCATCTCCTCCAAGGCCATGAGCATCATGAACTCGTTTGTGAACGATATTTTCGAGCGCATCGCGGGTGAGGCTTCCCGCCTGGCCCATTACAACAAGCGCAGCACCATCAGCTCCCGGGAGATCCAGACCGCCGTGCGCCTGCTGCTGCCCGGGGAGCTGGCCAAGCACGCCGTGTCGGAAGGGACAAAGGCGGTGACCAAGTACACCAGCTCCAAGTAAAACTGCACAATGGACTGAAAAACATCCCAAACACAACGGCTCTTTGAAGAGCCACCCACAATCTCTCTGAAAAAGCTGCATCCGAACATCTCTATTAAATCACTTTAAGATAATGTATAATATACTGTGTTTGTGTCTCCTGTCCCATGAACCCATAATGCGCTCATTCGCCTTTCCTTTTTTGCTTTAAGCTGTTATTTATTTTGCACAGCCCCTGAATGACCGCTTTAACAGCTGCTTTCAGCGGGAAGAGTCAGACCTCCGTTCCTTCACTCTATTCCTGAAATGTGAACTGATTCATCATTTTATTAACAGTAACTCTCCGCAGTGTAACAGCCCGGAATGGGATCATTAGAGAGCAGATTAAGGGCAGTTTGAGGATTCGATCCGGCTCCCTCTTTTCAGAGAAGGACACTGGGCTCTGATTGAAGATAAACTGAACGTTTCGCTTCAGGGAAATGCTGTGAACAGGGATTTAGTACCTCCCGGGACAGGTTGAAAGCGATTGTGGGAAGATCCACAATTTAAACAACATTTAAAACCCGCGTCTCTGATTGGTGACGAAAGGAGTTGAATGAAAGAAAATAAAGAGAAGGGATTTTAAATCTTTGACGAAGGATGACATTTATTTTAATCCGCTCCTTTCCGAAAATGAAATTGGCGGGCTTTTTGAAATTGACAAATTCTGTTTCTGAGGTTGTGGTGGGTAAATCCCGCCCTCTTCTGTTGTCAGTGACCTGATTGGTGATGAATATAGGCAAATAAGGTGAATTAAGTACCGACCAATGAGGAGAGTTTTCAGTCTGTAAGTACAGTAAATGCAGTGGAAAATATCCATTCTTCGTGAAAGAATTTGTGAAAATGTCTGGAAGAGGAAAGACCGGCGGCAAAGCTCGGGCCAAGGCCAAGTCTCGCTCCTCCCGGGCTGGACTGCAGTTCCCGGTGGGCCGTGTTCACAGGCTCCTGAAAAAGGGCAACTATGCTGAGCGTGTGGGTGCTGGAGCCCCGGTCTATCTGGCTGCTGTGCTCGAGTATCTGACCGCTGAAATCCTCGAACTCGCCGGTAACGCGGCCCGGGACAACAAGAAGACCCGCATCATCCCCAGGCACCTGCAGCTGGCCGTCCGCAACGACGAGGAGCTCAACATGCTGCTGGGAGGGGTGACCATCGCTCAGGGCGGGGTGCTGCCTAATATCCAGGCCGTGCTGTTGCCCAAGAAAACAGGCGCTCAGAGCTCCCAGAAAAAGTAAAGCGGCCAAAATATCATCGAATAAACCAAAGGCTCTTTTCAGAGCCACCGACAGTCTCTGTGAAAGGGCTGATTACTGTCTGATTCCAGAATGTCAGTAACAGGACCGAATCAGATTTATTTACAATGTTCAAGCAACTATTTCAGTGACTTCTCACTGTCCCCCGAAACCCTGTCCAATTTATTACTTCCACACCGAATTTGAGTTATTTGTCCCGTTACATTTTGCCGGCAGTTACAGATGAGTAACCAATAATATTACAGATTAAAGCTGTTCGTAAAATATGGACATAACCATCCAAAATCTTGTTTTTTATTCCGCTTTTATCAGCACAATTTCCTGGCGCTATTTTACGAACAGCTTTAAAATGGTGCCAGGAATTTGCTGATAAAAGCGGAATATAAATGTTTTTTAATGGTCATACATGTATATATATATATATATATATAAAACGATCAGCTTTGGATAGATTTTCCAGTAATCGCTTCTTTCCGATACTGAAATTGGCGGCTTTTTCGAATTCAAACTTTGTCAGGTCGACAATTTGAGCCAATGATTTGCTGCATTTTCCAATTCGAAGCTCTGCGATTGGTTAAGACATACGAATGGGAAGAGGGTGACCAATCAGAAGTGGGCTCGGGCTCAAACTGCGGGAATTCCAGGTCCCTGAATGATTGAGCTGAAACTGATCAGTTTCACAAACCCTCTCAGTTTCAGTGCAGGAAACACCGTCTCGGGAGAAATAACATCACAAGTGGGTCTGGTTCCAGTGACCGATTCAACGGCTGCTGCAAAACTCCCGGATTCTCTCATTGCATCGAAATCATTTTGAAATTCTATGAAAACAATGAGTGATTCTGGAGGAGTGATGTGGCTTTTCACTGAGGGCATGTGTCGACTGGGGAAATAACTAACTGGAGAGTCTCGGGCACTGTTTACACAGCACGTTTACAAAATCAAATCCACTGCACATCCTTGCTACAACTGAAATATCAAACTCGGGGATTCCAGTTTTGTATCCCGAACACAGCAGATTGATTGAACTGTTCTGAACAGCCTATCCCAGCTCCCATTTCCAGGTCACTGCTTTCTCTGTGAGGTGGTGGGTGGCTCTGAGAAGAGCCTTTGTTGTGCGTTTGCTGGAAAGGGTCAAGTTGTTCAACCGCCGAATCCGTAGAGAGTGCGGCCCTGCCGTTTCAGAGCGTACACCACATCCATGGCAGTGACCGTCTTGCGCTTGGCGTGCTCAGTGTAGGTGACCGCATCCCTGATCACATTCTCCAGGAAAACCTTCAACACCCCGCGAGTCTCCTCACAGATCAAACCCGAGATTCGCTTGACCCCGCCACGGCGAGCCAGGCGGCGGATTGCTGGTTTGGTGATGCCCTGGATATTATCACGAAGCACTTTGCGGTGCCGCTTTGCTCCGCCTTTGCCCAGTCCTTTGCCTCCTTTACCTCTGCCAGACATGATGATTCTTCACTCAGATCACTGCAGTACATGAGTAACAGAATCCTTCAGGATCCTTTGTATACAGACCCCCTGGACCTGGCTGAGAAAGGCAGAGTGAGAGCAGGGAGTGGAGGAGACAGAGTGAGGATTAAACAGAGAGCGAGAGGGAGGAGACACCCAGAGTGACAAGACAGAGAGAGAACGGCCCCTCATCTTTCAGATCCACCTCCAGTTTCCTCCGGGCTGCCAATTTCAAACCCTTTATTAACAGTAGAACCGAAACCCAGCTCTCCACACAAACCCTTCCAGACTCGGCATTCGTAGTCAAAGCCTTCCAGAAAGCCGGAGCTTTTCAATATGGTCCCGCTACAATTAACACTCAGTTATGTTCCCACCGAAACGCAATCCATTCGATACTAAGAAACCTCCTCAGTAACATCACCATTTCCACACACATCCGCTTCCAGCAGTTTACAAACACCTTATTACAGCTGTTTGGGGAATCTCCTGTGTTAAGATTGGAGTTGGAAAGCGGCCTTTACCCGGCAGTGTTATCGGCTCACAGTGAACCTGCCGACTGGTCGACTCAGTCATGGCCACAATTTCTATTATGAAGATTGCACCTTCACAGTCTACATCTAAATCTTCATGCAGTAAATGTGACAGTGCGTCAGCGATAGCATTCTCCTTTGAACTACGATATTCAATGTTACAGTCAAACAGTGAGAGAAGTACAGCCCACTGCAGCATCCTTGATACTGCCATTGTCAGTATTGTAGACTTTGGTCCCAGAATAGCTATTAGTGGTTTATGATCTGTTACTAGCGTAAAGTTACCACCCAACAAAATCTGGTGAAACGTTTTGTTTCCAAAGATGATTCCAAACACTTCCTTTCCTATCTGTGTGTAGTTCCAGTCACTCTTGGTCAGGGTACGTGACACAAATGCTCTGGGCTTCTCCTGACCATGATCCACAACATGACTGATTACTGCTCCAACTCCATATTTTGAAGCTAGCTTCAGTTCACCATTTGTGTGGTAATGAATGTGTAGTGTGTCACTGGTCAAGCTTCTCTTACATGCATCATAAGCATCTTGCTGTGCTTTAGACCATTTCCATTTCACATCTTTCTTCAACAACTCATGTAGTGGAGCTAACACCATTGCATGCTCAGGCAGAAATTGCAAGTAGTATTGGACCATGCGTAGAAAAGATCTAAGCTCAGACACATCTTTTTGTCTTCGGGGCTTTGACCATAGCCTCTATCTTCTCTTTCACTGGCTGTAGTACTTTTCATTGATTATCAGGCCAAGGTACACCACCTCAGATTGTACAAAGGCACACTTGTTCTTTTTCAACTGACACATTGTGATCATTGAGCCTTTTTAACACTTCATCCAACACTTGAAAATTCTCTTCATTTGTTACAGTCATGATCAACACATCATCCTGATTGCACAAGCAATGTAGCACTCCTTGTAAAATCTTACCCATTGTAACTTGGAAGAAGTTTGGAGAAGGCTTCACACCGTACGGCAGCTTTATGTAGGAGTATAACCCCATGTGTGTGTTTATCGTGAGATACTGCAGATTCACTTGATTCACATTGAGCTGTGCATAAGCATGGAATAAATCCAACTTTGTGAATAGCTTGGATCCTGCTAAATCCGCATACAAATCTCGAGATCAGTAGTGTATACTTCTCATAATCCACTGCCTGGTTCATTGTGACATTGTCATCCCCACATAGACTGATGGTTTTGTCTGACTTGGGCACAATGACAATTGGGTTTGCCCAATCACAGTGATCAGTTTTCACCAGCACACCATATCTCTCCAGATTCTTTTGCTCCTCTTCAACCTTGGTTTTGGAAGCATAAGGAAGCAGCCAAACTTTGCAATATACTGGTTTGGTATCAGGCCTGATTCAGATGTGAGCTTTCACACTGATTATGCCTTCATAGCTGTCCTCGAAAGTGTTCCTGTAACAATTCAATGCCTGATCAAGCTCCTTGGTTGTTTCAACTTGAAAAAACATGCTTCCAGTCTAACTTCAGCTTTCAAAGCCAGTCTTTCCCCATTATTATTGGTTTGTTGACATATCTCACTACCTTGTAGTGGAGAGGCTGGCATAGCAGTAATGTCACTGAACTAATAATCTCACGACTCAGACTAATGCCCTGGGGATATGAGTTTAAATCCCACCATGGCAGCTGGTGGAATTCAGATTCAATTCATTAATGAATAATATAAAATCTGAGCAGTGGTGCCATGCAACTATAATTGATTTTCATTAAAAACCATCTGGTTCACTCATACCCTTCACAGAAGGCAATCTGCTGTGCTTACCTGGTCTGGCCTGTATGTGATGCTGGCCCACAACAATTTGGTTTACTCTCACCTGTCCTCTGAAATGACCTAGCAAGCAATTCAGTTGTCAAGGGCAATTAGGAATGGGCAATAAATGCTGGCCTTGCCATTGATGCCTACTTCCACTGACCTAATTTTTTAAACAATGGGTAACTTGAGGGGCCTGCCCTTATGTTGGATATTGCACTCCATTTGCCCACACATTTCTCACACCTCACCAGAGTAGGTTTTCAATTGACTGGTGCTCTCAGTTTGACGGACATCACTGACTTTGCTCCCATACATTTCTCTACTCATGATGGAGCAATCCATGGTCGTAGCAATGGACTGTTCATTTACCAACAACATTATACAAAAGTCTCCATCATTTGAGTGATTGCTAGTGGCATAAATGCTGTACAGCCCTTGCTCCTCTTTGGTTAGGCACTCTGGATTCACTTCAAGATTGTGAACTCCACCCTTATAACATCACTGTTTTCCATTACCACTGGAATTAGTTCCCTTTCCTTCTTTGGCCTCTGCTTGACAATTGAAACATTTTGCATTTCTGTACTGACATGATTGGGCTGTGTGGTTGCCCTGATGGTGATAACGACACTAAACTGCTATCATTGGCACTCTTCTGGCAATGTCTGTCCACTTTAGACTTGGCTGAAGCACTTTAACAGTGGACAGAAGCCTGTACTAGTTACCTGCATAGGACAAAATTCCCTAACATTCTTTGATGCCATCTCCATGGAAACAGCAATCTTACACACGATCTCAAATGTAAGATTTTGTGTGTTTAGTAGCTTCGATTGGATTCTTTTGTTCACAAATCCACACACAAATATGTCTCATAATGCATGGTCTAAGAATGTGCCAAAGTTGCAACGTAATAAAAATTCTTCAGTGCCACAATATACTCACCAACTGCTTCACTACTTTTCTGATTTCTGGTTCCAAATTTATAGCATTCTGCTATCTCTAGTGGCTTAGGATTGAAATGTTCCTCCAACTTGGTGATTTTGTTTTGACTGGCACATATTTTGCTTTATTCAGAGCAGGAAGCTTTGTTAGCATGTCATACACTTCCAGGCCAATTTCCACGAACAAAATTGTTTTCTTTTGCTCAGGAATTGCCTTATTCTGAGTCTTGACCGCCTCACCTTCCAGTCCCAAAATATTCTTAACTCTAAAAACATGCCCATTCTTTCAATACAGGAACGGAATGTTGCTCAAACCCTCTCATTCGTTGCCATCTTTCAGCTGTATCCCATGAGTACAGCCAAATTTCCTCAATGAGCACGAAGACCGTGCGGTATCCTATTCAACTCAGGAGACAGTCTGAGGCTCAGGCTGTCCACAACCCATCTAAATTCTTCACTATCCGAGCAACGAAGTCACCAGGAACTGGCTGATCTTGTTTACTGCAGTCCCTGCTGCTGTTTTCTGCCTATATTTACAGACTTTATCTTCCCCTTGTTGCCATTTTCTCTATAATATTCAGGTGGGTCGAGCAGAAAAAATGGATACCAAATATGGCCAGTTCAAGGAAGTGTTTCTTCACGCCATTACGTCATCACGTCATGTGTGAATCACGTTCTGATCACTCCTTCCAAATGTATGTCTGAATAAGTGAAAAACCCCCCTCACAATTAACAATGTCACCTTTCAGTGTTTTGTGGAGAAATTTCACGGCGTGACGTATGTCATTAATGTGTTCGTACAAATTTCAGAAAAATATGGAGTTGCAAATGATTTGCCAGGAAATCGTCTAAACATATCTCCATGTGTCCCACTCACTCGCAAAGAACTGCAAACTCACAGATTCAGAAAGAACCCGGAGATGGAAATCAATGTTCAGCACAGCTAGAAAGATCTGCACTAATCTGTAGCTCAAAAAACTCAAACACTGTATTTTGTCCCTTTGACTTAGTTGGTCGAAGTACCTCTTTAATGAACAGATCAATCCTGGATTCAAATCCCCTTTCAGCCTGACTGTAACTTGGTTTTCCAACTACTTTATTGAGCAGCACAACAAGACAGGACAGTAACAAAAGCAAAATACTGCAGATGCTGGAAATCTGAAATGAAAACAGAAAGTGCTGGAAATACTCAGCGGGTCTGGTGGCATCTGTGGACAGAGAAGCAGAGTTAACCTTTCAGGTCTGTGACATTTTATCAGAACTGCTGAAATGTTAACTCTGCTCCTCTCTGCACAGATGCTACCAGACCTGCTGAATATTTCCAGCACTTTCTGTTTTTATTTAAAACAGGACTCGATCTGTCTTTGCTGAGCGAAGGATTTCGGAATGGATGTTTGACGATTGTCCCTTCTTGTACAGAAATTCACTGCAAATACTATAAAGGTACCTCTGTCAACCACACCTCCTTTGAGAGAAATTTGTTCATCATTACATTTGATCTGGAAACCACTCTTGACATTAATCTCACTGAATCAGAGGGTGACGGATTGTATCTGTCAGTGTGTTCACGTCACTATGTGCTGCTTTCTACTGAGTCTGGGACACGATGCAAGGTGGAGGATTTGTCCGAGTTTTGGATTATATTGTCAGTTGAGAATGATAAAAACTGAAAAGAAGCAAATAAGAAATCCTTGTCCCCAGATTTGAGAATCTGGAGATCCACTTTGGGAAAGTGAATCAGAACAGAATGAAGGATGAACTGTCTGATTGCCCAGAAGTGATGAAGACACAGCTCAGTCAGCACGTTCCCCTGGTTTATGATGCTGGAACATTCCTCACACAGAAATTATTCAACTCAGTAAAAACATTCTTACAGCTGATAACTTTGCTACCAATTGAAGGACTGTCTAATGTGGTTATCAAGTCAGAGTGAAAAGTTTATTAAACTTGGTTCCAGTCAATCCAGCTGTCATAAACTTTGAACCTTTATTCATTTTATAAACAGTATTTGAAGGGTCTCAGTAACAATGTTCAGTGTTGATGAGAGTAGGGTCTGGGTGAGAAACTGCTGAGTGTGACAGGGTCAGGACTGAATGCAGGAAGTTCTCTAACAGTCTCTCTCTCTCTTTCTCCCAGTCTATTGCTGAAGGGATTGAGTTCATTGACAACTGGCGGCTGCTGGTATTTGAATAAATGAAGTTCCTTCCAACCATTTTTTGATTGACAGCTACGAAGAACTTTTTTGTCCCAGGACACAAAAATGAACAGAAGTGGATCAGTGTAGGATGATTCTCGGTCTGTATAAAAGGGGTGTGATTTCAGCTGCCATGGTCCAGTGGTTAAAGATTTCAACATTGAAATCCACTGGACTTATCCCAGTTTGGTTTAAGTCCTGCTCACAGAAGATCTATTCAGTGATTTTAATTATTTTTTAATCTTTAATCCTCTATTTCCACAAAACGCAGGCACTGAAATAACTCATACTCCTCACCATTGCTATCCATTATACAGGTAGTGGTTGCATGGTCTAATGGAGACACACTCGGAGGGGTTTGGGAGACGTTTCTTCTCGGGTTTTCGGGATCTTTTGGTCCACCAACAGCAACCGGATGTCTGCAGAGGAACTCGGAGTGCCAGGCCGCTCAGAGGACAGACTTCCCAGAATCAATTTTAATCAGGGGACAAAATATCAATGGAACAGAACATAAAAGGTCCGAGGATTGAAACTGAAATTCCTGATGTTTTGGAAGAAACCTGCAGATGTGGGACGTTAATATTTGCTCGGTGCAGATTCATTTTAGTTCGTTATTGTGTCCTGGGACAAACAAATGGCTGGCAGCTGTCAATCCAAAAAATAAAATTCAGAAGATTCTGGCAATTTCCACCCTGACAGCTCTCAGCAGTCTTGGTTCCATCCCATCCAGTCCTAATGACTTATCAACATGAAGTACAGCCAGCCGTTCCAGTATCTCCTATTTATTAGGAGTTATGTGCAAATGAATCCATTTGCAAATTATTGAAAGTGAGTGGTTTTATTGAAGAGGGTTTAAAGGAGGATGAGAGAATCGTGTGTGACAATGAAGTGGAATCAATGCAAGTAAACTTAGCAGGAACTGGAATGAAGTGGGTGGGGATCTCCTGGTCACATGGACTGATTGCAGAATTTTATAAAGATTTCTTTCATAGAGATTTTAACTCCATTTCATTTTTGTTATTTTTTTCATGGGATGTAAGCATCGCTGGCAAGACCATCATTTATTGCCCATCCCTAATTGCCCTGGTTTTGGTGAGCTGCCTACTTGAACCACTGCAGTCCACATGTTATAGGTACACACACAGTGCTATTAGGGAGGGAGTTCCGGGATTTTGATATGCCCTCGGCAAAATAGATCCAAGTCACGATGTTGTGTGGCTTGGAGGGGAGGTTGCTGGTTGCAGTGTTCCCATGTATCTGCTGCTATTGTCCTTCCAGGGAATCAGGGGGAAATCTCTCCGCTGGTTGGTGTCATACCTAGCACAAAGGAAGATGGTTGTGGTTGTTGGAGGTCAATCATCTGAGCTACAGGACATCACTGCAGGAGTTCCTCTGGGTAGTGTCCAAGGCCCAACCATCTTCAGCTGCTTCATCAATGACCTTCCTTCAATCAGAAGGTCAGAAGTGGGGATATTCGCTGATAATTGCACAATGTTCAGCAGCATTCATGACTGCTCAGACACTGAAGCAGTCTGTGTAGAAATGCAGCAAGACCTGGACAATATCTAGGCTTGGGCTGATAAGTAGCAAGTAACATTCATGCCACACAAGTGCCAGCAATAACCATCTCCAACAAGAGAGAATCTAACCATCTCCCCTTGACATTCAATGGCATTACCATCGCCGAATCCCCCACTATCAACATCCCAGGGGCTACCATTGACCAGAAATTGAACTGGAGTCGCCAAAAAAATAATGTGGCTACAAGAGCAGGTCAGAGGCTAGGAATCCTGCGGCAATTAACTCACCTCCTGACTCCACAAAGCATGTCCACCATCGACAAGTCACAAGTCAGGAGTGTGATGGAATACTGTCCACTTGCTGGATAGGTGCAGCTCCAACAACTCTCAAGAAGCTCGATACCATCCAGGCCAAAACAGCCCACTTGATTGGCACCCTATCCACAAACATTCACTCCCTCCGCCACTGATGTACAGTGGCAGCAGTGTGCACCTTTTTAAAATTCATTCATGGGATGTGGGCGTCGCTGGCTCGGCCAGCATTTATTGCCCATCTCTAACTGCCCTTGAGAAGGTGATGGTGAGCTGCTGTCTTGAACCACTGCAGTCCATGTGAGGTAGGTACACTCACAGTGCTGTTCGGAGGGGAGTTCCAGGATTTTGACCCAGTGACAGTGAAGGAACTGCGATATAGTTCCAAGTCAGGATAGTGTGTGACTTGGGGGGAACTTGCAGTTGGTGGCGTTTCCATGCATTTGCTGCCCTTGTCTTCTAGTTGGTAGAGGTTGCGGGTTTGGAAGGTGCTGTCGAAGGACCCTTGGTGCGTTGCTGCAGTGCATCTTGTAAAAAAAATGGTGGTAGAGGTCGGGTGTTTGGAAGGTGATGTCTAGGATGTTAAACGCTGCTGCCACTGTCCACCAGTGGTGGAGGGAGTGAATATTTAAGGTGGTGGACGGGGTGTCGATCAAGTGAACTACTTTGTCCTGGATGGAGTCGAGCTTCCAGAGTGTTGTTGGAGCTGCATTCATCCAGGCAAGTGGAGAGTATTCCATTACACACCTAACTTGTGCCTTGTAGATGATGGACAGGGTTTGGTGAGTCAGAAGGTATGTTACTCAGAGAATAACATAAAAGGCTTTGCTATGGATACCCGCATAGGTCCTAGTTATGCCTGTCTTTTTGTGGTGTATGTCAAACATTCCTTTCTCCAGTCCTACTCAGGGCCCCACCCCCCAGCTCTTTTTCTGGTAGAATGATGACTGTGTCAGTGTCATTTCCTGCTCCTGCCCCGAACTGGAAAAATTCATCAACTTTGTTTCCAATTTCCACCATTCCCTCACCTTCACATGATCTATCTCCGACACTTCCCTTCCCTTTGTGACTTCTCTGTCTCCATCTCTGAGGATAAGGCTGTCCACTAATATTCATTCTAAGCCCACTGACTCCCACAGTTACCTTGACTACACTTCCTCACACCCTTCCTCTTGTAAGGACTCCATTCCATTCTCCCAGTTTTTCCATCTCAGACACATCATTTCTGATGATGCAACCTTCGACAACAGCACTTCTGATGTGTTTTCATTTTTCCTCAACCGAGGATTTCCCCCCAGCTGTGGTTGACAGGGCCCTCAACCGTGTCTGACAAATTTCCTGCACTTGTACCCTCATCCCTTCTCCTCCCTTCCAGAACTGCAATCAAGTTCCACCCGACCTGCCTGCACATCCAAAGGATCATTATCCACCATTTCTGCCACCTCCAGCGTGATGCCATTACCAAACCCATCTTCCACTCCCCTGTCAGCAATCCAAAGGACTGTTCCCTCCGTGACACCCTTGTCCACTCCTGCATTACCCCTGACACCTTGTCCCCTTCCCATGACATCTTTGCATGTAATTGCAGGAGGCATAGATCCTGTCCTTTTACCTCCCCTCTCTTCACCATCCAAGGCCCCAAACACTCCTTCCAGGTGAAACAGTGATTTACTTGTACTTCTTTCAATTTAATACATTGTATTCGCTGCTCACAATGCAGCCACCTCTACACTGGGGAGATCAAACATAGATTGGGTGACTGCTTTGCGGAACATCTCTGCTCAGTCCGCAAGCATAAACCCAAGCTTCCGGTTGCTTGCCATTTCAGTTCACCACCCTGCTCTCATGCCCACATTTCTGTCCTCGGCCTGCTGCAGTGTTCCAGTGAAGCAAGCTCCAGGAACAGAACCTCATTTTCTGATTAGACACTCAACAGCCTTCCGGACTGAACATTGAGTACAATAATTTCAGAGCATGACTGGCTCTTTTAGATTATTTTATTTTATTTTATCATTTTTTGTCACCATGTGTCTGCCTTAATCTTGATGTTTCAAGTTTGTGCTTTTGGACAGAACTGTTCATTATTCTGTCATTAACACTCTCTCTATACTAATGTTTTGCCTTTCACTGCACCCTTAGCACTCTCCCTTTACCGCATGACCTATTTGTCAGTTAATCTCTCCTGCCCTCTGCCCTAACACATACCTTCCATTTTGTTCTCTTCCCCACCTCCACCCCCATCCCTCCGACAACCCCACTTCACTTACTTAAAACCTATTACATTGAGTGTGGGACAAATTCCATCCATCCTTTGTACTGTATGAGATTAATTTTGCCACACTTTCTGGTACATTATATGACAGTGAATTTAATTCTAAATATATCTCTGTGGTACTGTGTCTGAGTGTGAGATTATTTGAGTGTCAGTCTATGGAACTAAATGTGATTGTTTGATTCATTCTGTATGTCATTCATGAGTGTTGTATGGGAATGTGGGGCAGCTTCTGTATCTATCTGCTACTGTGGCTGAATGTGGATATCATTCTGTATCTGTCAATGTCTGGAACTAAATGTGAGTGTGAGCTTCATTGTGTATGCATCAATCTTATTGTCAGAATGTGTTTGATTCATTCTCAATGTGTCAATCTAAGGTACTATGTATGTGCGTGGTTTTAATTATGTGTGTCACTTTATGTGAGCTTGGGTCTCATTGTATATCTGTCACTCTCTGGTTCTTTCCGTGACAGTGAGATTAATTCTCTATCTGCTGGTCTCTGAAATTAATTGATTTTGTGATTCACTCTGTGTCTGTCAGTCTATGATACTGTGAATAATTGGGGGATATATATGGTGTTTGTCTGAACTTGGTATTGAGTATGATTGTAGTGATTCATTGTGTATCTGTCAGTATCCAGACTGAATGTGAAACAAGATGCATTCTGCACATGTAAATAACTGGCATTCCATGGAAGTGAACTCTATAATATGGCTGTCAGTCTTTGACACTGTATCTGATTGTGGTATTGACTCAATATCTTTCAGGTTTTGGTACTATATATGGGTGTGGATCAAGTTCTGCATGTCAGTCTCTGTTACTCTATGTGAGTGTGGGAAAACCTTTATGTAACTGTCAGTCTCTTGCAATGAATGCAAGTGTGGGATTAATTCTCTTTTCAACAGTATCTGGTACTGACTGTGAGCATGTGACTCCTACAATATCTGTCAATGTTTGCTCTTGTATGTGAATGTGCAATGCTTCCTATGTCTTTCAGTGCCTAGTACAGTGTGTACGGGTGGGATTAATTCTGTACCTGTCAGTATCTGGCACTGAATGAGATTGTGGGATTCATTCTTAGAATTAGAATTAGAACATTACAGCGCAGTACAGGCCCTTCGGCCCTCGATGTTGCGCTGACCTGTGAAACCATCTGACCTACACTATTCCATTTTCATCCATATGTCTATCCAATGACCACTTAAATGCCCTTAAAGTTGGCGAGTCCACTACTGTTGCTGGCAGGGCATTCCACGCCCCTACTACTCTGAGTAAAGAAACTACCTCTGACATCTGTCCTATATCTATCACTCCTCAACTTAAAGCTATGTCATCTCGTGTTTGCCATCACCATCCGAGGAAAAAAACTCTCACTATCCACCCTATCCAACCCTCTGATTATCTTATATGTCTCTATTAAGTCACCTCTCCTCCTCCTTCTCTCCAACGAAAACGACCTCAAGTCCCTCAGCCTTTCCTCGTAAGACCTTCCCTCCATACCAGGCAACATCCTAGTAAATCTCCTCTGCACCCATTCCATAGCTTCCACATCCTTCCTATAATGCGGTGACCAAAACTGCTTGCAATACTCCAGGTGCGGTCTCACCAGAGTTTTGTACAGCTGCAGCATGACCTCGTGGCTCCGAAACTCGATCCCCCTACTAATAAAAGCTAACACACCATATGCCTTCTTAACAGCCCTATTAACCTGGGTAGCAACGTTCAGGGATTTATGCACCTGGACACCAAGATCTCTCTGTTCATCTACACTACCAAGAATCTTCCCATTAGCCCAGTACTCTGCATTCCTGTTACTCCTTCCAAAGTGAATCACCTCACACTTTTCTGCATTAAACTCCATTTTCCATCTCTCAGCCCAGCTCTGCAGCCTATCTATGTCCCTCTGAACCCTACAACATCCTTCGGCACTATCCACAACTCCACCGACCTTCGTGTTATCCACAAATTTACTAACCCACCCTTCTGCACCCTCTTCCAGGTCACTTATAAAAATGACAAACAGCAGTGGCCCCAAAACAGATCCTTGCGGTACACCACTAGTAACTAAATTCCAGGATGAACATTTGCCATCAAACACCACCCTCTGTCTTCTTTCAGCTGGCCAATTTCTGATCCAAAGCTCTAAATCACCTTCAACCCCATACTTCCGTATTTTCTGCAGTCGCCTACCTTGGGGAACCTTATCAAACGCCTTACTGAAATCCATATACACCACATCCACTGCTTTACCCTCATCCACCTGTTTGGTCACCTTGTCGAAAAACTCAATAAGGTTTGTGAGGCACGACCTACCCTTCACAAAACCGTGCTGACTATCGCTAATGAACTTATTGTTTTCAAGATGATTATAAATCCTGTCTCTTATAACCTTTTCCAACATTTTACCCACAACCGAAGTAAGGCTCACAGGTCTATAATTACCAGAGCTGTCTCTACTCCCCTTCTTGAACAAGGGGACAACATTTGCTATTCTCCAGTCTTCCGGCACTATTCCTGTCGACAATGACGATAAAGATCAAGGACAAAGGCTCTGCAATCTCCTCCCTAGCTTCCCAGTGAATCCTCGGATAAATCCCATCTGGCCCAGGGGACTTATCTATTTTCAGACTCTCCAAAATTGATAATACCTCCTCCTTGTGAACCTCAATCCCATCTAGGCTAGTAGCCTGATTCTCAGTATTCTCCTCGACAACATTTTCTGTCTCTACTGTAAATACTGACGCAAAATATTCATTTAACACTTCCCCTACCTCCTCTGATTCCACACACAACTTCCCACTACTATCCTTGATTGGCCCTAATCTAACTCTCGTCATTCTTTTATTCCTGATATACCTATAGAAAGCCTAAGGGTTTTCCCTGATCCTATCCGCCAATGACTTCTCGTGTCCTCTCCTTGCTCTTCTTAGCTCTCCCTTTCGATCCTTCCTAGCTAGCTTGTAACTCTCAAGCGCCCTAACTGAGCCTTCACGTCTCATCCTAACATAAGCCTTCTTCTTCCTCTTGACATGCGCTTCAACTTCTTTAGTAAACCACGGCTCCCTCGCTCGACAACTTCCTCCCTGCCTGACAGGTACATACTTATCAAGGACACGCAGTAGCTGCTCCTTGAATAAGCTCCACATTTCGATTGTTCACATCCCCTGCAATTTCCTTCCCCATCCTACACATCCTAAATCTTGCCGAATCGCATCATAATTTCCTTTCCCCCAGCTATAATTTTTGCCCTGCAGTATATACCTGTCCCTGCCCATCGCTAAGATAAACCTAACCGAATTGTGATCACTATCACCAAAGTGCTCACCTACATCTAAATCTAACACCTGGCCGGGTTCATTACCCAGTACCAAATCCAATGTGGCATCCTGGTTGGTCTGTCTCCATGCTGTGTCAGAAAACCCTCCTGCACACACTGGACAAAAACAGACCCATCTAAAGTACTCGAACTATAGTATTTCCAGTCGATATTTGGAAAGTTAAAGTCCCCCATAACAACTACCCTGTTACTCTCGCCCCTGTCGAGAATCATCTTCGCTATCCTTTCCTCTACATCTCTGGAACTATTTGGCGGTCTATAAAAGACTCCCAACAGGGTGACCTCACCTCTCCTGTTTCTAACCTCGGCCCATACTACCTCAGTAGACGAGTCCTCAAACGTCCTTTCTGTCGCTGTCATACTCCCCTTGATTAACAATGCCACACCCTCCCCCCCCTCTTTTACCCTCTTCTCTGTTCTTACTGAAACATCTAAATCCCGGAAACTGCAACATCCATTCCTGCCCCTGCTCTCCCCATGTCTCCGAAATGGCCACTACATCGAGATCCCAGGTACGAACCCATGCTGCAAGCTCACCCACCTTGTACCGGATGCTCCTGGCGTTGAAGTAGACACACTTTAAACCAGTTTCTTGCTTGCCAGTGCCCTCTTGCGTCCTTGTAACCTTATCCCTGACCTCACTTCTCCACATCCTGTACACTGGCACTACATTTTAGGTTCCCATTCCCCTGCTGAATTAGGTTAAACCCCCCCGAAAAGCACTAGCAAATCTCCCCCCCCACCCCCCCCCCCAGGATATTGGTACCCCTCTGGTTCAGGTGAAGACCATCCTGTTTGTAGAGGTCCCACCTACCCAGAAAGAGCCCCAATTATCCAGGAAACCAAAACCCTCCCTCCTACACCATCCCTGCAGCCACATGTTCAACTCCTCTCTCTCCCTATTCCTCGCTTCGCTATCACGTGGCACGGGCAACAACCCAGAGATAACAACTCTGTTTGTTCTCGCCCTAAGCTTCCACCCTAGCTCCCTGAATTTCTGTCTTAAATCCCCATCTCTCTTCCTACCTATGTCGTTGGTGCCTATGTGGACCACAACTTGGGGCTGCTCCCCCTCCCCCTTAAGGATCCCAAAAACACGATCCGAGACATCACGAACCCTGGCACCTGGGAGGCAACATACCAACCGTGCGTCTCTCTCGTTCCCACAGAACCTCCTATCTGTTCCCCTAACTATGGAGTCCCCAATGACTAAAGCTCTGCTCCTCTTCCCCTTCCCTTCTGAGCAACAGGGACAGACTCTGTGCCAGATACCTGTACCCCATTGCTTACCCCTGGTAAGTCGTCCCCCGCAACAGTATCCAAAACGGTATACCTGTTGTTGAGGGAAAGGGCCAGAGGGGATCCCTGCACTGCCTGCTGGTTCCCTCTCCTTCCCCTGACGGTAACCCATCTACCTACTTTTACCTGAGGTGTGACTACCTCCCCATAACTCCTCTCAATAACCCCCTCCGCCTCCCGAATGATCCGAAGTTCATCCAGCTCCAGCTCCTGTTCCCTAACGCGGTTCTCGAGGAGCTGGAGTTGGGTGCACTTCCCGCAGATGCAGTCAGCAGGGACACTCTTGGCGACCCTGACCTCCCACATTCCGCAGGAGGAACATACAACTGCCTTAACTTCCATTCCCTCTATTCTAAATTCCCAACAAATCTACTGAAAAACCAAAACACTGTCAAAACTTGTTAGGTTAGCAAGCCAACGGACAGAACTTCTTAAATAAAAAGCTTACCATATCAACACAACAGAGTCCTTTTTTTTTGTTAGAGGAGGAGGGTGGGTGGGAGACACTACACGTGTAGTGTCTCGGGTACAGCCACCACCCAAATATATAGTTTTTACTTACCCAGCAGTCCCCTGGCCCTCCGAAAACAAAAGGGAATTAACTTTTAAACTCCCACTGAAATTGACTTCCCAGCTGCAAGCTCGCTCTCGCACCTTCGCTACTGTCAAGCTGCAGTCACCAAAACTAAAAGAAAGAGATTATAAACCACCCAAATATATAGTTTTTACTTACCCAGCAGTCCCCTGGTCCTCCGAAAACAAAAGGGAATTAACTTTTAAACTCCCACTGAAATTGACTTCCCAGCTGTAAGCTCGCTCTCGCACCTTCGCTACTGTCAAGCTGCAGTCACCAAAACTAAAAGAAAGAGATTATAAACCACCCAAATATATAGTTTTTACTTACCCAGCAGTCCCCTGGTCCTCCGAAAACAAAAGGGAATTAACTTTTAAACTTCCACTGAAATTGACTTCCCAGCTGTAAGCTCGCTCTCGCACCTTCCCGACTGTCAAACTGCATTCTGTTGTTTGTCAATCTCTGCTACTGTACATGAGTGATATCTGTTATGCATATATTATTTTCTGGTACTGGAAGTGAATGTTGGTTTTATTCTTCAGCTGTTAGTCTCTGGTACTGCATATGAGTCTGGGTCTCATTCAGTATCAGTCAATTTCTGGTACACTCTGCATGTGCACATCCAGGGCTCATTCTGCATTTGGCAGTCTCTGGTACTGAATGTGTGTTACAATTCATTTTTTATGTGTCTGTTTCTCAGACAGTCAGTTACAGTGGGATTAATTTTGTATCTCTCAGCTACTGCCATTGTCTGCAAATGTGATACATTGTGTATCTATGAAATTCTGGTAGAGGATTCCTCTGTACCTGCACTTAATATGTATCTCAGTGATGGTATTGAGAACTATTTGTTTAATGCCATAATGTGTCACGATTTGCTTGCCTCATTTGTATTTCAAAATATGGATCACATTTTAACTGTGTGTTTTATTGAGTTGTGGTGTGAGAATTTTAGGAACATAGGATCATAGGAGCAGGACATTCAGCCGATTGAGCATGCTCTGCCATTCAATATGATCATGGCTGATCATCCACTTCAATGCCTTTTTCACACACTATCCTCATTTCCCTTTATGTCATTTGTATTTAGAAATCTGTCACTCTCTGCTTTAAACATACTCAATGACTGAGCTTCCACAGCCCTCTGGGGTACAGAATTCCAAATGTTTACCAACGCTCTGAGTAAAGAGGTTTTTCCTCATTGCTATCTGTTTTGGACTAATATTTAGTCTTTAACTGAACACATTTGTGAATGATGGCATATATGTCAAACTCACAAATGGTGTGCTCAGTACAATTAGAATCATTGAATTGATACTCTATCTTTCGTTACAGCTCTTACAGAGATTATTGGACTGGTATGAAATGAGTAGTGCAGTGTGCACTAATTGACATAATACTATAACTTTATTTTTGATACTGTATGAGATGTTTGTACTACATTGTAATCTGTCACTGAGTATGCAGTCTGGGCTACATGCTAAGGATTCATTCTGTACCTTTCCATCAGCTGCTCTACCTGATATTTAATTTGTAGCTTAGGCTGCACTTTTGTGGGATTAATCCGGTGCCTTTCAATCTGATGGCGGGTGTGATTTTGAACTGAGATTGATAGACCTACCTTTCAGCAGTACTGAGCTGGGGTGAATTGGAAACAACTTCTGCCACTCCTGCATTGTTTGATTGTCTGCTGGATTGAAAATGTGTCTCTGGAACTTGGGATCTGTGCGAGTCTGACTACTTCTGCTCTCTGTGCCTGTGGAACTCATGGCCTGTCTGTGTCTCTGTGCTCTGGGTGTGATAATGTACCTACTCTGTGTTAGAAGGAGTGGACTGCACTTTTCCTTGTGCTGGGGAATCACCACCTTCCTTCAGGTTCGTTCAAGCTTTTGCCTACAGGGAGAAAGAAAAATATCTCTGTAACTCAAGATCAATTGAGGTAGAAGCTAGAAAAGTCATTGTTACGACCAGGTGAGAAAGGCTCCCCCTCTCAGCCTCTTCCTTACCTGTAACAGGGTTTAACTTTTTCAAACACCATGTTTTAGCTTCACTACTCCCTAATTCTAATGGCAAAGAAATCAACCAGGCATGTTTTCTCAGATTTAAAAAAGAACAGTGTAAGTTTATTAACCTTAAAAATCTAATTCAGTTAAAATGAATAAAGATACGCAGCACAACCACGCTAGCGTGCATATGTGATAAACAGACACACAAATAGAAACGGAAAAGGGGAAAAGATTTGAAGCAATAGCTGGAGTTCAGTTGCTGGCTTTGGGTTTGATGGAAAGTCTTTGATTGCTGTTATGGCTTGCAGTTCTTGTTGGGGACCAGTGCACACTTTCAAACTTGTTTCGCTGGTCTTCTGTCTTGAGGGTTGAGCTACTCCCATGGGTCTCTGGGACTCTGCATGTGTGTGTGAGAGAGAGAGAGAGACCTGCCTTCTGTTGTCTTCAAATTGCAGTCTCTGTCAGATTTTTATTTCCATCTGGCATTACAGCATAAGAACATAATAACTAAGAGCAGGATTAGGCTATTCTGCCACTCGAGCCTGTTCCACCATTCAATAAGATCATGGCAGATCTAATCATGGCCTCAACTCCACTATCCTGCCTGCCCCTATAACCAATTATTCCCTTGTAGATCAAAAGTCAGTCTAACTCAACCTTGAATATATTCAATGACTAACCGCCACCATCCTCTTGGGTAGATAATTCCAAAGAATAGCAGCCCTTTGTGAGAAGAAATTCCTCCTCGACTCCATCTAAAATGAGAGACTCCTTATTTTGAAACTGTTCCCCCATAGTTCTCGATTCCCTCATGAGGGGAAACATCATTTCAGCAAATACCTTGTCAAGCCCCCTCAGAACCTTATGTATTTCAATAAGATTGACTCTCATTCTTCTAAACTCCAATGAGTGCACCACAACCAGGTCAACCTTTCCACATAACACAACACCTTTATCCCAGAAATCAACCTAGTGGTACTTACCTGAACTACCTCCAATGCAAATATATCTCTCCTTAAATAAGGAGACCAAAACTGCATGCAACACTCAAGGTGTGGTCAAACCAACAACCTGCACATTTATACCCCATCCCCCTTGCAATAAACACCAACATTCCATTTGCCTTCCTAATTACTTGCTGTGTTTTCATGCTAACATATTGTGATTCATATATGAGGACACCCAGATCCCTCTGTACCACAGTATTCTGCATTCTCTCTCGAATTAAATAATATTCTGCTTTTCTATACGTCATACCAAAGTGGATAACCTCACATTTTCCCACATTATACTTCATTGCCAAATTTTTGTCCACACACTTAACCTGTCTTTATCCCTTTGCAAACTCATTGTGTCCTCCTCACAACTTGCTTTCCCACCTATCTTTGTATCCCCAGCAAATTTGATTACAATACACTCGATCCCTTCATCCAAGTTATTAATATAGATTGTAAGTAGTTGAGGCCCCAACACCAATCCCTGTGGCACCCCACTAGTTAGTTTGCCAACCTGAAAAATGACCCATTTAACCCAATTCTCTGTTTCTTGTTAGTTAGCCAATCCTCTATCCGTGCTAACATATTACACCTGAACACCATGAGCTCTTATCTTGTGTTGTAACTTTTTACATGGCACTTTATCGAACGCTTTTAAAATCCAAATACACTACATCTACTGGTTCCCCTTCATATACCCTGCTTGTTACATCCTCAAAGAACTCTAATAATTTTGTCAAACATGGTTTCCCTTTCATAAATCCATGTTGACTCTGCATGATTGTACTTTAATTTTCTGAATGTTCTGCTACCACTTACTTAATCATGGATTCCAGCATTTTCCCAATGACAGACATTAGGCTAGCAGGCCTATCATTACCTGCTTTTTGAATAGGGGTTTTACATTTGTGGTTTTAATATCCACTGGCACTGTTCCAGAATCTCGTGAATTGACGAAGATTACAACCAACGCATCCACTATGGCTGGAGCCATTTCTTTTAAACTCTGGGATGCAGGCCATCAGGTCTCGGGGATCTGTCAGATTTTAGTCCCATTAGTTTTCCTCATACATTTTTTCCAGCGACAATGATCGTTTCAAGTTCCTTCCCTCCTTTTCCCCTTGATTTTATACTATTCTTTGGATGCTTTTAGTGTTTTCTACCATGAAGACTGAGTCAAAATACTTGTTCAAAGTCTCTGCCATTTCCTTGTTTCTCATTGGACCAACAATTCAACCGAAATCGACAGCCGCTGTTTAAAATATTTCCTCGATACTTACCGAGTGACAGCAATCGTTGTTGTTCGCATAACTGCCCACATCCCTACTGCCCGGCTCTATTTCCTCTATTCACTGTTCAAGAACAACAAACAGTGTGAAACTAAAGCCAAACCAGGAACGTGCATTACAGGTTTGAGGACAGAAAACAACAATGATTTTCAATAGCAGATTCTTCCCGTTCTGTCTCCCTTACCTTGTCCACACACAGCCCGAGAATGGCCTCTTCCTTCCTGCACTTGCTCTGTTCCGGGAGCAGATTCTCATTGATCACCGGAGAGAGAAAAAAGAATTCAAACTGTCTCAATGAAAAACAGACCAGAATTGACCCAGATACTTCCATTATTAAATTAATTCATCAGCACCAAACCACTTATCATTAATGCACCGTGAGGGTCTCCAAATTTATGAAATTGAAGGTGGCGGCATTTATTAAATTGTTGATTGACATCATGTAGTTCAGTTCTTCATTTAATTGGGGGTGGGGGGAAGGGTGCAGGGGGATGTGTGAGCAGAGGAGCAGAGCGAAATCCAGAGAGGGAACGGAAAACACACCTGGACAGATGTGAAACTGGTCAATGCACCATTACAATAACTCCATCTCTGACTCCCTCCTGACAGTAACCAACCCTTTCACAGAGACTGTGGGTGGCTCTGAAAAGAGTCTTTGGTTTATTAGATGACATTTTGGCCGCTTTACTTTTTCTGGGAGCTCTGAGCGCTGGTTTTCTTGGGTAGCAGCACGGCCTGGATATTAGGCAGCACACCGCCCTGAGCGATGGCCTCCCTTCCCAGCAGCTTGTTGAGCTCCTCGTCGTTGCGGACGGCCAGTTGCAGGTGCCTGGGGATGATGCGGCTCTTCTTGTTGTCCCGGGCCGCGTTACCGGCCAGCTCGATGATTTCAGTGGTCAGATACTCGAGCACAGCAGCCAGATAGACCGGGGCTCCGGCACCCACACGCTCAGCATAGTTGCCCTTTCTCAGGAGCCTGTGAACACGGCCCACCGGGAACTGCAGTCCAGCCCGGGAGGAGTGAGACTTGGCCTTGGCCCTGGCCCGAGCTTTCCCGCTGGTGTTTTCTTCTTCCTCTTTTCCCCCAAAATATACTTTATTCATAAAAATCTGTAAAGAAATACAGTACAAAACAGTTCAAAATAACACCAAGTTGACATCCCAAAAAGTGCAAAGGAAATCAGTTTTCTTTGATGCAGGAGTGAGTTTCCTCACAACCCTTCCATTTTACAGCAAACCCATATTCAGTGTATACAGCCCGAGGGGTTTCCCATGGGTCCAGCCCCTCAGTTCACTTTGGTGGGAGAACCTTACACAGTGTTTATACCTCATTGAGACTTTGCAGTGGCTGCCCCTCTTCCAGACACTTTTTTTAAATTTCCAAAGTATACTTTATTCATAAAAAACTATAAAAAAAATAGATTACCAAACAGTTCCAAAAAGCACAAAGTCGAAAAATACAAGGAGTGCAAATGAGATTAGTTTCTTTCAATACAGGAGTGAGTTGCCTCACAACCCTTCCATTTCATTTTACATGCTATGTACATTTTACAGCAAACCAAATATTTTCTAGATACAGTTGAGGGGTTTCCCATTGGTCCAGCCCCTCCGTTCACTTTGCTGGGGGGACCTTACACAGTGATCTTTCCACATTGAGCCTTTGCTGCGGCTGCCCCAATCTTTAGTGCGTCCCTCAGCACGTAGTCCTGGACCTTGGAATGTGCCAGTCCGCAACATTCGGTCCTGGACAACTCTTTGCGCTGGAAGACCAGCAAGTTTTGTGCAGACCAAAGGGCGTCTTTCACCAAATTGATAGTCTTCCAGCAGCAGTTGATGTTTATCTCGGTGTGCGTCCCTGGGAACAGCCCGTGGAGCACAGACCCCTGTGCTACAGAGCTGCTTGGGATGAACCTCGACAAAAACCATTGCATCTCTTTCCACACCTGCTTTGCAAAGACACATTCCAGGAGGAGGTGGGCAACCATCTCTTCCCCACCACAGCCACCTCGAGGGCATTGTGTGGAGGGGGTGAGACTTCGGGCATGCAGGAAGGATCTGACGGGAGGGCTCTTCTCACCACCAGCCAAGCTACATCTTGGTGCTTGTTTGAAAGTTCTGGTGATGAGGTATTCTGCCAAATGACTTTGGCAGTCTGCTCAGGCCACAATCTCACAAATACTTTCACAAAGAATGCTGAAATCTGCTGACATTGGTCCCTCTGGGCTGGGATGTTAGTGGTGGAGGCTGCTGATTGGTCACTCTGTTACTGCATCTCATGATGTGGTTCATGTTTCCAATCCCAGAGCTGCTTAATTCACCAATCCGGAGATTCCACGCTGAATAACGGCGGAAAATAACGGCGCTAAATTGTCAGACTCCAACCGATTTTTTACATTTGAAAAGCCCGCTAATATATCTGTAAAACAAGGAGCAGCTTCAATATAGAATATCGCATTAACAGGCAATTTCATTTTACAGCAAAAAAATTTAAAATCTTTCTCCTCTTGTATTATTCTACACTTCGTCACAAGTTCCAGATACACTTTTACAATCCGGTATCTATTCGGGTTTATTCTCAGTCCTTTTTGAAACAGTCTGTAAGCGGAGGCAGAAAGTCTCATTCACAGCATTCTGCAAGCTGACACAATTCAGATCAATCTTTGTCAAGATACCGCATCACTGATTCTAGATTGAACCTATTTGTGGGAGACAAAAGCGGAGAGAAGATTTTTACTGTCAGGTGTTGAAATGTGAGACTGAGGGTTCCTACAACAGCGGGGTTTCCAGATAATGTACTTATTAATTATTGAGGCCGAGCTTGAACAAGGGAAACAAGTGACTGAGAACTGATCTGTCAGCTTTTATTAACGAGATACAGGAAAGGGGTCGAATATGAACGCGTCCGAGATCCAAGCGCACTTGGGGTCAGTGATCAGTAATTAATTTACACGGCATTAATAAGTAGAGACACAAAGATCTCAACAGTGAAAGTGAATCACCCAGAATCCATGGGGTTAAAACAGAGATCAGAAAGGCAATTAGAAAGTTCCAGACTCTTCATAAAAAAAAACAAATCGATACCATTGAGATGATGTAGCTTTTTCAGAGAGATTGTGGGTGGCTCTTAAAAGAGCCGTTGTGTTTGGGATGTTTTTCAGTCCATTGTGCAGTTTTACTTGGAGCTGGTGTACTTGGTCACCGCCTTTGTCCCTTCCGACATGGCGTGCTTGGCCAGCTCCCCGGGCAGCAGCAGGCGCACGGCGGTCTGGATCTCCCGGGAGCTGATGGTGCTGCGCTTGTTGTAATGGGCCAGGCGGGAAGCCTCACCCGCGATGCGCTCGAAAATATCGTTCACAAACGAGTTCATGATGCTCATGGCCTTGGAGGAGATGCCGGTGTCGGGGTGAACCTGCTTCATCACTTTGTAGATGTAGATGGAGTAACTCTCCTTCCTCGACTTTCTCCGCTTCTTGCCGCCCTTTGCTGACGGTTTATTTAAGGCTTTCTTGGCGCCCTTCTTAGCAGCTGTTTTCTTCTCTTCAGGCATTTTCAGATTCAATTTCAGACACAGAAATAAACCAAACCCCTTCCGAGTGCGGATTAAATAGACAATCCCACAGCTCTTTGCAAATGAGGGATGGGGGAAAGTTAAGATTGTGATTGGGCGATTGGCAATGATGTCACAACGGTTTTATATTGTAATACTACAATTGGTCTCTTCAGCCATCCAATCAGATTTAACATCTACAAACCAATCACTAACTCTTTCACTCCATTCAGGAATTCCATTTCCCAAAGACTCTCTCCAGTCGCAGTTTCTATTGGAAAATCCACCGGGAAATGTGTCCTGGCTGCGAGGGTCCCTTATTCTCAGCAGTTTCTCACATTCCGGCCTCTCTAAGTTGAGCCACTTTTTTGGGTTCTCGGGAGGGAAAGAGTCGCCTTCAGATTGACACTTTGGTTGGCTCAAGAAGACTGAGGACACCAACACCTCACCTGCCTCATCGTCGGGGAGACTGTCAACACTGTTCTTCCCCACTGTATGATCCGGGACCGGTCATCCATTCAATCTGTTACGGGTCGTTTGTCTTTTCTGTCTGTTTGGCTTATGCATTACCATAATTAAACTGTTCATATATAAACTGTTACTTCTTAATATTATATTTAAACTGTTGCTTCTTAATAAACTATTATGAGCTCGACATTATGAGCTCGACCCGCTTCTTTGTGTATCTGTGAACACAGAACCTAAATCTTACAATTCCTTCCCAGGGAATATTTTATTCAAAAAGAGACTTTTTGCACACACTGGAAATCTGGATAATAACAGAAGATTCTGGAAACACTCAGCACTTCCCGCAGCATCTGTGGAGAGAGGAAGGTAGGAGCAACGTTTCAGGTTTATTGAAGGGTCGCAGAACTGGACCATTAACCCGAGCTTCACTTCTCCACAGTTGTTTCCGGACTGGCTGAGTGTTTTCAGTATTTTAGCTTTTATCTTTCTGTATTTCATCGCTTTCTATTTTAACTGTTTGCTGTGAAATTTTCAGCATTCTGCTCAGTTCTTTGTGTAGTCATGTATTCTTTATTTGAAGTAATGTAAATACTATCCTGAAAAAACAGACAGAAATACTGGTCAATGGTAAATACTGGTAAAATATAACAGGGCACATTTACAATCATCGGATCAACGAAGACAACCTTTATTACGAATCAATTATCTTTATTTTCAATATAAATATATGAAGCAATATCAGTGTAGCACTTACAGACAAAAATCTATTACCTCACATTGCCTGCTTCTTTAACACTGACAGACCATGTCAATTTCTGCCCCTATGTTGCATTTCTCACTTTTAGCTAGAAAACGTCAGCAATTTGTGATATAGTGCAGTTGACAGATCAGACAGTCAGACACAACCTGCAATAATTGTTCAGCTTTTGTTGGACAGATGGGATTTAGAAATACTAAGAAACAAGACGAGCTGTTATTGCATTTAGTTAGCTCAAACATTAGTGATGACCCTGTGCCAAATAAGTGAGCCTGTTGTCCCGTACCTTAGAGTAAGAATCATTCTTTATCTGTGGCGATCTGTCAGTTTCCGTTACTGAAAGAGAATGTGGAATTCATGCTGCCGTCAGTCAGTCTCTAATTCTGTTTGTGAGCTTAGGATTCAGACACTGCCAATAATTCTCTGTTGCAGTATGTAACTGTGTGATTCATTCTGTATCAGTCAGCCTCTGGTACTGTGTGTGAGAGTAGGATTGCTGTTGTACCTCTCTGCCACTGTAAACCTTTGAATATGGGCTCATTTAACATCCGTCAGTCTCTGGTACTGCCTATGAGTGTGGGTTTTATTCAGTATGTGCCAGTTTCTGGTACTGCCTATGAGTGTGGGTTTTATTCAGAATCTGTCAGTTTCTGGTACTGCCTATGAGTGTGAGTTTTGTTCAGTGTCTGTCAGTCTCTGGTACTCTATGTGTGGGATGCATTCAGAAATCATTAATCTCTGGGATCGTTTGTATTTCAGAATTCATCCTACACACAATTACATAGAATTTACAACACAGAGACAAGCTATTCTGCCCAAGTGCTGCTGGTTCCACATGAGCCTCCTCCCACCTTACCTCCTCTAATTGTATCTGCAAATCCCTCAAATCTTTTCTGCCTCATATTTAATTTATCAATCATTTAATTTGATGTCAAATGTAACAATTCTCATCAACCCAAGTGCTGCATGTTCCAGATTCTAACCAGGTCCAAAGCAGGGTAAAGAAGTTTCTCCTGAATTAATTATTTGATTTATTCCTGACTATTTCATATTTACAGCTTTTGACTCCACCACAAATGGGAAATATCTCTACCTCTACCCTATCAAATCCTTTCATATAATTCAGTGCTTCTATTCGGTGATCATTCAGCTTCCTCTTTTCCAAACAAAAGAGACCAGACTTGTTCAGTATTTAGAACTTCTGCAAAACAAGTAGCTCAGTTTGCAGTAATGGAATAAATACTGTATCTCAGTCTGAAACTGTATGCGATTTTAGATAGTGATGTCTCGGATCATGTTTTTGGGATCCTTAGGGGGGAGGGGGAGCAGCCCCAAGTCGTGGTCCACATAGGCACCAACGACATAGGTAGGAAGAGAGATGGAGATTTAAGGCAGAAATTCAGGGAGCTAGGGTGGAAGCTTAGAGCGAGAACAAACAGAGTTGTTATCTCTGGGTTGTTGCCCGTGCCACGTGATAGCGAAGCGAGGAATAGGGAGAGAGAGGAGTTGAACAAGTGGCTGCAGGGATGGTGCAGGAGGGAGTGTTTTGGTTTCCTGGATAATTGGGGCTCTTTCTGGGGTAGGTGGGACCTCTACAAACAGGATGGTCTTCACCTGAACCAGAGGGGTACCAATATCCTGGGGGGGGGAGATTTGCTAGTGCTCTTCGGTGGGGGGGGGGGTTAAACTAAT
This sequence comes from Heterodontus francisci, assembly GCF_036365525.1. NCBI lineage: Eukaryota > Metazoa > Chordata > Chondrichthyes > Heterodontiformes > Heterodontidae > Heterodontus > Heterodontus francisci. The sequence continues at coordinate 2,132,269 of NW_027140380.1, read as the reverse complement.
TCAGCAGGGGAATGGGAACCTAAATTGTAGTTCCAGTGTACAGGATGTTGAGAGTAGTGAGGTCAGGGATAAGGTTACAAGGACGCAAGAGGGCACTGGCAAGCAAGAACCTGGTTTAAAGTGTGTCTACTTCAACGCCAGGAGCATCTGGAATAAGGTGGGTGAGCTTGCAGCATGGGTTGGTACCTGGGATCTCGATGTAGTGGCCATTTCGGAGACATGGGGAGAGCAGGGGCAGGAATGGATGTTGCAGTTTCCGGGATTTAGATGTTTCAGTAAGAACAGAGAAGATGGTAAAAGGTGGGGGGGGGGGGGGTGTGGCATTGTTAATCAAGCAGAGTATTACAGCGACAGAAAGGACGTTTCAGGACTCGTCTACTGAGGTAGTATGGGCCGAGGTTAGAAACAGGAGAGGTGAGGTCACCCTGTTGGGAGTCTTTTATAGACCTCCGAATAGTTCCAGAGATGTAGAGGAAAGGATAGCAAAGATGATTCTCGACAGGGGCGAGAGTAACAGGGTAGTTGTTATGGGGGACTTTAACTTTCCAAATATTGACTGGAAATACTATAGTTCGAGTACTTTAGATGGGTCAGTTTTTGTCCAGTGTGTGCAGGAGGGTTTTCTGACACAGTATGTAGACAGGCCAACCAGGGGCGATGCCACATTGGATTTGGTACTAGGTAATGAACCCGGCCAGGTGTTAGATTTAGATGTAGGTGAGCACTTTGGTGATAGTGATCACAATTCGGTTAGGTTTACCTTAGTGATGGGCAGGGACAGGTCTTTACCGCAGGGCAAGAATTATAGCTGGGGGAAAGGAAATTATGATGCGATTAGGCAAGATTTAGGATGTGTAGGATGGGGAAGGAAACTGCAGGGGATGGGAACAATCGAAATGTGGAGCTTATTCAAGGAGCAGCTACTGCGTGTCCTTGATAAGTATGTACCTGTCAGGCAAGGAGGAAGTTGTCGAGCGAGGGAGCCGTGGTTTACTAAAGAAGTTGAAGCGCTTGTCAAGAGGAAGAAGAAGGCTTATGTTAGGATGAGACGTGAAGGCTCAGTTAGGGTGCTTGAGAGTTACAAGCTAGCCAGGAAGGATCTAAAGGGAGAGCTAAGAAGAGCAAGGAGAGGACACGAGAAGTCATTGGCGGATAGGATCAGGGAAAACCCTAAGGCTTTCTATAGGTATATCAGGAATAAAAGAATGACTAGAGTTAGATTCGGGCCAATCAAGGATAGTAGTGGGAAGTTGTGTGTGGAATCAGAGGAGGTAGGGGAAGTGTTAAATGAATATTTTGCGTCAGTATTTACAGTAGAGAAAGAAAATGTTGTCAAGGAGAATACTGAGATTCAGGCTACTAGGCTAGATGGGATTGAGGTTCACAAGGAGAAGATGTTAGCAATTTTGGAGAGTGTGAAAATGGATAAGTCCCCTGGGCCAGATGGGATTTATCCTCGGATTCTCTGGGAAGCAAGGGAGGAGATTGCAGAGCCTTTGTCCTTGATCTTTATGTCGTCATTGTCGACAGGAATAGTGCCGGAAGACTGGAGGATAGCAAATGTTGTCCCCTTGTTCAAGAAGGGGAGTAGAGACAGCCCTGGTAATTATAGACCGGTGAGCCTTACCTCGGTTGTGGGTAAAATGTTGGAAAAGGTTATAAGAGACAGGATTTATAATCATCTTGAAAAGAATAAGTTCATTAGCGATAGTCAGCATGGTTTTGTGAAGGGTCGGTCGTGCCTCACAAACCTTATTGAGTTTTTCGAGAAGGTGACCAAACAGGTGGATGAGGGTAAAGCAGTGGATGTGGTGTATATGGATTTCAGTAAGGTGTTTGATAAGGTTCCCCACGGTAGGCTGTTGCAGAAAATACGGAAGTATGGGGTTTTTATTTATTTTATTAGAGATACAGCACTGAAACAGGCCCTTCGGCCCACCGAGTCTGTGCCGAACATCAACCACCCATCTATACTAATCCTACACTAATCCCATATTCCTACCAAACATCCCCACCTGTCCCTATATTTCCCAACCACGTACCTATACTAGTGACAATTTATAATGGCCAATTTACCTATCAACCTGCAAGTCTTTTGGCTTGTGGGAGGAAACCGGAGCACCCGGAGAAAACCCACGCAGACACAGGGAGAACTTGCAAACTCCACACAGGCAGTACCCAGAATTGAACCTGGGTCCCTGGAGCTGTGAGGCTGCGGTGCTAACCACTGCGCCACTGTGCTTTGGATCAGAAATTGGCTAGCTAAAAGAAGACAGAGGGTGGTGGTTGATGGCAAATGTTCATCCTGGAGTTTAGTTACTAGTGGTGTACCGCAAGGATCTGTTTTGGGGCCACTGCTGTGTGTCATTTTTATAAATGACCTGGAAGAGGGTGTAAAAGTTTGGGTTGGTAAATATGCGGATGACACGAAGGTCGGTGGAGTTGTGGATAGTGCCGAAGGATGTTGTAGGGTACAGAGGGACATAGATAGGCTGCAGAGCTGGGCTGAGAGATGGCAAATGGAGTTTAATGCAGAAAAGTGTGAGGTGATTCACTTTGGAAGGAGTAACAGGAATGCAGAGTACTGGGCTAATGGGAAGATTCTTGGTAGTGTAGATGAACAGAGAGATGTTGGTGTCCAGGTACATAAATCCCTGAAAATTGCTACCCAGGTTAATAGGGCTGTTAAGAAGGCATATGGCGTGTTAGCTTTTATTTGTAGGGGGATCGAGTTTCGGAGCCACGAGGTCATGCTGCAGCTGTATAAAACTCTGGTGAGACCGCACCTGGAGTATTGCATGCAGTTCTGGTCACCGCATTATAGGAAGGATGTGGAAGCTTTGGAAAGGGTGCAGAGGATATTTACTAAGCTGTTGCCTAGTATGGCGAGAAGGACTTACGAGGAAAGGCTGAGGGACTTGAGGTTGTTTTCGTTGGAGAGAAGGAGGAGGAGAGGTGACTTAATAGAGACATATAAGATAATCAGAAGGTTAGATAGGGTGGATAGTGAGAGTCTTTTTCCTCGGATGGTGATGGCAAACACGAGGAGACATAGCTTTAAGTTGAGGGGTGATAGATATAGGACAGATGTCAGAGGTAGTTTCTTTACTCAGAGAGTAGTAGAGGCGTGGAACGCCCTGCCTGCAGCAGTAGTAGACTCACCAACTTTAAGGAAATTTAAGTGGTCATTGGATAGACATATGGATGAAAATGGAATAGTGTAGGTCAGATGGTTTCACAGGTCGGCGCAACATCGAGGGCTGAAGGGCCTGTACTGCGCTGTAATGTTCTAATTCTAAAAAAAAAAAGGTATGTAATGTGTAGCTCAGGCTGCAATAAATAATTGAGACAGTATCTTTCATTCGAACACTATAGATTTATGGCATGCTATGTTATCTGTACTTCAGTCTGTTCCAATGGAATATATAATGTTATTTCTCAGTCTGATACTGCTTGTTTATTCACTCACAGGATGTTGACATCGCTGGCAAGGTCAGTATTTATTGCCCATCAGTAATTACTCTTACAATTATGCTGAGTGGTTTACTGGGCCATTTCAGAGGACAGTTAAGATTGAATCACATTCCTGTGGGTCTGGAATCACTTATAGGCCAGACTGGGTCAGAATGGCAGATTTCCTTCTCTTAAGGACATTCCTGGATCTGATGGATTTTCTTGCAACAATCTAGTAGTTCCAAGGTCACTAGTATTGATACTAGATTTTTTAATTCCAGATTTTTTTAATTAACTGAAATTAAATTACTCAGATTCTGTCGTAGAATTTGAACTCATGTCTCTGGATCATTAGTCGAGACTTCTGGATTACTAGTCTTGTAGCATAATAACTAAAACAACCTGATATGAGATTTTTTTATACTGCTTTGTAATGTGGAGCTCAGTCTACACAAATGGAATTGATAATCTATTTCACTCTGATAATGTATGAGATGTTTTTGGCTGGTAAATAATCCGTATCTCAGTCTACTGTATTTTTTAATTCCGCAGTCTGGGTAAGTTCTGCACTGGCATCTAATTTACATCACAGTTTAGACTTCATATCAGCATTGCTCAATCTGATACTGCATGTGATTTTTGCACTGGTATTGTTTAGATCAATCTATATGAATGGAATCAATACTGTATTTCAGTTTGATATTGTTTGAGTTTTTAGAATGGTATATAATGTTTAGATCTAATGGAATTGATTCTGTATCTTTCAATTTTACAGTGTGGGTGAGTTCTGAACTGGCATCTAATTTGTGTCTCAGGTTCTAATATCTTTCAGCAGCTTTAAATATTTCACTGTAATGAATGTTGGACTTGTATGTAACTTGTATCTTCAGGTACACTATGGGGATGTTTAAACATCCTTTATAATCAATCGATGTGAACTTTGCCTATGGTATTTAATTTAAAAGTCAGGGTATACCATTAGGTTAGATTCTGTGTCATCCAATCAGTACCATGTGCCAATTCTATCTGATATTTAATTGATAGCTAAGTCTGCATTATATGTAGATTGACACATTACATTTTAATCTGCTAGTGGGTGTGATTTTGACCTGGGATTGATGTACCTGACTGTCAGTGGGACTGAATTGGGGTGAAATGGAAACAACTTCTTTCTCTCCTGCTTTGTTTGATTCTTGGATTGAAATGATGTCTCTGGAACGTGGGATCAATGTGGGCCTGACTACTTCTGCAGTCTGACACTGTGGAACTGATGAACCAACTGTGGCTCTGCATTCTGAGTGATAATGTACCTACTGTGTGTGAGAGGAACTGGCTGCACTGTTCCTTGTGCCTCAAGTGCAGCAACCATCACATTCATCATGATTCCTTCAAGTATTTGCCTGGAAGAAGAAAAAGTATATCTTATAACTCAAGAACAGGTGATGTGTAAAATATCAAAGTGATCAATTTAATCTCTCAACGAATAATCATTAATAATAGCCACAAATGAAAACCAGTGTCAGTGTCTGCCTCCACTGAAGTACTGAAGCTCCCAGCTCCTGCAACACAAGTGTTCTGGGCAGATCCATCCAGACAAAACACTGCACTGGGAACATCCCAACTGCGCTATGCTCCACACATATTTCCAGCCATCCTGCTTCATATGAATGAATGAAAGAAAAATAAAGCCCAATGTGTGTATCCCACAATTCCTTTCTCCCCATACACGTGTTCCACCTCCCCTTAAATGTGTCAATACTATCCGCCGCATCCTCTCCTTGTGATAGCAAATTCCAGATTCCACTCACCACTCACTACATAAATAGCGTTTTCAAGAATTCCTCAATGGTTTTATTAATGATGATTTTATATTTTTGGCTCTTGTTTCGGACACCAACACAAGTAGAAACATATCTCCGTGTACCCTATCAAAGCCCTTCACCATTTCCTTACCTTTCTTTCATTTGCTCATAGGTTGTGGGCATCATTGGCCAGGCCAGCATTTATTGTCCGTTCCTTATTGTCCTTGATATAGTGGTGGTGAGCTGCCTTCTTGAACCACTGCAGTCCTTGCTGTGTAGGTACAACCAAAGCGCTGTTTGGAAGGGAGTACCAGGATTTTGACCCAGTGACAGTGAAGGATTGGCAATTTAGTTCCAAGTCAGGATGGTGTGTGGCTTGGAGGGGAACTTTCAGATGGTGGTTTTCTAATGTGTCTGCTGCCCTTGTCCTTTTAGGTGGTAGAGGTGGCGGGTTTGGAAGGTACTGTCCAAGAAGCCTTGGTGAGTTGTTGCAGTGCAGCTTGTAGATGGTACACACTGCTGTCACTGTGCATCAATGGTAATGGGAGTGAATATTTAAGGTGGCGGATGCGATGCCAATCAAGCGGGCTAATTTGTCCTGGATGGCGTCGAGCTTCTTGACTGTTGTTAAAGCTGCATTCATCCACGCAAGGGGAGAATATATGATCACACTTCTGACTTGTGCCTTGTAAATAGTGGGCAGGTATTGGGGAGACAGGAGGTGAGTTACTTGCTGAAGAATTCCTAGCCTCTGACCTGCTCTTACAGCCACAGCATTTATGTGGCTGGTATAATTAAGTTTCTGGTCAATGGTATCCCCAAGATGTTAATAGTGGGGGATTCAGCAATGGCAATGTCATTGAACATCAAGGGGAGATGATTAGATTCTCTCTTGTTTGAGATGGACATTGCCTGGCATTTATGTGGCACGAATGTTACTTGCCAGGTATCAGCCCAAGCCTGGATGTTGTCCAGGTCTTGCTACATCTGGACACGGGCTGCTTCAGTATCTGAGGAGTCATGAATGGTGCTGAACATTGTGCAATCATCAGCCAACATCCCCACCTCTCGCCTTTTGATGGAGGGAAGGTCATTAATGAAGCAGCTGAAGATGGTTGGTCCTTGGACAATACCCTGAGGAACTACTGCAGTGATGTCCTGGGAGTGAGATGACTGACCTGAACAACCACAGCCATCTTCCTTTATGCTTGGTATTAACTTTATTTTTAAAAAAAAATGTTTTCCCCCGAATTCCCATTGACTCCAGTTTTGCTAGGGCTCCTTGATGCTATACAAGGTCAATGGCTGCCTTGATGTCAAGGGCAGTCACTCTCACCTCACAATGCAATGTTTCTTGAACCCTAAAATAAAAGCAAAATTCTGCAGATGCTGGAAATCTGAAATAAAAACATAAAATACTGAAAATACCCAGCACGTCAGGCAGCATATGTTGAGAGAGAAGCAGAGTTAATTTCTCAGGTCTGTGGCCGTTCATCTTATAATCTGTTGTATGTAAGATCAGGTTCATTCAGTTTGCAGTAATGGAATGAATACTGTGTCTTCCACTCTGACTATTTGTGAGATTTGTGGAGTGGTGTGTAACATGGAGCTCAGTCTGCAGTCTGGGTACATTATTGAGATTAATTCTGTACTTTACAATCAGGTACTGTTTGTCTGTTCCATCTGACATTGAATTTGTAGTTCAGGCTGCTCTCTTGTAAGAGTGACACAATGCCTTGCAATCTGATAGTGGGTGTGATTTTGGACTGGGATTGATGTATCTACCTGTGAGTAGGACTGAGTTGGGGTGAAATGGAAACAACTTCAGTCTTTCCTGCTCTGTGTGACTGTTGGATTGAGTAAATGTCTCTGGAACTTGGGATCAGTGCCGGTCTGACTACTTCTGCTGTCAGTGACTGTGGAATTGATGTCTCTGCTCTCTGTGAGTGATCCTGTACTTACTGTGTGTGAGGAGCTGGCTGCACTTCCCCTTGTGTCGAGGAATCATTACATTTATTTTACTTCCTTCAAGTATTTGCCTGTAGAAAGAAAACGTATTTATTATAATTCAGGAAGAGATGTGGTAGAAGATACAAAAGTGACCAAAACAATTTTTCAATGAATAATCATTATCAACAATCACAAAAAAAACCCAGCAATGCAAACAGAGTCAGTGTCTGATTCCACTGCAGTCCTGCAGCCCCCAGCTACTGCATACCAGGGGCTTTGGCCATTTTACAACAATTTAATGACATCCAGAAACAATCCACTGGGCCATGAATGGGACTGACCGACGGAACAGGGACTTTTACACAGGTCAGATTTCCAGTTCCCGCTCCCATGGTCTAACCGTTCAAATGAAACCAAACAGCCACTGTTTAAAATGTGTCCTTCACACTTCTCACCTGGTGCTGATAATAGATTCTCTTTGTGTAACTCCCCACATCCTGACTGTCCGCTTCTGTTTCCACACTTCACGGTCCAAAAACAACAACTATGGGATGAATCGCTCCCTTTGCGCTGGCGTGGACAGGATGGGCCGAATGGACTCATTGTTTGCCCCAAATTTTCCATGTTTCTGTTTGCGGAATTGTTGCAGAAATCTGCGCCTGCGCTCCCCTCCCCCAGCACTGCCTGTGAGCGGAAGAAGATGGTTTAAAACAGCCGCGAATGAAAAGATCCAGGTCCCGGGGGAAGGGAGCAAACAGCAGCACATCGCTTTGGGACCGTATCCGCAGATGGACTCAGAGATCAGCATCTAGTCCGGGGTCAAGTTCAGGGAGAGGCGGGGGCTGTTTGTAAGAGGCGGAATGGAGCAGGAACTGGTCCCGGAACATGGAGTGAGTGGGGGAAGGGAGAGACCATTCTCGGCGCGTGTGGACAAGGGGATAGAGACAGAATGGGAAGAATTTGTTATTGAAATTCAATGCTGCTTCCTCTCCCCAGACCAGCAGTGAATGTTCCTGGTTTAGTTCCAGTCTCAGCCGGTTTGTTGCTATTTGACAGTGAAGAGCGGAAACAGAGCCAGAGAGGAAGAATGTGGGGAGTTATACAAAGAGCATCTGTAAGTCGCCAGGTGAGACCTAATACAGGCTCATTTTAAACAGGTTAATGCCATGGGAGCAATAAATGGAAATCTGACCAGTGCAAATGTCTCTGCTCCATCGGATATTTCCATTCATGGAACAGTGCAGGGTTTGGGCTCTGTCTACATATCATTACATTGTTGTCATCGCGCCCAATACTCCAAGGATACAGACCCTGAGTGCTGCAGTACTGCAGTGGAGTCAAATATTTGATAATGTTTGTATCCCAGGGGTTCCTTTGTGGCCGTTCATAATGATTATTAATCGAGACATTAAGCTGATGGTCCTTGTATCTTCCACCTCACCTGTACTTGAGTTGTAAAACATACTTTTGTTTCAACAGGAAAATAAATGAAGAAGCCAGAGTAAATGGGATGTTTCCTCCACCAAGTTACAAGGAAGAGTGTCACCAGCTCCTTCTCACACACAGTCCGTACATTATCACTCACAGAGCGCAGAAACACAGACAGGTCATCAGTTCCACAGTCTCAGACAGCAGAAATAGTTCCAGAGACACATTTTCAATCCATCTATCCAACAGAGCAGGAGAGACAGACGTTGTTTCCCTGTTACCATAACTCAGTACCACTGACAGGTAGATACATAAATCCCAGCCCAAATTCTCACCCACTATCAAATTATCAGTGTGTCAATCCCACAATAGTGCAACCTCAGCTACAAATTAAATACACATAGAACTGACACATGGTTCCTGTTTCAAAGTTACAGAATTAACCTCAATAACATAATCTGAGATTCAAATTAAATACCAGCCCAATATTTACTCACGTTATGATTTTATAAGTTTTAGTATTAATTCCCATAGTGCATCGTGACATATACATTAGATACATAATTATTAATGATTTAGACGTGAATATAGCAGGTATGATAAGTAAGTTCGCAGATGACACAAAAATTGGTGATGTTGTAATAGTGAGGAGGAAAGCCTTAGGTTACAGGACAATATAGATGGGCTGATAAGATGGACGGAGCAGTGGCAAATGGAATTTCATCCTGAGAAGTGTGAGGAGATGCACTTTGGGAGGACTAACAAGGCAAGGGAATAGACAATGGATGGTAGCACCCTAGGAAGTACAGAAGGTCAGAGGGGCCTTGGTGTACTTGTCCATAGATCACTGAAGGCAGCAGCACAGGTACATAAGGTGGTTAGGAAAGCATATGGGGTACTTGCCTTTATTAGTGGAGGCATAGAATATAAGAGCAGGGAGGTTATGATGGAGCTGTATAAAACGCTAGTTAGGCCACAGCTGGAGTACTGTGTACAGTTCTGGACACCATACCATAGGAAGGATGTGATTGTACTGGAGAGGGTGCAGAGGAGATTCACCAGGATGTTGCCTGGGCTGGAGCATTTCTGCTATGAAGAGAAACTGAAAAGGCTAGGGTTGTTTTCCTTAGAGCAGAGAAGGCTGAGGGGGGACATCATTGAAGTATACAAAATTATGAGGGGTATTGATAGGTTATATAGGAAGAGACTTCTTCCCTTCGCGGAGGGGTCAATAACCAGGGGGCAAAGATTTAAGGTAAAGGGAAAGAGGTTTAGAGGGGAATTTGAGGAAATTGTTTTCCACCCAGAGGGTGGTTGGAATCTGAACACACTGCCTGAAGGGGTGGTAGAGGTAGGAACCCTCACAACATTTAAGAAGCATTTAGATGAGCACTTGAAACGTCATAGCATACAAGGCTGCGGGCCAAGTGCCGGAAAATGGGATTAGAATACTTTGGTGCTTGATGGCCAGCACAGACACGATGGGCCGAAGGGCCTGTTTCTGTACTGTATAACTCTATGACTCTATATAAGTCTAAGTCTAAAGTGCGTTATCAGATTCAGAGAATCTGAAAGATAGTATAACCTGAGAAACAAACTGAGATTTCAGTTTAAAACGCACCCAGATTGTGAAACTGAAAGATACAATAGCAATTCAATTTGTATAGACTGAGCTTTGGATCATATTCCAGCCCTCATACAGTATCAGACTGGAAGATACTGTCGCAATTCCATTAGTGCAGACTCAGCTCTACATTACAGAGCAGGGAACATATTGAAACAACCGGGAACACTTTTACACAAGACGGATCATATTTACACAACTGAGAAGATCCTTACCCAACAGGGAACCATTTTACATAATACCAGAGAGCATCTTTACACAACAGCGAATACAGTAAGAAAGAAAAGAAGCAAATTATTATCGTGCACAGGGAATGTGGGGTGCATTGTGATCTCAGACAGGGAATGTGGGATGGACTGGGATCTCACACAGGGAATGTGGGTGGACTGGGCTCTCACACAGGGAATGTGGGTTGGACTGGGATCTCACACACAGCCTCATGCTGTGCGAAAGACCCAGACAGCCAGTGAAGGACGTTTAAAACATAGTCACTGTTGTAGGAAATGCTGCATCCAATTTGCCACTAAGATCAATCTGATAATGAGCAGATAATCACTTGTTTTAGTGATGTTGAGGGATAAATACTGGCCAGGACAAGAGGGAGAGCTTAAAACAGAAAACACTGAAAATATTCTGTTACACAGCAGGAAATATCTTTAAAAGAACACAGCGGACATCTTGACAGAGAACACGTTTCCATAAATCATCCGTCTTTCGCTGTCTCTTGCTGGTTTGCTCAGTAACTTTCTCTGTCTGTTCCTTTCTGGGTCCTGAAATCTCTTCCTGGTTTTCTGTGTGTCTTTCTCTGCCTGCCTGATTGTCGGTGCTGTTACTCAGTGTCCTTGTGCCATTGTGCAGTGAGGGTGAGTCTGTCAGCGACTGTGTTGCTGAGTCTGGGTTCTTGAGCAATCTGACAACAATCCTATTTTGTTAAAAAAAAATTGGGGAAATGATCATATTTCACTAATAGGCAGTTGAAATCAAAGACACCCGGTAGCAGAGTGGCGCAGCAGAAGCGTGCTGGGCCCATAACCCAGAGGTCGATGGATCGAAACCATTCTCTGCTATTCATGTTTTGTAGTAACACGAATTGTTTACTTTCAAAACATCAAGTGTTTATCCACAATCACATCATGCTTCTTCAAACGCTTTATTGCAATCAGCTTTTTTCTTCCACTCAATACATCAATCAGCAACAAGTCTCACAAACCAATTTGTTGCGCACAGGAACACAAGCTGCACCAGCTGCAAACACGTTTCACCCCAGTCTCTCCTCTTTGTTAAACCATTCCTGCAGCGCCTCCTCTCCACCAGCAGATGTAAAACGACGGCAAATGGTCACAGTCAGGAGATGGTGAGTAACAGAAAGTAAAACAATAAGACGGAAAACCTTTACTGAACATTGAATTCAATAATTTCCGAGCATGACAGCACCCACCACACACTCCCCCCACCCTCTCCTTTTTATGTGTAGTTATTTTTCCTTTTTTTCTTTTTAATTTGCTTATTTTATTTTAGGTTTTTTCGTGTGTTTAGTTTGTTTCTACTGTGCCTACCCACTGTTTCTGCTTTTTAATTTTTTTAATGCTTGTGCTTGGAGTGCTCTGTGCTTTACAGTCTATTTACACCCTCTCTGCAGTAATGCTTTGTCTTTCAGCACACCATTAACATACTCTGCTGAGTGATTCCAGCATTTCTTGTTTTTGTTTCAGATTTCCAGCATCCGCAGTATTTTGCTTTTATTTTACCATTAACATACGGTTGGCCTTTGTTCCATGACCTTCTGGTCAGTTATTCTCTGTGACCTTGTCCTATCAACACCTTCTCTTTTGTTATCTCTCCCCCCACCCCCCACCTGCTTTACTTGCTTCAAATCTTTTACATTTCTAATATTTGTCAGTTCTGAAGAAGGGTCACTCCCTGAAACGTTAACTATGTTTCTCTCTCCACAGATGCTGCCACAGCTGCTGGGTATTTCCAGCATTTCTTGTGTTTATTTCAGACAAGTGCCCTGTTTCTCTATCTCAGTCTCATTGTCTCTCTCTCGCTCTGTCTGTCCCTCACTTTCTGCTTCCTAATAGTCTATTCTTGGTTTTCTGTGTTTTTCTCTCTGTGTCCCATTGTCGATGGTGTTGCTCAGCGTCCTTGTAACATTGTGTAGCCAGGCTGAGCCTCCCAACACCTGTGTTGCTGTAATAAAAACAGAAAATGTTGGAAATGCTCATTAGGTCTGGCGGCATCTGTGGAGAGAGAAACAAAGTTAACTTGAGTTAACGAAACAGACCTGAAATGTTAACTGTTCTCTCTGCACAGATGCTGCCAGACCTACTGAGCATTTCAAGCATTTTCTGTTTATGTTTCAGATTTGCAGTATCCGCAGTATTTTGCTTTTGTACGTGTGTTGCTATGTCTGGGACTGTTTGAGTGCAATGCTATTGCTTCATAAACAGCGTTGAAACAAGCATTTATCTCGCAAACACACAACACCAATACACAGCTGGATAGAAACAGCAGCCTGCAGCAGAGGGCGCAGTGGAATTTATTAACACAAATAATTCACCAACACATTATTTACTGCTACCCACATTCACAACACGCTTTGTGTTAACACATTTTACTCTTTATTTACATCAACTTCTTGCTTCCAGTCAACACTTCAATCTGGAACACAGCTTCCAAATCACCTTTATTCACAAACCCGAACACAAGCTGCAAATGCTGCAAACACACACCAGCCGAGATTTTCCCTTTTCTGTCAACACATTCTTGCATCATTGCCTCTCCACCAACAGTTGCTACTAGAATCATAAAATCATAGAATGGCTACAGCATAGAAGCAGGCCATTCAGCCTGTCGAACCCGTGCTGGCTCTCTGCCAGAGCAACTCACCTCGTCCCACTCCCCAGTCAGTTTAATTTCGAAGGTGGGGAAACTTATCGAAAGAATAACTCGAGACAACATTAATAGTCTCTTGGACAAATGTGGGTTAATTCAAGAAAGCCAGCATAGATTCCTTAAGGGAAAATCACGTTTAACTGTGCTGCTGGAGTTTTTTTGATGAGGTAACAGAGAGGGTTGATGAGGGCAATGCTGTTGATGTGGTCGACATGGACTGTCAAAAGGTCTGGCAGCATCTGAAAGGTCACTGACCTGAAACGTGAACTTATTTCAGATTTCCAGCATCTGCAGTATTTTGCTTTTATTGCCTTTCAAAAGGTGTTTGATACAATGCAACACAACAGACTTGTGAGCAAATTTATAACTCATGGAGTATAAGGGACAGTAGTAACAGGGATATGGATGGCACAGTGGCACAGTGCAGCACTGCAACCTCACAGCTCCAGCGACCCGGGTTCAATTCTGTGTACTGCCAGTGTGCAGTTTGCAAGTTCTCCCTGTCTCTGCGTGGGTTTTCGCCGGGTGTTCCAGTTTCCTCCCACAAGCCAAAAGACTTGCAGGTTGGTAAGTAAATTGGCCATTATAAATTGCCACTAGTATAGGTAGGTGGTAGGGAAATAGAGGGACAGGTGGGGATGTGGTAGGAATATGGGATTAGTGTAGGATTAGTATATATGGGTGGTTGATGGTTGGCACAGACTCGGTGGGTCGAAGGGCTTGTTTCAGTGCTGTATCTCTAAAAAAAAATGGAATTGGCTGAGTGACGGGAAACAAAGTGTAGTGATCAATGGATGTTCTCGGGCTAGGGGAAGGTTTGGAGTGGAGGTCACCAAGGGTCAGTGTTGGGACTCCTGCTTTTCCTGATATATATTAATTACCTCGACCTTGGTATACAGGGCAGAATTTCAAAGTTTGTGGATGTTATGAAAATTGGAAGCATTGTGAACTCTGAGGAGGATAGTGTAGAACTTCAAAAGGACATGGACAAGTTGGTGGAAAGGGCAGACAGATGGCAGGTGAAGTTCAATGTCGAGAAATGTCAATTGATAAATTTTGGTCAGAAGAACATGGAGAGACAATATAAAATAAAGGGTACAATTCTAAATGGGGTGCAGGAGCAGAAGGACCTGAGGGTATAAGTCATTGAAGGTGGCAGGATAGGTTGAGAGAGTTGTTAATAAAGCATACAGTTGCCTCAGCTTTAGTAATAGAGGCATAGAGTACAAGAACAAGGAGGTCATGTTGAACTTGTACAAGACACTAGACTCAGCTGAAGTACTGCGTCCAGTTCTGGGTGCCACACTTTAGGAAAGATGTGAAGGCATTGGAGAGATTATGGAAAAGATTCATGAGAATGGTTCCAGGGATGAGGAACTTCAGTTATGAAGATAGATTGGAGAAGTTAGGACTGATTTACTTGGAGAAACGAAGACTAAGAGGAGATTTCATAGTGGTATTCAAAATGGACAGAGTGGATAGGGAGAAACTATTCCCACTTGTGAAAGGATCGAGAATAAGAGGGCACAGATTTAAAGCTAAAAGAAGCAAAAGCGAGATGAGGAAAAACTTTTTCATGCAGCGAGTGGTTAAAGTATGAACTGCCTGAGAATGTGATGGAGGCAGGTTCAATTGAAGCATTCAAAGGGGAATTAGACTGCTTTCTGAAAAGGAAGAACGTGCAGGATTATGGGGAGAGGACGGGGAAGTGAAATGAGGTGAATTGCTCATTTGGAGAGTCAGTGCAGACACGATGGGCCAAATGGCCTCCTTCTGTGCAGTAACAATTCTGTGATTCTGTGATTCCAATATTCAAGTCATTTGTATATATGGTGGTCCTGACACTGACCCTTGTGGACATCACTGTCCACCATCTTCCATTCTGAAAAACAACCAAATACTCACTTTTTTTGTTATTTCAGCCATTTTTTAATCCAAGCAGATACTGACCCTCCTATTCCAGGAGCCTCAGTTTTGTTACCCAGCCTTTTATGTGGTAGTTTCTCAAACGCTTTCTTAAAATCCATATAGAAAACATCCATTGCTTTCCCTTCATCAACCTTTTCTGTTTCTTCATCAAAAAAATCAGTTAGATTAGTGAAGAAGTGGAAAGGTGCTGAACCTCTCAGTTTTCGGTCTTCCCAAACCAAGTTCAAGGCCTGAATAATGAACCGATTGCCTCATTAGTTCTGTGAATAATACAATGATTTCATAGACAAAGTTTTGAAACATTCCTGCCCATAAATCTTGATAACAGAGAGTGTGTGGATCTCCTGACTCAGAATGTTTAATGGATACAGTCCTCAGATCCGACAAGGAACCCCTGAGCATCCACAGTAAAGACAGTGTGGATGAGGAAATGTAAGAGCCGGGAGCTGAAACTCAGGGACGGCCGAGCTCTCCTGTCATTGAGCTTGTGTGTCTGCTCTGCTCGCCGCACTTCCGGCTCCACTTTGTTTCCAATGAAAAGATGAAAAGGGCCGTTCGGTTTTCCTCTCACTGACAGCGTGTTTCACTCGGGTTAATATAACCCGGGACTTTTGCTGCTGAAATGAATTCTGCAAGGTCCCAGCAAACACACCGGCTCCCTCCTTTCTCCCCTCTTTCTATCGGATTGTTTTACCAGGAGGGGCTCAATAATAACAAACCCCCTGCAGGGAATGACCGCCAATTGAGCATCTAAATGGGGCAAGTGGGCAGCTTTCTGGGTTCTAGGTTCCCCCTACTCCGCCCCTCCCTCCCTCCAGTCCAAGCCCCTCTTCACTTTCTTTCTTTGGGACTTTGATGAGGGTGAAATGGGGAAAGTTCCCATTCATGTCTGAATGCGGAATTGCTGCAAAGATCTGCGCAAGCGCGACATAACCCCGCCCCCAATGTGGCGTCACAATCAGGATTGGAGCGCATGCGCAGCCTTTCCCCAACCCAGTCTGTGAGGCCGTTCACTCAATGAGGGGAAGATGCTTTAAATCAGCTGCTAATGGAGACTTCCCGGATGCGGGGGAAGGGAACAAACAGCATCTGCTTCCAGCAGCCACTGCTTTGGGAGCGTGTCCGCAGATGTGCTCAGAGATTAGCATTGAGTGGTGGGAAGTTGAGGGGGAGTGTTTGGAACAGACACTGTGGAGCAGGAGCTGCTCCCGGAACATGGAGTGAGCCGGGAACACGGGGAAGGGAGAGTTCATTCTCGGACAGTGTCTGTACAGGCTCAGGGAGACACAATGGGAAGAAATCACTATTGAAAATCAGTGACAATTTCACCACCCAAAGGAGAGGGAATTTTCCTGCTTTAGTTCCAGTCTCTCACTGTTCGTTGGATTGTGAACAGTGGGGGGAAATAGCCGCAAAATAACGATGTGGACAGTTAGACAAAGAGCATTTATTGCAGACACCAGGTGAGAAGTGTGAAAGGCACATTTTAAATAGTGGCTGCTTGTTTTCCGTTGAAATAGAAATGTGACTGTGTAAAGGTCACTGCTCTATCGGACAGTCCCAGTCATTGAGCAGTGCAGGGCTTGTGTTGTTTCTGAATGTCACAAACTTGTTGTAAAACCACTGCAAACACCTGGTAGACAGAAGCTGAATACTGCAGTACTGCAGTGGGGTCAGACACTGACACTGTTTGTGTTCCTGGTTTTCATTTTGTGATTGTTCATAATGATTATTATTGGGACGATTACATTGATCGCTTTTGTATCTTCTATCTCACCAGTTCTTAAGGTTTAAGAGTTACTTTTCATTCCTGCAGGCAAATACATGAAGGAACCTGAATGGATGTGGCGATGTGGTGATTCCTGGCCACAAGAAAAAGTGCAGCGTGCTCGTTCCAACACACAGTCGGTACAGGATCACTCCCAAAGCACAGAGATACTGCCAGCTCATCAGTTCCACTGGAACAAGCAAAAGAAGTAGTCAGACAGACACTGATCCCAAAGTCGAGAGACACATTTTCAATCCAACTGTCAAACAACAGCAGGAGGTACAGAAGTTGTTTCCATTTCACTCCAATTCAGTTCAGCTGACAGGTTGATACATCAATCACAGTCCAAAAACAAACTCACTATCAGATCTATATAAACTCTGTCACCATGGTCACATTTTAAATATAAAATCTGAAACAGAACAGACAAAATCTACATGATTAAAAGGTACAGAATGAATGCAAGGAGGCTTCAAGGGGATTTGGACAAGGTAAGGGAATGGGCAAGAACATGGCAGATGGAATATAATGTGAGTAAGTGTGAAGTTATCCACTTTGGTAGAAAAAGCAGAAAGACAGAGTATTTGTTAAATGGTGAGAGGTTGGGAAGTGTCGATGTTCAAAGGGACCTGGATTTCTTTTTTATTCATTCATGGGTTGTGGGTGTCACCGGCGAGACCAGCATGTATTGCCCATCCCTAATTGCCCTTGAGAAGTTGGTGGTGAGCTGCCTTCTTGAACCGCTGCAGTCCATGTGGGGTAGGTACACCCACAGTGCTGTTAGGGAGTTCCAGAATTTTGACCCAGCAACTGTGAAGGAATGGCAATATACTTCCAAGTCAGGATGGAGTGTGGCTTGGGGGAGAACTTGCAGCTGGCGGTGTTCCCATGCATTTGCTGCCCTTGTCGTTCTAGGTGGTAGAGGTTGCGGGTTTGGAAGGTTTTGTCGAAGGAGCCTTGCTGTGTTTCTGCCATGCATCTTGTAGATGGTACACACTGGTGCTGCTGTGCATCAGTGGTGGAGGGAGTGAATGTTTGTGAATGGGGTGCCAATCAAGTGGGCTGCTTTGTCCTGGATGGTGTCGAGCTTCTTGAGTGTTGTTGGAGCTGCACCCATCCAGGCAAATGGAGAATATTCCATCACACTCCTGACTTGTGCCTAAGAGATGGTGGACAGGCTTTTGGGAGTCAGGAGATGAGTTACTCGCCACAGGACTCCTAGCCTCTGACCTGCTCTTTTAGCCACGGTATTTATATGGCTACTCCAGTTCAATTTCTGGCCAGTGGTAGCCCCTAGTCTGTTGATAGTGGGGGATTCAGTGATAGTACTACCATTGAATCTCATGGGGAGATGGTTAGATTCTCTCTTGTTGGAGATGGATGTCCTTGTTCATGAGCTACTAGAAGCTAGTATGCAGGTGCAGCAAGCAATTAAGAAGGCAAATTGTATGTTGGCTTCATTGAAAGGGGATTTGAGTACCTGAGTAAAGATGTATTGCTTCAATTGTATAATGACTTGGTGAGACCACACCGAGAATATTCTGTACAATTGTGGTTTCTTTATCTCGGGAAGTATATACTTGTGTTACGACCAGGTGAGAAAGGTGTCTCGGGGTCTGTTAATTTCTTCACCTGGTCTTATTGTAACAGGGCTTAATTTTTAAACACATTGTGTTTTGAGCTCCCCCTTTGTGAATCCTTGTTCACAGCTTTCCAATTATAAGGCAAAGTAATGAGCAAAAACAGGCTTTCTTTGGTTTAAAGAAGAAAACCGATATTTATTAAACTTACTTAAACTCTAATACGGTTCACCCATACGGATATACGACGTGCCCACGCTAGCATGCATACGCGATACACACATGCAAATAAGGACAGAAAAGAGAAGAAATTGTTAGGTGAAAGGTTTGAGGCAGTCTCTAACGTTTTATTTTACTCTGCTGCATGCTCACTTGATTGTAGTTAGTCTTGCTGTTCGTTGGGGCCTAGTGTTCTTCTTAAACCTTGTTCACGTAGGAGACTTTTCTCTCTTTGAGCTTCATCTGTTTTCACAAGATTCAGTTCCGTGGGGAAGAGATGGAGGCAGGCAGGAGGGAGGTCTTATCAGTCCAGGAGAAAAGTGCTTTCTGATTTCAAGTACTGTTTTCTCCAATTTAAAAACTCTCAGTTCAAACCTCTGCAATAGCCAGTTAGTCATGTGACTAAAACTGGTCTGACCATTTCTTCTGTGCATTGGGGAAGCAACAACTGGGTCCCCATTGTTTCAACACTGTCTGTTACTATGCAAATGTCTTTCCAGTCTGGGGCTTGCAATTTTTAAGTTTTAATGTTCATGCGGTGAAATAATGTGTCCCTCAGTCTTGGCAGGTGGGGGTTTGTCTGACACTTGTCATAGAGGGAGTGCAACAGATGTTCACCAGACTAATCCCCTGGGATGGAAGATGATGAGAGACTGCAGAAACAGGCCCTGTATTCTCTAGAGTTTCAAAGAATGACAGATGATCTAATTGAAACGTACAAAATTCTTCCAGGGTCTGACAGGGTCGATATGGATAGAAGGTTTCTTCTGGCTAGTGAGTTTAGAACAAGAGGACACAGTCTCAAAATAAGGGCCGGGCATTTGAGACTTAGATGAGCAGGAATGTCTTTACTTGGTGTGGCAAATCCGTGGAATTCTCTACCCCAGAGGGCTGTGGAGGCTCAATCATTGAACATATTCAAGACAGAAATTGATAGATTTCCGAATACTAATGAGATCAAGGGATATGGAGATAGTGGCGAAAAATGGCGTAGAGGTAGATGAACAGCCACGAGCTATTTGAATGGTAGAGCAGGCCGATGGGCCGAATGGCCTACTGCCCCTATTTCCTATGATGCTATAAATCCCAATAATATACATCAGACGTTAGACCGAGCTACACATTACATAACAGTCCAAAAATCCCACAAAGTTTAAGACTGAATGATACAGTATCAAATCGATTATGACAAACTGAAGGACTTGGAGCTTGCATACCAGCCCATCGAAGTTACATTTTCATTCACGATCGTTTTCACAGAGCTAAATATTGAATACCAATCCACAACTTGCACAGGACTACCAAATAAAACCTACAGTTGTAAAATACAGTTAATTCATATTTTAAATTAAACACAAGACAAACATAGATTGATACATTGAGAGTAGGGAGCAGCGAGAGTGGAATGGAGCATAAAGACCCCAGAGAGTGACAGCGAGAGACAGATCGAGTTCGGGTTCAAGTTCGCTCAAAGAGCGGGAAACAGCGAGAGTGGAGCGGACAAGAGTCCAGGCCGCCGAAGTGTGAAAACAAAGTGAATAGTGACATCACAGGAAAGCTGCAAGGTGATTGGTTGTGAGCAAATGCTGTTTCGGAGAATCAGTAAATCGTTAGTACACCACTGTTGGGGTGGATGTGTAAATAGCTGGGTTCTCACATCTCAACAACTGGCAGACTTAAAAAAAAAAGTATCTACAATAAGGAACAAGTGAGTAGCCGGTGAGTATGTTTTTTTCAGTAAGGTTTATTTTAACTAGTGAACTGTCTTGATTTTTATTAGGATTTATCAGTACTAGTAAGGTTTTATTCATAATTCTAAGGTGTTGTAGAATTTGTCAGGCTTTTTTAGCAGCAGCAAAGGGTCAACTAATACATAAAGGAATGGCAGGGGTGCTTCAATCTCGAGCGTGCACCTCCTGTGCTATGTGGGAGCTCCCAGATGCTTCCCGTATCCTGGAGAACCATTTGTGCCAGGAAGTGATGTCAACTTTGGCAGCTTGAGCTCTGGGTTTTGGAACTTGAGCGGTAACTGGCGACACTGTGCTGCATTGGTGAGGATGAGAGCTACATCTATGTGTGGAGCCAGAGGAAATGGCGAGGTACTAAATGAGTACTTTGCATCAGTATTCACCAAAGAGAAGGACTTGGTGGATGATGAGTATAGGGAAGGGAGTGTAGATAGTCTGGGTCATGTCGTTATCAAAAAGGAGGAGGTGTTGGGCATCTTGCAAAGCATTAAGGTAGATAAGTCCCCTGGGCCTGATGGGATCTCCCCCAGAATACTGAGGGAGGCAAGGGAAGAAATAGCTGGGGCCTTGACAGAAATCTTTGTATCCTCATTGGATACAGGTGAGGTCCCAGAAGACTGGAGAATAGCCAATGGTGTTCCTTTGTTTAAAAAGGGTAGCAAGGATAATCCAGGAAATTATAGGCCGGTGAGCCTTAATTCAGTGGTAGGGAAATTATTGGAGAGGATTCTTCGGGATAGGATTTACTCCCATTTGGAAACAAATGGATTTCTTAGCGAGAGGCAGCATAGTGTTCCCTAACTTGATCGAGTTTTTTGAGGAAGTGATGAAGATGATTGATGAAGGAAGGGCAGTAGATGTTGTCTATATGGACTTCAGTAAAGCCTTTGACGAGGTCCCTCATGGCAGACTAGTACAAAAAGTGAAGTCACACGGGATCAGAGGTGAGCTGGCAAGATTGATACAGAACTGGCTCGGTCATAGAAGACAGAGGGTAGCAGTGGAGGGGTGCTTTTCTGAATGGAGGGCTGTGACTAGCGGTGTTCCGCAGGGATCAGTGCTGGGACCATTGCTGTTTGTAGTATAGATAAATGATTTTGAGGAAAATGTAGCTGGTCTGATTAATAAGTTTGCGGATGACACAAAGGTTGGTGGAGTTGCGGATAGTGATGAGGATTGTCAGAGGATACAGCAGGATACAGATTGGTTGGAGACTTGGGCGAAGAAATGGCAGATGGAGCTTAATCCGGACAAATGTGAGGTAATGCATTTTGGAAGATCTAATACTGGTGGGAAGGATACAATAAATGGCAAAACCCTTAGGAGTATTGACAGGCAGAGAGATCTGGGCGTACAGATCCACAGGTCACAGAAAGAGGCAACGCAGGTGGATAAGGTAGTCAAGAAGGCATATGGCATGCTTGCCTTCATCGGTCGGGGCATAGAGTAGAAAAATTGGCAAGTCATGCTGCAGCTGTACAGAACTTTAGTTAGGCCACACTTAGAATATTGCGTGCAATTCTGGTCGCCACACTACCAGAGGGTCATGGAGGCTTTGGAGAGGGTACAGAAGAGGTTTACCAGGATGTTGCCTGGTCTGGAGGGCATTAGCTATGAGCAGAGGTTGGATAAACTCGGATTGTTTTCACTGGAACGACGGAGGTGGAGGGGCGACATGGTAGAGGCTTACAAAGTTATGAGTGGCATGGACAGAATGAAGAGTCAGAAGCTTTTTCACACGGTGGCAGAGTCAGTTACGAGGGGACATAGGTTTAAGGTGCAAGGGCAAAGTTTAGAGGGGATGTGCAAGGCAAGTTCTTTACATAGAGGGTTGTGAGTGCCTGGAACTTGCTGCCTGGGGAGGTGGTGGAAGCAGGTACGATAGCAACGTTTCAGAGGCATCTTGACAAATACGTGAACAGGATGGGAATAGAGGGATATGGTCCCTGGAAGTGCAGAAGGTTTTAGTTTAGACAGGCATCAAGATGGGCGCAGGCTTGGAGGGCCGAATGGCCTGTTCCTGTGCTGCACTGTTCTTTGTTCTTTCTACATAGATAACACGTTTATAGATGTGGTCACCCCACAGCTTAAGAGTATGCAGGGAGAGAGGGAATGGGTGACCACCAGGCAGTCAAAAGGAATCAGGCAGGTCGTGCAGGACACCCCGAGTGCGTCTCAATCTCCAGCAGGTATTCAGTTCTGAATACAGAGGACAATGATGCTTCACCTGGGGAGTGCAGCCAGAGCCAAGTCCATGGCACCATGGGTGACTCAGCTGCAAAGGGGATTACAGGGAAGACTGGAAAAGCCATAGTGATAGGTGATTCAATCGTCAAGGGAACAATCAGGTGTTTCGGTGGCCACAGACGTGAATCCAGGAATGGAGTGTAGGCTCCCTGGTGCCAGGGTCAAGGATGTCATTGAGCAGCTACAGAGCATTCTGAAGGGGGAGGGTGAACAGCCAGCAGGGGTAGTCCACATCAGAACCAACAACATAGGTAGATATAAGGATGTTGTGCTGCAGTCAGAAAATAGGGAGCAAGGTAAGAAATTAGCAAGCAGGACATCAAAAGTAATAATCTCCGGATTACTCCCAGTGCCACGTGCAAGTGAGTACAGGAATAGATGGATAAGACAGATGAATGTACAGGAATAGATGGATAAGACAGATGAACGTGTGGCTGGAAAAATGGTGCAGGAGGGAGGACTTTAGATTCTTGGGACAGGTTGGATGGGTTGCACCTGAACAGAGCCGGGACGGAGTTTCTTGCAGGATGTTTTGCGAGTGCTGTTGGGGAGGGTTTAAACTAGTTTGGCAGGGAGATGGGGACCGGAAGGTAGAGTCAGATGGGACAAAATCGGAAATGAAAATGGAAGGCAGAAAATTAATGCAGTTTGGAAGAGAGAGGAAACACTGATTCGGAAATTCAAAACAAAAAATGTTGGCACTGCTCAAGGATATCTAAATCAATGCAAGGAGTATAGCAAATGAAGCAGATGAGCTCAGGGCACAGTTAGACACATGGCAGTATGATATCATAGCTATTACAGAAACATGGCTAAAGGAGGGACAGGCATGGCAGCTCAATTTTCCTGGTTACAGTGTTTTCAGACGTGAGAGAGAAGGGGATAAAAAAGGAGGAGGAGTGGCAATTTTGGTCAAAGAAACTATTAAAGCTGTGAGGAGAGATGATATGTTGGAAGGTTTATCAAATGAGACCGGATAGATTGAGCTGAGGAACAAAAAAGAGGCAATCATACTGCTGGGAGTGTACTATAGACCCCTAAACAGTCAGAGGGAGATGGAAGAGCAGATATGTCGGCAAATATCTGAGAAGTGCAAGAACAATAGGGCAGTAACAGTAGGGGATTTGAACCACCCAAACATTAACTGGGATACTTTTCGTGCAGAGGGAATTGAGGGAGCAGAATTCTTGAGGTGCATTCAGGAGAACTTTTTTAGCCAATATGTAGCAAGTCCAACAAGAGAGGGTGAAGTTTTAGACTCCGTTTTAGGAAATGAAGAGGGCAGGTGGAAGGAGTGGCAGTGGGAGAGCATTTTGGTGGTCGTGATCATAATTCAGTCAGTTTTAATATAATTATGGAAAGGACAAGGACAGAACAGGAGTTAGAGTTCTCAATTGGGGCAAGGCCAACTTTACTAAGCTGAGGAGTGATTTACCGAAAGTGGACTGGAAACAGGTACTTGAAGGTAAATCAGTGTCAGAGCAGTGGGAAGAATTCAAAGGGGAGATTCAAGGGGTTCAGAGTCAACATGTTCCCACA
Organism: Heterodontus francisci; assembly: GCF_036365525.1. NCBI lineage: Eukaryota > Metazoa > Chordata > Chondrichthyes > Heterodontiformes > Heterodontidae > Heterodontus > Heterodontus francisci. The sequence continues at coordinate 2,108,087 of NW_027140380.1, read as the reverse complement.
AAGAAAAAGGGTGGGAAGGCCAAATCTAGAGCCCCATGGATGTCAAGGAGTTTACGGGTATAATAAGGTAGTAAAGGAAAGTTTATGCCCAACACAGAGAACTGAATACTACAGAAAGCCAAGAGGAGGACAGAATGTGGAGGGGGGAAATCAACATTGAAATTAGGAAAGTTAAGCGACAGCATTAAAGAATATTGGCAATCAAAATTATGGTGAACCCAAAGATGTTTTATCAATTCATTGAGAGTAAAAGGATAAATAAGGAAAGAGTAGGGCACAGAAAAGACCAAAAAGGTAACCTATGTGTCGAGCAGAAGAAGCTGGCATTGTTCTGAATAAATGCTTTGCATCTGTCTTCACAAAAGAGGGGGAAGATGCATATATTGTAGATACGGAAGAGGGGTGTGAAGTATGGATGTGATCAACAGAGGGAGAGAGGACATATTAATGGGATTAGTGTATATGAAAGTTGATAAATCACGAGCGCCGGATGGAATGCACCTCAGGCTGTTAAAAAGAAGCAAGGGAGGAAATAGCAGAAGAGCTGATCATCATTTTCCAGACCTCACTGGATACAGGTGTGGTGATGGAGGATTGGAGGACTGCTAACGTTGTACCTTTGTTTAAAAAGGGAGTGAGGGAGACCAAATAATTACAGGCCAGTCAGTCTAACATCAGTCGTGGGCAAATTATTGGAATCTATTCTGAGAGACAGGATAAAATGTTACTTCGACAGGCACAGATTAATCAAGGATAGTCAGCATGGATTTGTTAAGGGAAGATCTTGTCCAACCAACTTGATCGAAATTTTGAAGAATCAAGAAGGACGATAGATGAGGGTAGTGCAGTTGATGTAGTCTACATGGATGTAAAGGTAGGAGGTATGAGTTTGCAGATGGCACAAAGATTGGCTGTGTGGTAAATAGCAAGGAGGATAGCTGTAGGCTGCAGGAAGATCTTCATGGTCTGGTCAGATGGACAGAAAAATGGCAAATAGAATTCAATTCAGAAGTGTGAGTTGATGCATTTGGGGAGGTCAAACAAGGCAAAGGAATACACAATTAATGGGAGAATACTGAGAGGTGTAGAGGAAGTGAGGGACCTTGGAGTAAATGTCCACAGATCCCTGAAGGTAGCAGGACAGGTCGATAAGGTGGTAAGAAGGCATATGGAATCCTTTCCTTTATTAGCCGATGTATAGATTTAAGAGCAGGGAGGTTATGCTGGAACTGCATAAATCATTAGTCAGGCCACAATGAATACTGTATGCAGTTCTGATCACCTCATTACAGAAAGGATGTAATTGCACTCGAGAGGGTACAGAGGAGATTCACGAGGATGTTGCCGGGATTGGAAAAATGCAGCTATGAGGAAAGACTGGATAGGCTGGGGCTGTTCTCCTTGGCACAGAGAAGGCTGAGGGGAAATCTCATTGAAACATACAAAATTTTGAGGTGCCTGGACAGAGTTGAAGTGAAGGGCCTATTTACCTTAGCAGAGAGGTCAGTGACTAGGGGAAATAGATTTAAAGTGATTGGTAGAAAGATTACGGGGGAGATGAGGAAAAATTTTTTTCAGCCAGAGGGTGGTGGGGGTCTGGAACTCACTGCCTCAATTCATTCAAAAGAAGTCTGGATATACACTTCAAGTGCTGTAATCTGCAGGGCTACAGACCAAATGCTGGAAGGTGGAATTAGAATGGGTGGAAAGTTTTTCATCTGGCACAGACACGATGGGCCAAGTGGCCTCTTTCTGTGCCTTCACCTTTCTTTGATTCTATGATACTATAATTACCCAGCTGTTGTAATGGAAATTGAACTTGTTTCTCTGGACCATTAGTGGAGACTTCAGGATTACTCGTCCTGTAATGTCACCACAAAACCACCATACCGCTGTACGAGATTTTTTACTGGTTTGTTCTGTGGATTTCAATCTACACAAATGGAATTGATAATCTATTTCACACTGATAATGTTTGAGATGTTTTTGGCTGGTAAATAATGTGTATCTCAGTCGTCTGTATTTTTAAATTCCGCAGTCTGGGTGAGTTCAGGCATCTAATTTACAACACAGTTTGCACTTTCTGTCAGCATTACTTAATCTAATACTGTTTTATTTTTGGACTGGCAATGTTTAGATCAATCTACACTCATGGAATTGATACTGTATTTCAGTTTGATATTGTATGAGTTTTTAGAATGGTATATAATATTTAGATCAATCTACACTAATGGAATTGATTCTGTATCTTTCCATTTCACAGTGTGGGTGAGTTCTGAACTGGTATCTAATTTGTGTCTCGGGTTACAATATCTTTCAGCACCTTAGAACTTTCACTGTAATGAATGTTGGACTTGTATGTAACTTGTATCTCAGGGGACACGATGGGGATGTTTGAACATCCTTTATCATGAATGGATGTGAGCTTTGAGTATGGTATTTAATTTAAATCTCAGGGTACAGCATTACATGAGATTCTGTGCCATTCAATCAATAATGTGTGCCAATTCTATCTGATATTTAATTGATAGCTAAGTCTGCATTATATTTAGATTGACACATTGTATTTCAATCTGTTAATGACGGTGACTTTGACCTGGGATTGAGGTATCTGACTGTCAATGGGACTGAATTGGGGTGAAATGGAAACAACTTATTTCTCTCCTGCTTTGTTTGATTGTTGGATTGAAAATGTGTCTCTGGAACTTGGAATCAATGTGAGCCTGACTACTTCTGCAGTCTGAGACTAGGGAACTGATTAACTGTCGATACCTCTGTACTCTGAGTGATAATGTACCTACTGTGTGTGAGAGGAGCTGGCTGCACTGTTCCTTGTGCCTCGAGTGCAGCAACCATCACATTCATCACAATATCTTCAAGTATTTGCCTGCATGAAGAAAAAATATGTCTTAACTCAAGAACAGGGGAGGTGCAAAGTATCAAAGAGGTGAATTTAATTTCGCATTTAATAATCATTAAAAACACCCACAAATGAAAACCAGTGTCAGTATCTGTCTCCACTGAAGTACTGAAGCTCCCAGCTCCTGCATCACAAGTATTCTGGGCAGATCCATCGAGACAAAACACTGCACTTGGATCGTCCCAACTTCTCTATGCTCGACACATATTTCCAGCCACCCTGCTTCATATGCACAAATAAAGAAAAATAAAGCCCCATATGTATATCCCTCAATTCCTTTCTTCCCATACAGTTGTTCCACCTCCCCTTAAATGCATCAATACTATTCGCCTCGACCTGTCCCTGTGGTTGAAAATTCCAGATTCTAACCACTCACTACATAAATACCTTTTTCATGAATTCCTCATTGGTTTTATGAATGTCGATTTTATATTTTTGGCTCTTGTTTCAGACACCACCACAAGTGGAAACATGTCTCCGTGTATTCTATAAAAGCCCTTCACTATTTCCTCACTTTTTTCATTTGTTAGTGTGATGTCGGCATCACTGGCTATGCCAGCATTTATTGCCCATTCCAAATTGCCCTTGTCAAAGTGGTGGTGAGCTGCCTTCTTAAGCCGCTGCAGTCCTTGAGCTGCAGGAATTCCAGCAGTGCTGTTTGGAAAGGAGTTCCAGGATTTTTACCCAGCGACAGTGAAGGAATGGTGATATAGTTCCAGGTCAGGATGGTGTGTGGCTTGGAGGGGAACTTGCAGGTGGTAGTTTTCCCATGCATCTGCTGCCCTTGTCGGTGGTCGAGGTTCTGGGTTTGGAAGGTACTGTCGAAGAAGCCTTGGTGTGATGCTGCAGTGCATCTTTTAGCTGGTACGCACTGCTGCCACTGTGCATCAGTGGTGAATGGAGTGAATATTGAAGGTGGTGGATGTGGGCAATCAAACAGGCTACTTGAGTGTTGTTGGAGCTGCACTCATCCAGGCAAGTGGGCAGTATTCCATCACACTCCTGACTTGTGTCTTGTGAATGGTGGACGGATGTGGGGAAACAGGAGGTAAGTTACTCGCCGCAGAATTCCTAGCCTCTGACCTGCTCTTGCAGTCACAGCATTTATATGGCTGGTCCAGTTCAGTTTCTGGTCAATGGTAACCAATGGTCAATGTTAATGGTAGGGGATTCAGTGATGGTAATGCCATTGAACATCAAGGGGAGATGATTAGATTCTCTCTTGTTTGAGATGGTCATTGCCTGGCACTTATCTGATGCCAATGTTACTTGCCACTTATCAACCCAAGCCTGGATGTTGTGCAGGTCTTGCTGCATCTGGACATGGGCTGCTTCAATATCTGAGGAGTCATGAATGGTGCTGAACATTGCGCAATCATCAGAAAACATCCACACTTCTGGCCTTGTGATGGAGGGAAGGTCGTTGATGAAGCTGCTGCAGATGGTTGAGCCGAGAACACCACTCTGAGGAATTCCAGCTGTCATGTCCGGAGACTGAGATGATTGACCTGAACAACAACAGCCATCTTCCTTCGTGCTAGGTATGACTGCAAACAGCAGAGCATTTTGCCCCGATTTCTATTTACACTGGTTTTGCTAGGGCTGCCTTGTTGCCATACATGTCAAAGGCTGCCTTGATGTCAAGGGCAGTCACTCCCACCTCACAATGCAATGTTTCTTTAACTCTAAAATAAAAGCAAAAGTCTGCAGATGCTGGAAATCTGAAATAAACAAAAATGCTGGAAATACTCAGCAGTTCAGGCAGCATTTGTGGAGGGAGAAACACAATTAACATTTCAGGTCTGTGTCCTTTCATTTTACAATATGCTTTATGTCCTGGCAGATAACAGTGCATTCAGTTTGTAGTAATGGAATTAATACTGTATCCTCCAGTCTGACCACTTGTGATATTTGTGGAGTTGTGTGTAACATGTAGCTCAGTCTGCAGTCTGGTTACATTATTGAGATTAATTCTGTACTTCACAATCAGGTACTGTTTGTCCGTTCTATCTGACATTGAATTTGTAGTTCAGGCTGCTGTCCTGCGCACTCCAGCTCCAGCTCCGGGAAGTCAGGAACAGTGATGTCTTTGAGGAGGGACCGAGGGGAAAGACACCAACAGCAGAGGACAACCCAAGCCTTGCTGCCTACAAGACCCGCCCCCCACCCGCCGATGTCACCCCAGTGGAACAAAACCCTCATGAATAACCATGAGGGGTTTCTGGGCTCAACGAATGTGAAACAGCTTGCGTACACTATGGGTATGCAGGAACATACTCAAGGACTGGGACTTGCAAGGACACCTGGTGTGGTAAGCAACACCCAACTTTATAGTGGATATAAAGATTGCTTCGATTAACATGCATTGTGTTAAATCCACCACGTGATGTGTTTCAACCTTGGATGACTTCGCAAAGGTCAAAGCCGGCGTACTGTTTTGTCAGGAGTGTGGAATCCTGCACCGCAGCACATACAGGCAATGGTCACGATGGTGATCCCATGGGACATCGATCTGGTCCAGGGGAAATGATTCCTGTTCCTCCGGCCTGGGGATTCTGCTGCGGGGAGGCAATTTAACCATCTCTGAAGTTAAGATGCTGGTGGGCGGTCGCCTTCTCGTAGCAGATGCAATGTACAACAATGCTCCGCTCCATTTAAGCAACGTCAATGCCTCGGTCGAATACAGTGAGCGGCTGACCATCCTCCAGCAACTCACACTGCTGCTGGTGACATCCAGGCCGATCATTCTTGGAGGTGACTTCAACTGCATCATTGATGCAGCTGGACAATCTGGCAGTGACGACAGAAAACTGGACGCTACGCCCAGATTCTTAAAAAATGCCAAACTGCACAATGTCTTCAGCAAACCTGCAGACAGAGAGCAGCGTAGATACACCTGGTCAAGATCGGACGGGTCTGCCCGTTCCAGGATTGACTTCCTGTATGTGTCCCCTGCTTTCACGGTCAGATCCACCGACGTCAAGCCGGTGTTCTTCTCCAGCCACTGCCTCTTACTGGCTGACTGTCACTTACAGGATGACCAGCGGGTTGGCAGGGGGACATGGAAGCTCAATGCTACACTACTAACCTCAGAGAACATTGAGCAACTCAAAAGAGATTGAAAAAGTTGGAGAACAGTGAGACCCTCCTTGAGTATCCGGTGCACTGGTGGGAAGTGATCAAGGAGAATATCAAGAGGTTCTTTATCTCCAAAGGTGTTCAGAGGGCGAGAGAGAGACAAAGGGAAATGTCCCAACTCCCGAAAAGTATGCAAAATCTGCTACGGCTGCAGTCGATGGGGGTCGAGGTCAAGGAGGATCTCCAAGAGGTGTAGAGCCAGCAGGCCTCGCTCTTTGCCACGGAGGCCTCCAAGATCATCTTCCGGTCCAGAGTCCGCTCCATTGAGCAGGATGAGACGTGCTCGCGTTTCTTCTTCCAAAAGGTACACAGAGAGAGCTCTGTGATCAGCAGCCTGAAGGAAGAGGATGGCTCAGTCACAACTTCACACTCCGACATACTAAGGATTAGCAAATCCTTGAATGCTGGGCTTTAAGACGTGAAGTCTATGGACAGCACGTCCTCCCAGTCCTTCCTGTCATCTATCACAGAGGTCTGAGATGACAGCATGCAGGAGAATCTGGACAAACCGCTAACTCTGGACAAGCTGACAAAGGCCATCAAGTCTTTTGAGACGAAGAAAACTCCCGGAAGCGACGGCTTACCAGTTGAGTTGTATTCGGCCCTGTGGTACTGGGTCAGCCCAGACCTGCTGGAAGTGTACGAGAGTATGCTCCTGGCCGGCAGCATGTCAGAATCCATGAGGAAAGGCATCATCACCCTCATCTACAAGCAGAAGGGGGAGAGGGCAGAAATCAGAAATTGGTGGCCCATCTCACTGCTTAATGTAGACTACAAGGTTCTGTCCAAAGTCATCGCCAGTCGAGTCAAGTCTGCTCTGGAGTTGGTGATTCACCCTGACCAGACCTGTACTGTACCCAGCAGGAAGATCTCTGATAGTGTCGTGCTGCTTAGGGATACGATCGCCTATGTACGGGTCAGGAGGGTGGACACCTGCCTCATCAGCCTGGACCAGGAGAAGGCATTTGACAGGATATCGCACACATACATGATGGATATGCTCTCCAAAATGGGGTTTGAGGAGGGAATCTGCAATTGGATCAAACTGCTCTCCACAAACATCAGTAGTACAGTCAAAAAAATTGGGTGGGAATCAGAAAGTTTCCAGTCAAATCTGGAGTCAGACAGGGCTGTCCTCTTTCCCCTGCCTTGTGTGTTTGCTGTATCGAACCCTTTGCTGAGTCTATTTGGAAGGATGCGGGCATAAGAGGGGTGACAATCCCAGGCAGCGGAGTCACTCAGGTCAAAGCCTCCCTGTACATGGACGATGTTGCAGTAGTCTGATCGGATCCGCTGTCCATTCACAGACTGATGAGCATCTGCGACCAGTTCGAACTGGATTCGGGAGCCACTGTTAACCATGGCAAGAGCGAGGCCATGTTCCTTGGAAACTGGGCTGACCGATCCTTTGTCCCCTTCACCGTCAGGTCAGACTACCTGAAGGTGCTGGGGATATGGTTTGTAAGGGCCGTGACGCGCACCAAAACCTGGGAGGAGCGAGTAGCCAGGGTACAACATAAACTGAGCAAGTGGGAGCAGCGATCTCTCTCTATTATGGGTAAGAACCTGGTCATCAGGTGCAAGGTGCTCACGTTGTTGCTGTAAGTGGCACAGGTCTGGCCCATACCCCACTCCTGCGCTGTGGCGATCACCCGAGCCAATTCCCGCTTTATCTGAAGACGCAAAATGGACAGGGTCCAGAGGGACACGATGTTCAAACCTCTGGATAAAGGCGAAAAAATGTACTCAACATCGCCCTCAACCTGATGGCCGCCTTAGTATGTGGCTGCATCAAGCTGTGCGGAGAGCCCCAGTATGCAAACAGCAACTGTCACTATGTGCTGAGGTTCTATCTGACCCCGGTGTTGCGAAGGATGGATCTGGTCACATTGCCACGGAACGCTCCATCCAGTTGGACTGCGCGTTCGTGGAAATGTTTGTGTGGAAAAACACCTTTGACCACCAATCCATCAGGCAGTGGTCTGCACGGAATGTCCTCAAGTATATTTTTGGAAAAGAAAAGTCTGGAAGAGGAAAGACCGGCGGGAAAGCTCGGTCCAAGGCCAAGTCTCGCTCCTCCTGGGCTGGACTGCAGTTCCCGGTGGGCCGTGTTCACAGGCTCCTGAGAAAGGGCAACTATGCTGAGCATGTGGGTGTCGGAGCCCCGGTCTATCTGGCTGCTGTGCTCGAGTATCTGACCGCTGAAATCCTCGAGTTGGCCAGTAACGCGGCCCAGGACAACAGGAAGACCTGCAACATCCTCAGACACCTACAGCTGGCTGTCCAGAATGACGAGGAGCTCACCAAGCTGCTGGGAAGGGTGACCATCACTCAGGGCTGGGTGCTGCCTAATATCTAGGCCATGCTGCTGCCCAAGAAAACCAGAGCTCCGGGCACCAAAACCAAGGCAATCTGCCAGGATTTTATCAAATACCCAAAGGTTCTTTTCAGAGCCACCCACAGTATCATTCTTGTAAATCTCCTCTGTACTCTCTACACAGCAATTATGTCCTTTCTGTCATGTGATGACCAGAACTGTACGCAATACTCCAGCTGTGGCCAAACCACCGTTTTAAACAGTTCTCGCATTACATCCCTGCTTTTGTCGACCAAGAAAGGAAAGCATTCCATATGCCTTCTTCACCACTCTATCTACCTATCCTGTCACTTTCAGGGACCTGTGGACATGCGCTCCAAAGTCTCTCACTTCTTCTACCCATCTCAGTATCTTCCCGTTTATTGTGTATTCCCTTGCTTTGTTTGCCCTCCCCAAATGCATTACCTCACACTTCTCCAGATTGAATTCCATTTGCCACTTTTCCGCCCACTTAATTAATCCATTCATATCATTCTGAAGTCCACAGCCATCCTCCTCACTATCAATTACACGGCCAATTTTTGTGTCATCAGCAAATTTCCCAATCATAGCTCCCACATTTAATTCCAAATCATTAACTTTTTTTTGAAGAGATATAGCACTGAAAGAGGCCCTTCTGCCCACCGAGTCTGTGCCTACCACAAACCATCCATGTTATCCTAATCCTACACTAATTCCATATTCCTACCACATCCCCACCTGCCCCTATATTTCCCTACCACCTACCGATACTAGGGACAATTTATAATGGCCAATTAACCTATCAACCAGCAAGTCTTTGGCATGTGGGAGGAAACTGGAGCACCCGGAGGAAACATACGCAGAGACAGGTAGAACTTGCATACTCCACACAGGCAGTTCCCAGAATTGAACCAGGGTCGCTGGAGCTGTGAGGCTGCGGTGCTAACCGCTGCGCCACTGTGCTGCCCGTGTGGTAATATACACCACAAACAGCAAGGGACCCAACACTGAGCCCTGTGGAACGCCACGAAAAACCGCTTTCCATTTGCAAAAACATCCGTTGACTACTATCCTTTGTTTGCTGTCACTGAGTCAATTTTGGATCCAACCTGCCACATTCCCCTGTATCCCATGGGCTTTCATTTTATTGACCTGACTGCCATGTGGGACCTTATCAAATGCCTTACTAAAATCCATGTAAACCACATCCACCGCACTATCCTCATCAATGTTCCTTGTTACTTCCTCAAAAAACCCAATAAAGTTAGTGAGACATGACCTTGCCTTAAAAAATCCATGCTGACTATCCCTGATTAATCCGTGCCTTTCTAAGTGGTAGTTTATCCTGTCCCTCAGAATTGATTCGAATAATTTACCCACCACTGAGGTCAGACTTACCACATCCTTTTAAAATAATAGTACAACGTTCGCAGAGCTCCAATCCTCCGGCACCTCCCCCATATCCAGTGAGGATTTGAAGATGATCCTCAGCGCATCCACTATTTACTCCCTGGCTTCCTTTAACAACCTCAGATGCAAACCATCCGGCCCTGGTGATTTATTCATTTTGAAGGATGTCAGACTCTCTAGTACTTCCACTCGCATTATGCTTATCGTATCTAATATTTCACACTCCTCTTCTTTTACTACAATGTCTGCATCATCCCTCTCCTTTGTGAAGGCAGAGACAAAAAACTCATTAAGAACCCCGCCCACATCTTCTGGATCCACACAGAAGTTCCCTTGTACATCTCTGATAGGCCATACCCTTTCCTTAGTTATCCTCTTGCTCTTAATGGACTGATAAAACATCCTTGGGTTTCCTTCAAGTAGTTGTATCCAGTCCACATCCACCAAATCACCTCTCAGTTTTGTAAAATTTGCCTTCCCCCAATTTAGAACTTTTACTTTTCGAGCTGCCCTGCCATTACTTAGCTTTACAAACTCATTATTGCTCGTGTAATAAGTGTAATAAGTAGAATAATTTACCAGTTACTCACCGATCAGCTTCTTCCCATATACCATGGAGGCTGAAAAGGCAGAAAAGACCAAAGAGCACCTCCTTCCCCCAGTCAGTGAAGTCCCTCACACATCAACTCACAGCTTTACACTCTGTCCAAACAGCACTTTCTAATTAGTAATTATTCATAAATTACACTAACTAAAACATTAGTAACCTGACCAATTACAAGGTAGCTATTTGAAGGTTTTTAAACAAAGAGCTTTTTTACCTATCCCAAAGGCTCTTTTCAGATCCACCCACAGTATCTGAAAGGGCTGATTACTGTCTGAAGTCTGCTGTACCCACACCTCTGTCTATCCCTCTTCATCTAGAACAACCAGCATCATCTTCCATTCCTTTCACCATCATGTGTTTAACTCGCTTCTCCTTATAGACAGTCAGATATCAATGTAATAATGAAATGATCTGTGTCAGTGCTGGCCATTTCCCTGTCCTGATTTCAGACCCTACTCTGGACACTTGTTTCCCATTCCAGGACCTTCTTGTATTAATATTCAGCACCACCTGTCAGTCAGAAACTTGTCTCAATGAACCGATCCTTTTACTGAACTTCCAACTGCTGCTGTCTATTTCTCGAGGGAAAGAGCTGCTCACTGTATAAGGATGTGAGGGGAATGTAACCCGGCTGCTGGTGAGACGGTCCCGTCTTCTCAATCAAAATTTTACTACAGTGATTCCCAGATTCCCAGCTGGTCTGTTGAGGATTTTGTTTTCACAGAAATATCTTGTTAAATACAAATCTGATTCCAACATGTCAGTAACAGGACAGAATGGGAACCTTTTAAAAGGATGAAGCAACTATTTCAGTGGCTTCTCACTGTCCCCCTGAAGCCTGTGTGAAGGGGAATTACCAATAGTCTGTAATTTATTACTTCCACACCGAGTTTGAGTTATTTGTCGCGTGAAAGATTGCTGAACGGAGTCTTTTACTGTCAGTTACGGATGAGAAGTTGACAAAAATTGGCAAAATAAAGCTGTTCATAAAATAGCACCAGCAATTTGAGTCGGTAAAAGCAAAATTGTGTTTTAAAGGTTTATTTAAACCGCTACGGGAAAATAGATTTTTATGTACTTTTCCAGTCGATCACTTCTTTTCCACAGTGAAATTGGCGGCTTTCACAAATTCAAATATTCTGCCAGGTTGACAGGTTCAACCAATGATTTTTTGTATTTTGTGCTTCGAGATTCTCTGATTGAATCATTCATGTAAGCTAATGGCTGTGTGGCCTAATGGATAAGGCGTCTGACTTCGATATATTCGATGATGTTATCAGAAGATTGCAGGTTCGAGTCCTGCCACGTTCATTTTGACCCAAAGGGATTATGCAGGGATTTGGGGATTGAGTCGGGGACTGAACAGATTGGAAACCCGACATGGACTCAATGGGGCGAATGGCCTCCTCATGTGCTGTCACTGACTTTATGAGAAGAGGGTGACCAATCAGAAGTGGGCTGGGGTTCCAGCGGGTTCAAACTGCAGGAATTCCAGGTCCCTGAATGACTGAGCTGAAACTGCTCAGTTTCACTGCAGGAAACACCGTCTCGGGGGAAATAACATCACAAATAATTCCATTTGACTAATTATTCAATTATAAAACAATGTGAAGGTGTGATGTTACTTTTCACTGTGAGGGGAGAATCCGCCATCTGGGTAAATCAGCAACTTTATAACATCGTCTGTACGTTTAGAAAAGAAACGATGAAAACTCTCCCCATAACCCTGGTGTGGTGGAAAGGCTCAATTCAGAGATTGGAATATAACGAGAGCAGAACATAAATCATTAACTGATATTTCCGGCATAAAACACACCCCAGCTCCCGTTCCCATGTCACTGCTGTCCCTATGAGGCGGTGGGTGACTCTGAAAAGAGACTTTGTTTTGTGTTTCTGCAGGAAAACCACAAAGATCCTCACAGGCAGTGAAACTCATCTTCCCAGAATCTCCATACCAGATTGAAACAGAAAACACAAAGACAGTGAGAAAGTTCCAGAGAGTTACTGAGCATTAAAACCAATTAAATAAACCAATTCTAGAGAGATGTTGGTGCAGTTTTTTCAGAGCGATTGTGGGTGGCTCTGAAAAGAGCCGTTGTGTTTCGAGTGTTTTCACTACATGGTGGAGTTTTACTTGGAGTTGATGTACTTGGTCACTCACTTTGTCCCTTCTCACATTCCGAGCGCTTTGTTGGGTGGAAATATTTATTCAGGCAGTTTCAACAGCTCAGAGCCGACATTGAGTCAGAAACCAGAAATGGGAGTACGGGACACAGACAAGGAATTTATGCTGGACCTTTATAAATCTCACTGGTTATAGGCCTCAGTTAGAGCGTTGTGTCTAATTCCATGCTCCACACTTTCGCAGGAATGTCAAGGCCTCAGAGAGGGTGCAGAGGAGATTTACTGGAATGGTATCAGAAATGCAGGAATTCAGCTAATGTGGAAAGAATAGGGGTCTGGGGTGTGTGAAGCTGGGGTCCTTCTTCTTAGAGCAGAATGGCAGTTAATAGTTGTGTTCAACATTGTGAAGAGTTTTTATAAGAATAAAGAAGTTTGACTGCAATTAGACAGAGCCTTGGTGAGATCACATATTATGGGAGGCACAGTGGCGCAGTGGTTAGCACCGCAGCCTCACAGCTCCAGCAACCCGGGTTCAATTCTGGGTACTGCCTAGGTGGAGTTTGCAAGTTCTCCCTGTGTCTGTGTGGGTTTTCTCCAGGTGCTCCGGTTTCTTCCTACAAGCCAAAAGACTTGTTGGTAGGTAAATTGGCCATGATAAATTGTCCCTGGTTTAGGTAGGTGGGAGGGAAATATAGGGTCGGTGGGGATGTGGTAGGAATATGGGATTAGTGTAGGATTAGTATAAATGGGTGGTTGTTGGTCGGCACAGACTCGGTGGGCCGAAGGGCCTTTTTCAGTGCTGTATCTCTCTGTGACTCTAGAGATGTGGATGCTCGTTGGGTATATCCAAGAGAGAGATCGATAGGTTTTTGGATACTAAGGGGAATCAAGGGATCTGTGCTAGTGTGGTAAGATGGAGTTGATGTAGGAAATCAGCTGTGATCTTATTGAATGGCAGAGCTATTTCGATGGGCCGAATGGCCCACTCCTATTTTTTATGTAAAGTTCCATTCCTCTCAGGGAATATTTTATTTTCAAAAAGAGAAATACTGCACACACTGGAAATCTGAATAATAACAGAAGATTCTGGAAACACTCAGCAGTTCCAGCAGTACCTGTGGAGAGAGGAAGGTAGGAGCAATGTTTCAGGTCTATAGAAGGGTCACAGAACTGGACCACTAACCCGAGCTTCTCTTTTCCACAGTTGTTTCCGGACTGGCTGAGTGTTTTCAGTATTTTAGGCTTTTTCTTTCTGTATTTCATCCTTTTCTCACTTGACTATTTGTTGTGAAACTTTCAGCGTTGTGCTCAATTCTTTGTGTCGTTGTGTTGCCTTTATTTGAAGTAATGTAAATAGTTTCCTGAAATGAATTTGCCAAATGGTTGGGCAAATTGTTCCAACCAGTTTTTGAGCAAGTTTTCCACATGCACAGTGAAGGATTCCTTCACATTTGCGAAGACCATACAGGACTTGCATATCGATAGCAATGCCGTGTCCATGTGTCATTTGACATTGCTAGCCCATTCACTAATGTACCCCTTCAGGAAGCCATAGATATTTGCACTGCAGTGCTATATCATGGTGATCTATACCCGTCACCATTGTGTGAATCTGTATTAATTGAACTTATGAACTCGGCAACTTGCACAGTTGAGTTCAGTTTTATTGACACCATGCATTGCTGGTGTTGCCATGGGATCCCCTCTAGGCCCAGCTCTCACAAACATCTTTGTTGGATTCCATGACAAAACTGTTTTTAAGGGAATGACACCTAACCTCCGACCGCTTGCATATTTCCAATATGTAGATGATACGTTTGCTAAATTTGAATCCGCAGCTGCATGAAATAATTTCCTTGCACGTCTTCATGGGCTCCATCCTACACTCAAATTCACCTTTGGAATGGAGCAGTCAAATGAGTTCCCTTTCCTTGATGTACTAGTTGAGAAATCTGCTAAGGGGTTTTCTACCACGGTCTACCGCAAACCTACCTTCACTGGTCAATACACGCGTTGGGATTATTACAGTTCCACGCGCTATAAAATTGGTCTTATCGACAACGTCATAAATAGGGCTGAGCCATTTGCTCACCATGCAAGCTTGATGCTGAAATAGGGCGAATCAAAGACATCCTGCATTACAATGGCTACACTGATCAGATCATTTCTCACTGTATATCACACAAACTTATAAATGGGCTGAAGGACGTCATTTTGAGCCCTGAAAAGTGCCCAGTCTCCCTCAAATTACCCTGGAAGGGTAATATATCCCCAGTATTTGAGTAACAGGTGAAGCGAGCTGTTTCCTGCTGTTACTATGCAGGAGCAACAAGTGTGGTGTTCGCCACTAACAGGATGCTGCTGTCAAGCAAAAGAGACATCCTGCCTATCACACAAATAAGTAACGTGATATATGAATTTCAATACCAGTGTGATGCTAGGTTTCTAGACCGTACATCCCAAAACTGGCGGATTGTATCAAATAACATGTCCCTTCCGCTGTTCGCAATGGGCCCAACCCAACCAACCCATGCTTGCAAAACTCAAAACACAGTATCCAACATGAGATGTGATTCCACAATAGGACAACATTTGCTAAATAATTCTCAGTGTGCTAAGAATTACACTGACAACCGATTTAAGACTGTCAGTAGGGCTCGCAGTGTGGTGCACTGGTGTGTACTGTAAGCTACATATATTAATACACAGGGCCCTGTTCTTTGCAGACAGAAAGAACATGCACACATGTTGTGCCAGTTTCAGCTAAACAAAATAAGTGACAGCCATTCACTGGCTCATTCCACAGGGCAATGCCGTGACCAATCAGAGTCAAGCTGCCTGGTTTAAATTTCAGACAAAGCTGGGCAGTTATCTGTCAGTTACCATAAACTGATGCATTCTGAATGGCAATGCCTCGACCAATCAGAGTTCACTTGCCAACCAATCAGCACTCTCTTCTCATACAGAAGAAAGTTGTTGTTTTCCCTTAAATTGGTATTCTTGTGGATTGCCCTGCTGAGTGCAAGACGAAAACAACTGGCTACCAAAGTTTGGACAACATGTCACTATTTTCACGAAATGATTACTTTTATTTTCAATATAAAAATATAAAGCAATGTGAGTGTAACATTTACAGACAAATTCTATTACCTCACATTGCCTGATTCTTTCACACTGACAGACTATGTGAACTACTGTCCCGATTTTGCAGTTCTCACTTCCAGTTAGCAAATGTCAGCAATCTGTGATACAGTGCAGTTTACAGACCAGACCGTCAATCACAACATGCAATAATTGTTCAGCTTATGTTGGACTGGTGGGATTTAGAAATACTAGGAATTGAGATGAGCTGTTATTGTATTTAATTATTTGTTTCATGGGATGTGGACGTCGCCAGCCAGGCCAGCATTTATTGTCCATCCCTAATTGCCCATGAGAAGGTGGTGATGAGCTTCCTTCTTGAACCACTGCAGTCCATGTGGGGTAGGTACACCCACAGTGCTATTAGGAAGGGAGTTCCAGGATTTTTACCCAGCGACAGTGAAGGAAGGAATGGCGATATAGTTCCAAGTCAGGATGATGTGTAGCTTGGAGGAGAACTTTCAGGTGGTGGTATTCCCATGCATCTGCTGCCCTTGTCCTTCTAGGCAGTAGAGGATGCAGGTTTGGAAGGTGCTGCCTGACTAGCCTTGGTGCATTGTTGCAGTGCATCTTGTAGATGGTACACACTGCTGCCACTGTACGTCAGTGGTGGAGGGAGTGAATGTTGTGGACGGGGTGCCAATCAAGCGTGTTGCTTTGTCCTGGATGGTGTCGAGCTTCTTGAATGTTGTTGGAGCTGCACCCA
This sequence comes from Heterodontus francisci, assembly GCF_036365525.1. Lineage (NCBI taxonomy): Eukaryota > Metazoa > Chordata > Chondrichthyes > Heterodontiformes > Heterodontidae > Heterodontus > Heterodontus francisci. The sequence goes on along the minus strand of NW_027140380.1, from coordinate 2,091,703 downwards.
TCCGGGCAAGTGGATAGTATTCCATCACACTCCAGACTTGTGCCTTGTAAATGGTGGACAGGCTTGGGGAGTCAGGAGGTGAGTTACTCACCGCATGATTCCTACCCTCTGACCAGCTCATGTAGTCACACTATTTATAAGGCTACTCCAGTTCAGTTTCTGGTCAATGGGAACCCCCAGGAAGTTGATAGTGGGGGATTCAGCGATCGTAATGCCGTTGAATGTCAATGGGAGATCGTTAGATTCTCTCTTGTTCGAGATGGTCATTGCCTGGCACTTGTGTGGCGCGAATGTCACTTGCCACTTATCAGCCCAAGCCTGGATATTGTCCAGGTCTTGCTGCATTTCTACATGGACTGCTTCACTATCTGAGGAGTCGCGAATGGTGCTAAATTTTGCAATCATCAGTGAACATCCCCACTTCTGACCTTATGATTGAAGGAAGGTCACTGATGAAGTAGTGAAGAAGGTTGGGCCGAGGATACTACCCTGAGGAACTCCAGCAGGAATGTCCTGGAGCTGAGATGATTGACCTCCAACAATCACAACCATTTTCCTTTGTGCCAGGTACGATTCCAACCAGTGCAGAGTTTTCCTCTTGATTCCCATTGACTCCAGTTTTGCTCGGGCTCCTTGATGCCATACTCAGTCAAATGCTACCTTGATGTCAAGGGCAGACACTCTCACCTCACCTCTTGAGTTCAGCTCTTTTGTCCTTGTTTGAACCAAGGCTGTAATGAGGTCAGGAGCTGAATGGCCCTGGCGGAACCCAACCGAGCGTCACTGAACAGGTTATTGCAAAGCAAGTGCCCCGTCGATGACATCTTCCATCACGATACTGATGATTGAGAGTAGACTGATTTGGCAGCAATTGGCTGGGTTGGAATTGTCCTGCTATTTGTGTACAGGACATACCTGGGCAATTTTCCACATTGCCGGGTAGATGCCAGTATTGTACCTGTACTGGAACAGCTTCGCTAGTGGCGCGGCACGTTCTGGAGCACAGGTCTTCAGTACTATTGCTGGAATATTGTCAGGGCACGTAGCCTTTGCTGTATCCAGTGCCTTCAGTCGTTTCTTGATATCACATTGAGTGAATCGAATTGGCTGAAGACTGGCATCTGTGATGCTGGGGACTTCAGAAGGAGGCCGAGATGGATCATCAACCCAGCACTTCTGGCTGCAGATTGTTTCAAATTCTTCATCCTTATCTTTTGCACTGATGTGCTGGGCTCCCCCATCATTGAGGTTGGGGATATTTGTGGAGCCACCTCCTCCTGTTGGTTGTTTAATTGTCCACCACCATTCATCATTGGATGTGGCAGGGTGTAGATCTGATCCATTGGTTGTGGGATCACTTAGCCCTGTCTATTACATGCTGCTTCTGCTGTTTGGCATGAAAGTAGTCCTGGGCTGTAGCTTCATCAGGCTGATGCCTCATTTCAAGGTATGCCTGGTGCTGCTCCTGGCATGCCCTCCTGCACTCTTCATTGAATTAGGGTTGATCCCCCAGCTTGTTGGTAATGTTAGAGTGGGGGAATATGCCGGGCCATGAGGTTATAGAATGTGGTTGACTACAATTCTGCTGCTGCTAATGGTCCACAGCACCTCATGGATGCCCAGTTATACATTGCTGGTTCTGTTCAAAATCTATCCCATTTAGCACAGTGGTAGTGGCACACAACACGATAGAGGGTATCCTCAATGTGAAGACGGGACTTCATCTCCACAAGGACTGTGCAGTGGTCACTCTTACCAATACTGTCATGGACTGATGCATCTGCGGCAGGCAGATTGGTGAGGATGAGTTCAAGTATGTTTTTCCCTCTTGTTCGTTCCCTCACCACCTACCGCAGACCCAATCGAGCAGCTATGTCCGTTAGGACTCGGCCAGCATGGGCAGTAGTGGTGCTACCGAGCCACTCATGGTGATAGACATTGAAATCCCCCAGCCAGACTACATTCTGGACCCTTGCACCCTCAGTGCTCCCTCCAAGTGGTGTTCATCAGTCTTTCGCTGTCTCTTGCTGGTTTGCTCAGTACCGTTCTCTGTCTGTTCCTTTCTGAGTCCTGGTAATATCTTCCTGGTTTTCTGTGCGTCTTTCTCTGTCTGCCTCATTGTCGGTGCTGTTACTCCGTGTCCTTGTGTCATTGCGCAGTGAGGGTGAGTCCGTCAGCATGTGTGTTGCTGAGTCCGGGATTCTTGAGAAATCCGACTACAATCCTATTTTTATCAAAACATTGGGGAAATGAACATATTTCACTAACGGGCAGCCAAAATTTAAAACAGCGGTGAGCAGAGTGGCGCAGTGGAAGCGTGCTGGGCCCATAACCCAGAGGTCAATGGATCGAAACCATTTTCTGCTATTTATGCTTCGTAATAATGCAAACTGTTCACTTTCAAAACATCAAGTATTTCCCCAAAATAACAAGATGCTTCCAAAGGCACTCTATTGCAATCAGCTTCTTCCTTCCAGTGAACACATCAATCAGTAACAAATCACATTTGCTCACACGAACACAAGCTGCAAACACGTACCAGCCGAGTCTCTCCCACTTTGTCAACCCCTTCCTGCAGAGCCTCCTCTCCACCACCAGATGGTGATGTTGGCCACAATAAATCCAGGACAAATGGTCACAGTGAGGAGACGGTCAGTCACAGAAAATAAAACAATAACAGGGAAAACCTTTACACAACAACAGGGGACATCTTTACACAACAGAAAACATATTTACACACCAGGAAATACCTTTAGACAACAGGGAGAACACAATCATACAAATGCCTTGTTTCTCCATCTCAGTCTCGTTGTCTCTCTCTCTGTCCCTCAGTTTTGCTTCCTCACTGTCTATTGGTTTTCTGTGTGTTTTTCTCTCTGTCCCGTTGTCGATGGTGTTACTCAGCGTCCTTGTAACATTGTGTAGCCAGGCTGAGCCTCCCAACACCTGTATTGCTGTAATAAAAACAGAAAATGCTGGAAATGCTCAGTTGGTCTGGCAGCATCTGTGGAGAAAGAAACAGTTAACAGTTCAGATCTGTTTCCTTAGCTCACATTAACTTTGTTCTCTCTCCACAGATGCCGCCAGACCTGCTGACTATTTCAAGCATTTTCTGTTTATGTTTCAGATTTCCAGCATCCGCAGTATTTTGCTTTTGTACGTGTGTTGCTATGTCTGGGACTGTTTGAGTGCAATGCTATTGCTTTATAAACAGCGTTGAAACAAACATTTATCTCGCTAACACACAGCACTAATACACAGCTGGATATAAACAGCAGCCTGCAGCAGAGGGCGCAGTGGAAGTTTATTAACACAAATAATTCACCAACACTATATTTACTGCTATCCCCAATCACACCACGCTTCGTCTTAACACGTTTTACTCTTTATTTGCATCCACATCTTCCTTCCAGTAAACACTTCAATTTGGAACACAGCTTCCAAATCACCTTTATTCACAAACCCGAACACACACCAGCCCAGACTTTCCCCTTCCTGTCAACCCATTCCTGCATCAGTGCCTGTCCACCAACAGTTGTTGCTAGAATCATACAATCATAGAATGGCGACAGCACAGAAGGAGGCCATTCAGCCTGTCGAACCCGTGCTGGCTCTCTGTTAGAGCACTAAAATAAAAGCAAAATACTGCGGATGCTGGAAATCTGAAACAAAAACAAGAAATGCTGGATTCACTCAGCAGGTCTGGCAGCATCTGTGGAAGGGTCACTGACCCGAAACGTTAACTCTGCTTCTCTTTCCACAGATGCTGCCAGACCTGCTGAGTGAATCCAGCATTTCTTGTTTTTGTCTCTGTTAGAGCAACTCACCTCATTTCACTCCCCAGTCAGTTCAATTTTGGAGGTGGGAAAACTTCTCGAAAGAATAATTCGGGACAAAATTAATAGTCCCATGGACAAATGTGGGTTAATTCAAGAAAGCCAGCATGGATTTCTTAAGGGAAAATCATGTTTAACTGTCCTGCTGGAGATTTTGATGAGGTAACAGAGAGGGTTGATGAGGGCAATGCTGTTGATGTGGTCTACATGGACTTTCAAAAGGTCTGGCAGCATCTGAAAGGTCACTGACCTGAAACGTTAACTTTGCTTCTCTCTGTACAGATGCTGCCTGACCTGCTGAGTATTTCCAGCATTTCTTGTTTTCATTATGGCACAGAGTTCCCTTTTCAAACTTACAGAATTAACCACAATAGTGTACTCTGAGATTCAAGTTAAATATCAGCCCAATATTTACACACATTATGAGTTTATAAGTTTCAGTATTAATTCCCATAGTGCATCCTGACATATACATTAGATATAACATAACATAAGAACAGAAGAAATAGGAGCAGGAGTAGGCCATTCGGCCCCTCAAGCCTGCCCTGCCATTCAGTAAGATCATGGCTGATCTGCCCCAGACCTCAACTCCTCTTTCATGCCAGCTCTTCATAGACCTCAACTCTCCAATATTTCAAAAATCTATTTACATCCTCTTTAAATACTTTCAGTGATTTAGCCTCCAATACTGACTGGGGTAGAGAATTCCAGACATTCACTACCCTCTGAGAGAAGAAATTCCTTTGCATCTCAGTTTAAATGAGTGTCCCCTTAATCTGTAACTATGTCGCCTAGTTTGAGATTCCCGCACTAGTGGAAACATCTTCTCAACATCGACCCTGTTAATAAAAACAAGAAATGCTGGAAATACTCAGCAGGTCTGGCAGCATCTGTGAAGAGAGAAGCAGAGTTAATGTTTCAGGTCAGAGACCCTTCTTCACCCTGTTAAGCACCCTCAGAATCTTGCACGTTTCAAAAAGATCACCCCTCATTCTTCTAAACACGAATGAATAACCTGTTTAGCCGTTCTTCATAAGTCAACCCCTTCATCCCAGGAATCAGCTGAGTGAATCGCTTTTGAACTCCTCCAATGCCAGTACATCCTTTCTTAAGTCTAAATCTCAAGTGCGTCATCAGATTGAGAGATTCTGAAAGATAGCATAACCTGAGATACAAACTGAGATTTCAGTTTAAAACTCCCCTGGATTGTGAAACTAAAAGATACAATAGCAATTCAATTTGTATAGACTGTGCTTTGGATCATATTCCAGCCCTCATACAGTATCAGACTGGAAGATACTGTAGCAATTCCATTAGTGCAGACTCAGCTCTACATTACAGAGCAGGGAACATATTTAAACAACCGGGAACACTTTTACACAAGACGGATCATATTTACACAACTGAGAAGATATTTACCCAACAGGGAACCATTTTACACAATAACAGAGAACATCTTTACACAACAGCGAATATAGTTACACAACAGAGAACATATTACACAGCAGGAAATATCTTTAAAAGAACACAGGGAACATCTTTACACAACAGAGAGCACAATTACATAAGTCATCAGTCTTTCGCTGTCTCTTGCTGGTTTGCTCAGTACCTTTCTCTGTCTGTTCCTTTCTGAGTCCTGATAATATCTTCCTGGTTTTCTGTGTGTCTTTCTCTGTCTGTTCCTTTCTGCGTCCTGATAATCTCTTCCTGGTTATCTGTGTGTCTTTCTCTGTCTGTTCCCTTCTGGGTCCGAATGATCTCTACCCGGTTTTCTGTGTGTCTTTCTCTGCCTGCCTCATTGTCGGTGCTGTTACTCTGTGTCCTTGTGTCATTGGGCAGTGAGGGTGAGTCCGTCAGCACGTGTGTTGCTGAGTCCGGGATTCTTGAGAAATCCGACTCCAATCCTATTTTTATAAAAACATTGGGGAAATGAACATATTTCACGAACAGGCAGCTAAAATTTAAACCAGCAGTTTGCAGAGTGGCGCAGCGGAAGCGTGCTGGGTCGATGGATCGAAACCATTCTCTGCTATTTATGTTTGGTCGGAAGACAAACAGTTCACTTTCAAAACATCAAGTGTTTCCCCATAATAACAAGAAGCGCTCGATTGCGATCAGCTTTTTCCTTCTCGTGAACACATCAATCAGTAACAACTCACTTTTGCTCACACGAACACAAGCTGCAAACACGGACCAGCCGAGTCTCTCCCACTTTGTCAACCCCCTTCCTGCAGAGCCTCCTCTCCACCACCAGATGGTGATGTTGGCCACAATAAAACCAGGACAAATGGTCACAGTGAGGAGACGGTCAGCAACAGAAAATAAAACAATAACAGGGAAAACCTTTGCACAACAACAGGAGACATCTTTACACAACAGAAAACATATTTACACAACAGGAAATACCGTTACACAACAGGGAGAACACAATCATACAAATGCCTTGTTTCTCCATCTCAGTTTCGTTGTCTGTCTCTCTCTCTCCGTTCCTCACTTTTATTTCCTCACAGTCTATTAGTTTTCTGTGTGTTTTTCTCTCTGTCCCGTTGTCGATGGTGTCACTCAGCGTCCTTGTAACATTGCGTAGCCAGGCTGAGCCTCCCAACACCTGTGTTAGAGAACATAGAACATAGAACAGTACAGCACAGTACATGCCCTTCGGCCCACGATGTTGTGCGGAAACTTTAACCTACTCTAAGATCAAAACTACCTACATACCTTTCATTCTACTATCATCCATGTACCTATCCAAGAGACGCTTAAATGTCCCTAATGTATCTGCTTCGACTACCACCGCTGGCAGTGCATTCCACGCACCCACCACTCTCTGTGTAAAGAAACTACCTCTGACATCTCCCCGAAACCTTCCTCCATCACCTTAAAATTATGCCCCCTGGTGATAGCCCTTTCCACCCTGGGAAAAAGTCTCTGGCTATCCACTCTATCTATGCCTATCATCATCTTGTACCCCTCTATCAAGTCACCTCTCATCCTTCTTCGTTCCAATGGGAAAAGCCCCAGCACCCTCAACCTTTCTTCGTAAGACATGCCCTCCAGTCCAGACAGCATCCTGATAAATCTCCTCTGCACCCTCTCTAAAGCTTCCACATCCTTCCTATAATGAGACGACCAGAACTGAACACAATATTCCAAGTGTGGTCTAACCAGGGCTTTATAGAGCTGCAGCATAACCTCGCGGCTCTTAAACTCAATCCCCCTGTTAATGAAAGCCAACACACCATACGCCTTCTTAACAACCCTATCAAACTTGGGTGGCAACTTTGAGCGATCTATGGACATGGGCCCCAAGATCCCTCTGTTCCTCCACACTACCAAGAATCCTGTCTTTTAGCCTGTATTCTGCATTCAAATTCGACCTTCCAAAATGAATCACTTCACACTTTTCCAGGTTGAACTCCATCTGCCACTGCTCAGCCCAGCTCTGCACCCTGTCAATGTCCCGTTGCAACCTACAACAGCCTTCCACACTATCCACAACTCCAGCAACCTTCGTGTCATCGGCAAACTTGCTAACCCAGACTTCCACTTCCTCATCCAAGTCATTTATAAAAATCACAAAGCGCAGAGGTCCCAGAACAGATCCCTGCGGAACACCACTGGTCACCGAGCTCCAGGCTGAATACTTTCCATCTACTACCACCCTCTGTCTTCTATGGGCCAGCCAATTCTGTATCCAGACAGCCAACTTTCCCTGCATCCCATGCCTCCTTACTTTCTGAATGAGCCTACCATGGGGAACCTTATCAAACTCCTTGCTAAAATCCATATACACCACATCCACTGCTCTTCCTTCATCGATGTGTTTTGTCACATCTTCAAAGAATTCAATAAGTCTTGTGAGGCATGACCTGCCCCTCACAAAGCCATGCTGACTGGCTCTAATCAAACTATGCTTTTCCAACTAATCATAAATCCTGTCTCTCAGAATCCTCTCCAATAATTTGCCCACTACCGACATAAGACTGACTGGTCTATAATTCCCAGGGTTATCCCTATTCCCTTTCTTGAACAAGGGAATAACATTTGCCACCCTCCAATCATGTGGTACTACTCCAGTGGACAGTGAGGACGCAAAGATCATCGCCAAAGGCGCGGCAATCTCTTCCCTCGCTTCCCGTAATATCCTTGGGTATATCCCGGCTGGCCCCAGGGACTTATCTGTCCTCATGTCTTTCAAAATTTCCAGCACATCCTCCCTCTTAACATCAACCTGTTCGAGCATATCAGCCTGTTCCACGCTGTCCTCACAAACGTCCAGGTCCCTCTCACTAGTGAATACTGAAGCAAAGTATTCATTTAGGACCTCCCCTACCTCCTCCGACTCCAGGCACAAGTTCCCTCCACTATCCCTGATCGGCCCTACCCTCAGTCTGGCCATCCTCTTGTTCCTCACATAAGTGTAGAACGCATTGGGATTTTCCTTAATCCTACCCGCCAAGACTTTTTCATGTCCCCTTCTAGCTCTCCTAAGTCCATTCTTCAGTTCCTTCCTGGCTACCTTGTAACCCTCTGGAGCCCTGTCTGATCCTTGCTTCCTCAACCTTAAGTAAGCTTCCTTCTTCCTCTTGACTAGCTGTTCCACATTTCTTGTCATCCAAGGTTCCTTCACCCTACCATCCCTTCCTTGCCTCATCGGGACAAACCTATCCAGCAGTCGCAGCAAGTGCTCCCTAAACAACCTCCACATTTCTGTCGTGCATTTCCCTGAGAACATCTGTTCCCAATTTATGCACCCCAGTTCCTGCCTAATAGCATTGTAATTCCCCCTCCCCCAATTAAATATTTTCCCATCCCGTCCGCTCCTGTCCCTCTCCATGACTACAGTAAAGGTCCGGGAGTTGTTATCACTATCACAGACATGTTCTCCCACCGAGAGATCTGCCACCTGGCCTGGTTCGTTGCCAAGCACCAAATCCAACATAGCCTCCCCTCTAGTCGGCTTATCTACATATTGAGTCAGGAAACCTTCCTGGACACACCTGACAAAAACTGCTCCATCCAAACTATTTGCACGAAGGAGGTTCCAATCAATATTAGGGAAGTTGAAGTCACCCATGGCAACAACCCTGTTACTTCTGCTCCTTTCCAAAATCTGCCTCCCAATCTGTTCCTCCGTGTCTCTGTTGCTATTGGGGGGTCTATAGAAAACTCCCAATAAAGTGACTGCTCCTTTCCTGTTTCTGACTTCCACCCATAATGACTCAGTAGACAAACCCTCCTCGATGACCTCCCTTTCTGCAGCTGTGATACTATCCCTGATTAACAATGCAACTCCCCCACTTCTTTTACCTCCCTCCCTATTCCTTTTGAAACATCCAAACCCGGGAACATCCAACATCCATTCCTGCCCCTGTGATCTCCAAGTGTCCGTAATGGCCACAACATCGTAGCTCGAAGTACTGATCCATGCTCTAAGTTCATCACCCTTATTCCTGACACTTCTTGCATTAAAATAGACACACTTCAACCCATCATACTGGCTGAAACTTTGCCCTGTCAACTGTCTAACCTTCCTCACAGACTCTCTGCACTCTGTATCTGCCTGTTCAACAGCTACCCCATCCACTGATCCGTAGTTCCGGTTCCCATACCTCTGCCAAACTAGTTTAAACCCTCCCGAAGAGCTCTAGCAAACCTCCCGCCCAGGATATTGGTGTCCCTCCAGTTCAGATGCAACCCGTCCTTCTTGTCCAGGTCCCACCTTCCCCAGAAGGTATCCCAATGATCCACATAACTGAAGCCCTCCCTGCTACACCAGCTCTGTAGCCACGTGTTCAGCTGCACTCGCTCTCTGTTTCTAGCCTCACTAGCACGTGGCACCGGTATCAATGCTGAGATTACTACTCTGCTCGTCTTGCCTTTTAGCTTCCAACCTAACTCCTATATTCGCTTTTCAGGTCCTCATCCCTTTTCCTAGCTCTGTCATATGTACCACGACTTCTGGCTGCTCCCCCTCCCCTTTAAGAATCCGAAAGACTCGATCTGAGACATCCCTGACCCTGGCACCCAGGAGGCAACATACCATCCGGGAGTCTCGTTCGTGACCACAGAATCTCCTGTCTGTTCCTCTAACCATTGAATCTCCTATCACTATCGCTCTCCTATTCTCCACCCTTCCCTTCTGAGCCGCAGAGCCAGGCTCAGTGCCAGAGACCTGGCCGCTGTGGCTTTCCCCTGGTAGGTCCCCCCCCCACAACCGTATACAAAACGGTATACTTATTCTTGAGGGGAACGGCCACAGGGGATCCCTGCACTGTGTGCCTATTCACTTTCCCTCCCCTGACGGTCACCCAGCAACCTTTATCCTGTGACTTAGGTGTCAGGACTTCCCTATAACTGCTCTCTATCATCCCCTCTGCCTCCCGCATGATCCGAAGTTCATCCAGCTCCAGCTCCCGTTCCCCAACGCGGTCTGTGAGGAGCTGGAGTTGGGTGCACTTCTCACAGGTGAAGTCAGCAGGGACACAAGTGGTGACCCTTACCTCCCACATCCTGCAAGAGGAGTATGCAACTGCCCTAGCTTCCATCCCCTCTGCTCCAAATTGACGACAGAGAATAAAAAAATATAAAGGAAAACCTTACCTTACCAAACCCTCCACACAAGAGTCCTTTTTTTTGGTTGGAGGAGGAGGATGGGTGGGAGACACGACACGTGTAGTGTTTCGGGTTTAGCCACTGCCCGAATATATAAGTTCACTTACCCAGCAGTCCCCGTGTCCGCGTCCGCCGAATCGTCAGGTAAGTACTTTATAGTGAAACGTACCTTCCCGGCTGCCCCCTGGCTCGCACTATCACCGCTACTGCTGATCAAAGGTGCTGCTGTAATAAAAACAGAAAATGCTGGAAATGCTCAGTAGGTCTGGCAGCATCTGTGCAGAGAGAAACAGTTAACAGTTCAGGTCTGTTTCCTTCGCTCACATTAACTTTGTTTCTTTCTCCACAGATGCTGCCAGACCTGCTGACTATTTCAAGCATTTTCTGTTTATGTTTCAGATTTCCAGCATCTGCAGTATTTTGCTTTTGTACGTGTGTTGCTATGTCTGGGACTGTTTGAGTGCAATGCTATTGCTTTATAAACAGCGTTGAAACAAACATTTATCTAGTTAACACACAGCACTAATACACAGCTGGATATAAACAGCAGCCTGCAGCAGAGGGTGCAGTGGAAGTTTATTAACACAAATAATTCACCAACAATATATTTACTGCGATCCTCAATCACACCACCCTTCATCTTAACACGTTTTATTCTTCATTGACATCAACTTCTTGCTTCCAATAAACACTTCAATTTGGAACACAGCTTCCAAATCACCTTTATTCACAAACCCGAACACAAGCTGCAAATGCTGCAAACACACACCAGCCCAGACTTTCCCCTTTCTGTCAACCCATTCCTGCATCACTGCCTCTCCACCAACAGTTGCTGCTAGAATCATACAATCATAGAATGGCTAAAGCACAGAAGGAGGCCATTCGGCCTGACGAACCCATGTTGGCTCTCTGCTAAAGCAACTCACCTCGTCTCACTCCCCAGTCAGTTCAATGTCGGTGGTGGGAAAACTTCTCGAAAGAATAATTCGGGACAAAATTAATAGTCCCATGGTCAAATGTGGGTTAATTCAGGAAAGACAGCATGGATTTCTTCAGGGAAAATCATGTTTAACTGTCCTGCTGGAGTTTTTTGATGAGGTAACAGCGAGGGATGATGAGGGCAATGCTGTTGATGTGGTCTACATGGACTTTCAAAAGGTCTGGCCGCATCTGAATGGTCACTGACCTGAAACATTAACTCTGTTTCTCTCTCCACAGATGTTGCCAGACCTGCTGAGTATTTCCAGCACTTTTTGTTTACATTTCGGATTTCTAGCATCTGCAGTATTTTGCTTTTATTGACTTTCAAAAGGAGTTTGATACAATGGAACACAACAGACTTGTGAACAAAGTTATAACTCATGGAATAAAAGGGACAGTAGTAACATGGACATGGAATTGGCTGAGTGACAGGAAACAAAGAGTAGTGATCAATGGATGTTCTTCGGACTAGAGGAAGGTTTGTTGTGAAGTTCCCCAGGAGTCAGTGTTGGGACCCTTGCCTTTCCTGATATATATTAATGACCTAAACCTTGGTGTACAGGGCAGAATTTCAAAGTTTATGGATGATACGAAAATTGGAAGCATTGTGAATTTGTAGTAACAATTCTGTGATTCTGTGATTCCAATATTTAAGTCATTTATATATATGGTGGTCCTGACACTGACACTTGTGGACATCACTGTTCACCATCTTCCATTCTGAAAAACAACTAAATACCACAACTCGCTTTTCTTGATATTTCATACATTTTTTAATCTAAGCAGATACTGACCCTCCTATTCCAGGAGCCTGAGTTTTGTTACCCAGCCTTTTATGTGGTAGTTTGTCAAACGCTTTCTTAAAATCCATTTAGACAACATCCATTGCTTTCCCTTCATCAACCATTCTGTTACTTCATCAAAAAAATCAGTTATTTATTAATAGATGCAGTACTGAAACAGGCCCTTCGGCCCATCAAGTCTGTGCCGACCAACAACCACCCATTTATACTAATCTGACATTAATCCCATATTCCCTATCACAGCCCCACCATTCTTCTCCCACCTCTCTGCACTGGGGGCAATTTACAATGGCCAATTTCCCTATCAATCTGCAAGTCTTTGGCTTTGCGAAGAAACCCACGCAGTCACAGGGAGAACTCGAACTGCGCACAGGGACTGAACACGGGTCGCTGGAGCTGTGAGGCTGCGGTGCTCAACACTGATCGCCCAAAATGACCGTGGCAGGACTCGAACCGACAATCTTCTGATAACCTTGTTAAATGCACCGAAGTTAGACGCCTTATCCATTAGGCCACAAGGCCAATAAGGAAGAAGTAAAAAGGTGCTGAACCTCTCAGTTTTCGGTCTACCCAAACCAGGTTCAAGGCCTGAATAATGAACCGATTGCATCATTCGTTCTGTGAATAATACAATGATTTAATAGACAAAGTTTTGAAACATTCCTGCCCATAAATCTTGATAACAGAGAGTGTGTGGATCTCCTGACTCAGAATGTTTCATGGATACAGTCCTCAGATCCGACAAGGAACCCCTGAACATCCACAGTAAAGACAGTGTGGATGAGGAAATGTCAGAGCTGGGAGCTGAAACTCAGGGACGGCCGAGCTCTCCTGTCATTGAGCTTGTGTGTCTGCTCTGCTCGCCGCACTTCCGGCTCTACTTTGTTTCCAATGAAAAGATGAAAAGGGCCGTTCGGTTTTCCTCTCACTGACAGCGTGTTTCACTCGGGTTAATATAACCCGGGACTTTTGCTGCTGAAATGAATTCTGCAAGGTCCCAGCAAACACACCGGCTCCCTCCTTTCTCCCCTCTTTCTATCGGATTGTTTTACCAGGAGGGGCTCAATAATAACAAACCCCCTGCAGGGAATGACCGCAAATTGAGCATCCAAATGGGGCAAGTGGGCAGCTTTCTGGGTTCTAGGTTCCCCCTACACCGCCCCTCCCTCCCTCCAGTCCAGGCCCCTCTTCACTTTCTTTGGGACTTTGATGAGGGTGAAATGGGGAAAGTTCCCATTGATGTTTGAATGCTGAATTGCTGCAAAGATCTGCGCACGCGCGACATAACCCCGCCCCCCAGTGGGACGTCACAATGAGGAGTGGAGCGCATGCGCATCCTTCCCCAACCCAGTCTGTGAGGCCATTCACTCAATCAGGGGAAGATGCTTTAAATTAGCTGCGAATGGAGACTTCCCGGGCCCGGGGGAAGGGAACAAACAGCATCTGCTTCCAGCAGCCACTGCTTTGGGAGCGTGTCCGCAGATGTGCTCAGAGATTAGCATTGAGTGGTGGGAAGTTGAGGGGGAGTCGGGGAGTGTTTGTAACAGACACTGTGGAGCAGGAGCTGCTCCTGGAACATGGAGTGAGCCGGGGACACGGGGAAGGCAGAGTTCATTCTCGGACAGTGTCTGTACAGGCTCAGGGAGACACAATGGGAAGAAATCACTATTGAAAATCACTGACAATTTCACCACCCAAAGGAGAGGGAATTTTCCTGCTTTAGTTCCAGTCTCTCACTGTTTGTTGGATTGTGAACAGTGGGGGGAAAATAGCTGCAAAATAACGATGTGGACAGTTAGACAAAGAGCATTTATTGCAGATAACAGGTGAGAAGTGTGAAAGGCACATTTTAAATAGTGGCTGCTGGTTTTTTCGTTGAAATAGAAATGTGACTGTGTGAAGGTCACTGCTCTATCGGGCAGTCCCAGTCATTGAGCAGTTCAGGGCTTGTGTTGTTTCTGAATGTCACAAACTTCTTGTAAAACCACTGCAAACACCTGGTAAACAGAAGCTGAATACTGCATTGCTGCAGTGGAGTCAGACACTGACACTGTTTGTGTTCCTGGTCTTCATTTCGCGATTGTTCATAATGATTATAATTGGGACGATTACATTGATCGTTTTTGTATCTTCTACCTCATCAATTCTTTCATTCCTGCAGGAAAATACATGAAGGAACCTGACTGGATGTGGTGATTCTTGGACACAAAGAAAAGTGCAGCGAGCTCGTTCCAACACACAGTCGGTACAGGATCACTCCCAAAGCACAGAGATACTGCCAGCTCATCAGTTCCACTGGAACAAATAAAAGTAGTCAGACAGACACTGATCCCAAAATCGAGAGACACATTTTCAATCCAACAGTCAAACAACAGCAGGACAGACAGAAGTTGTTTCCATTTCACTCCAATTCAGTACAGCTGACAGGTTGATACATCAATCACAGTATAAAAACAAACTCACTATCAGATCTAAATAAAGTCTGTCACCATGGTTACATTTTAAATATAAAACTTGAAACAGAACAGACACAATTTACCTCATTGAAAGGTACAGAATGAATGCAAGGAGGCTTCAAGGGGATTTGGACAGGGTAAGTGAATGGGCAAGAACATGGCAGATGGAATATAATGTAAATAAGTGTGAAGTTCTCCACTTTGGTAGAATAAACAGAAAGACAGAGTATTTCTTAAATGGTGAGAGGTTGAGAAGTGTCGATGTCCAAAGGGACCTGGGTGTCCTTGTTCATGAGACACTAAAAGCTGGTGTGCAGGTGCAGCAAGCAATTAGGAAGGCAAATGGTATGTTGGCTTCATTGAAAGCGTATTTTTTGAGTACATGGTTAAACATGTATTGCTTCAATTGTATAAAGTCTAGCTGAGACTGCACCTGGAGTATTCTGTACTATTTTGGTTTCCTTATTGAAGGAAGGATAGACTTGTCACAGAGGGAGTGCAACAGAGATTCACCAGACTAATCCCCTGGGATGGTGGGATTGTCTTATGATGAGAGACTGCAGAAACTGGGCCGAAATTCTCTGGAGTTTCGAAGAATGAAAGGTGATCTCATTGAAACTTACAAAATTCTTATGGGGTGTGACAGGGTAGATATGGATAGGATGTTTCCTCTGTCTAGTGAGTCCAGAACAAGGGGACACAGTCTCAGAATAAGGGCAGGCCATTTGAGACTGAGATGAGCAGGAATTTCTTTACTCAGAGGGTGAGAAATCTGTGGAATTCTTTATCCCAGTGGGCTGTGGAAGATCAATCATTGAACATATTCAAGACAGAAATCGATAGATTTCTAAATACTAACGGGATCAAGGGATATGGAGATAGCAGGGAAAAATGGCGTAGAGATAGATGATCAGTCACGATCTGTTTGAATATTGGAGCAGGCTTGATGGGCTGAATGGTCTAATGCCCCAATTTCCTATCATCCTTTGAATCCCAATAATGTACATCAGAACGTTAGACCAAGTTATGCATTACATACCAGTTCAAAAATCCCACAGAGATTAAGACTGAAAGATACAGTATCAATTCCATTACTACAAAATGAAGGACTTGGAGCTTGCAGACCAGCCCATGTATAAGATTGAAAGTTATATTTTCATTCACAATCGTTTTCACAGAGCTAAATATTGAATACCAATCCACAACTTGTACAGGACTACCAAATAAAACCTACAACTGTAAAATACAGTTAATCCATATTTTGAATTAAACACAAGGCAAATAAATATTGATACATTAAGAGAGCTGGAAACAGTGAGAGCAGAGTGGAGCATAAAGAGCCCAGGAGAGGGAGCATGAGTTCACTCGGAGAGCAGGGAACAGTGAGAGCAGGCGTCAAAAAAGGCAAAGGAATCCACAATTAATGGGAGAACACTGAATGGTGCAGAGGAAGTGAGGGACGTTGGAGTGAATGTCCACAGATCCCTGAAGTAGCAGTACAGGTCAATAAGGTGGTTCAGCAGGTATATGGAATCCTTTCCTTTATTAACTGAGGTATGGAATGTAAGGGTGACCTGGGTGTCCATGTCAATAAGTCACTGACAGTTAACATGCAGGTGCAGCAAGCAATTAGGAAGGCTAATAGTATGTTAGCCTTTATCACAAGAGGATTTGAGTACAGGAGTAGTGAATTCTTGCTTCAATTGTATAGAACCTTGGTTAGACTGCACTTGGAGTACTGTGTACAGTTTTGGTCTCCTTACCTTACGCAGGATATTATTGCCATGGAGGGAGTTCAATGAAGGTTCATCAAACTTGTTCCTGGGATGGTGGGATTGTCCTATGAAGAGAGATTGGGGAAACTGGGGCTGTATTCTCTAGAGTTTTGAAGAATGAGAGGTGATCTCATTGAAACCCACAAAATATTGAAAGGACAGTGAGGGTAGATGCAGCTAAGATGTTTCCCCTGGGAAACAAATGGGTCGAGAACCAGGGGACGCAATTTCAAAATAAGGGGGAAGCTCCTTAGGACAGAGATGAGGAGAAATTTCTTTACTCGGAGGGTTGTGAATCTTTGGAATTCTGTACACCAGAGGGCTGTGGAAGCTCAGTCATTGAGTATGTTTAAAGCAGAGATTGATAGATTTCTAAATACAAATGACATAAGGGAATATGAGGAAAGTGTGGGGGAAAAGGGCATTGAAGTGGATGATCAGCCATGATCATATTGAATGGTGGGGTAGGCTCGATGGGCTGAATGGCCGACTCCTGCTCCTATGTTTCGATGTTCCTAATTCCACATGATCGGCGAGACACAGCCTCAGGCCGACTTGTCGGGTGTTGCAAACAGATAACACTGCTTCTGATCTTCACCAGAACAGAGAGTGAGATGTAACATTGATCATCAAACAAACTGTGAGAGAATACAACAGAATAAAACACATGGAGAGACATTGTGGAATAACAAATAGATTTGATTGGAATGTTGAATTTTGATTGGAATGGATAAAACACCAGAAACAGCAGATTAAATTGGGATTCTCATCATTATATTGATCTGAAACAGAAAAGAGAAACTGATGGGAAGAAGGAAGAATGGAACTGTTCAGTTTGTTTGAGTTTTTCACTCACCCATGAAAGCTGATTAAAAAAAGATGCAAATAACAGAGAATTTCACCAAAAAGGGAGATTAAATGCTGCCGAAACCTTGGATCGAAGGATGCCCCAACAGATCACCTGTTTAACTGTCTCCTCACTGGGGGATTTCAATCAGTGAGCAATATTATTCTCTACCTTTTTTTTGTTAAATGAACCCAGAACTGTCACTTGGAGTTAATATCTGCATTCCGACTCCTGAATATTTTCTGGACACATTTCCTGCTGAAAGAACGAAGAACTCTTTTCTAATTTACACAATACTATATACACATTCATCAAACCTCTTAAGCTAGCATCCTTGGTGCTGCTCTCTCTTCTCCCAAACCTCATCTCATGTGACTGTTACATCACCACTCTGACAGTGGGAGGGGTTGATCCCACTGTCTTCAGCATTAACCCTTTACATCCTTATACTACACTGTCTGTCCAAACAAATGGGTGGAGGGAACTTCCTTCATTTATTCAAACACTTGAAAATCAACTCAAAGCCATCAGAGAGAGAGAGAGAGAGAGAGAGAGAGAGAGAGAGTGTCAGAGCACTTCCTGCATCCAGTCCTGACCCTGTCACACTCAGCAGCTGCTCACCCAGACCCCACTCTCATCAACACTGAACATTGTTACAGAGACCCTTCAAATAATGTTTATAAAAGGCGGAAAAATTCAAAGTTCATCGCAGCCGGATTGAATGGAACAAAGTTTAATATCTTCTCACCGTCTCTCAATACCCACGAGACATAGGTTTTCTTATTTGGTTCCTTTGATTTTTCTTGTTCCTGATTGACAAATATTCCAAACCTCGGATCAACCCTCCCACTTGCGTCATGTCCCCAGTCTCGGTTAAAAGCAACACATAACGACACAAACACTCTGAAATATACAACGCAGTCACACTTTCCTTCAGTGAGATTAATGTCGAGCTGTTTTCCAGATTGAATGTAACCGTGAACAAATTTGTATCAAAGAAGTTGCCTTTGGCGTATCAGCACTGAATATCTGGACAAGGAGGAACAGCCATTCCCAACTCACATCCTTCACAAAGGCTGTTTTCTCCTGTGACTGAAATTCATCATGTAATTTGAATTCCAAGTTCAAGTTCACAAAACAGAGATATAAATGATTGATAAGGAAACTTCTAAAGCATATCACAAATGTGAAATAAGGCTCTGTTGGGAGTTGAACCCAGTCTCTTCTATTTACTAGACAAGTGCTTTAACCAACTAAGCTACAGAGCCAGATCACAAATGATTGCGTCGTTGAAATCAGAGGAGGATCTGTTTATTCTCATCACACTTCTCCACTGGTCACAACATATTTTAACTTTTCCTACTTACTGATACAGTCATATACTCTATTTTTCCCAAAACTGAGAATGGAGGTGGAGGGGCGACATGATAGAGGTTGACAAAGTTATGAGTGGCAGAGACAGAGTGGATAGTCAGAAGCTTTTTCACAGGGTGGCAGAGTCAGTTACGAGGGGACATAGGTTTAAGGCGAGAGTGGCAAAGTTTAGAGGGGATATGCGAGGCAAGTTCTTTACACAGAGGGTGGTGAGTGCCTGGAACTTGCTGTCGGGGAAGGTGGTGGAAGCAGGGAAGATAGCGATGTTTAAGAGGCATCTTGACAAATACATGAATAGGATGGGAAGAGAGGGATACGGTCCCCTGAAGTGCAGAAGGTTTCAGTTTAGACAGGCATCAAGATAGGCGCGGGCTTGGAGGGCCGAATGGCCTGTTCCTGCGCTGTACTGTTCTTTGTTTATAGATGTGGTCACCCCACAGCTTAAGTGTATGCAGGGAGAGAGGGAATGGGTGACCACCAGGCAGTCAAAAAGAATCAGGCAGGTAGTGCAGGACACCCCGAGTGCGTCTCACTCTCCAGCAGGTATTCAGTTCTGAATACAGAGGACAATGATGCTTCACCTGGGGAGTGCAGCCGGAGCCAAGTCCATGACACCATGGGTGACTCAGCTGCAAAGGGGAGTACAGGGAAGACTGGAAAAGCCATAGTGATAGGTGATTCAATCGTCAAGGGAACAATCAGGTGTTTCTATGGCCACAGACGTGAATCCAGGAATGGAGTGTTGGCTCCCTGGTGCCAGGGTCAAGGATGTCATTGAGCAGTTACAGAGCATCCTGAAGGGGGAGGGTGAACAGCCAGCAGTGGTAGTCCACATCAGAACCAACAACATAGGTACATATAAGGATGTTGTGCTGCAGTCAGAACTTAGGGAGTGAGGTAAGAAATTAGCAAGCAGGCCATCAAAAGTAATAATCTCCGGATTACTCCCAGTGCCACGTGCAAGTGAGTACAGGAATAGATGGATAAGACAGATGAATGTACAGGAATAGATGGATAAGACAGATGAACGTGTGGCTGGAAAGATGGTGCAGGAGGGAGGACTTTAGATTTTTGGGACAGGTTGGACGGGTTGCACCTGAACCGAGCCAGGACGGAGTACCTTGCAGGATGTTTTGCTAGTGCTGTTGGGAAGGGTTTAAGCAAGTTTGGCAGGGAGATGGGGACTGTAAGGTAGAGTCAGATGGGACAAAATCAGAAATAAAAATGGCAGGCAGAAAATTAATGGAGTCTGGAAGAGAGAGGAAACACTGATTAGAAAATTCAAAACAAAAAATGTTGGCAGTGCTCAAGGATATCTAAATCAATGCAAGGAGTATAGCAAATGAAGCATATGAGCTCAGGGCACAGTTCGACACATGGCAGTATGATATCATAGCTATTACAGAAACATGGCTAAAGGAGGGACAGGCATGGCAGCTCAATTTTCCTGGTTACAGGGTTTTCAGACGTGAGAGGGAAGGGGATAAAAAAGGAGGGGGAGTGGCAATTTTGGTCAAAGAAACTATTACAGCTGTGAGGAGGGATGATATGTTGGAAGGTTTATCAAATGAGACCGTATAGATTGAGCTGAGGAACAAAAAAGAAGCAATCACACTGCTGGGAGTGCACTATAGACCCCTAAACAGTCAGAGGGAGATGGAAGAGAAGATATGTAGGCAAATCGCTGAGAAGTTCAAGAACAATAGGGCAGTAACAGTGGGGGATTTGTACCACCCAAACATTAACTGGGATACTTTTTGTGTGGAGGGAATTGAGGGAGCAGAATTCTTGAGGTGCATTCAGGAGTACTTTTTTAGCCAATATGTAGCAAGTCCAACAAGAGAGGGTGAAGTTTTAGACTTAGTTTTAGGAAATGAAGAGGGGCAGGTGGAAGGAGTGGCAGTGGGACAGCATTTTGGTGGTAGTGATCATAATTCAGTCAGTTTTAATATAATTATGGAAAGGACAAGGACAGAACAGGAGTTAGAGTTCGCAGTTGGGGCAAGACCAACTTTACTAAGCTGGAGAGTGATTTACCGAAAGTGGACTGGAAACAGGTACTTGACGGTAAATCAGTGTCACAGCAGTGGGAAGAATTCAAAGGGGAGATTCAAGGGGTTCGGAGTCAACATGTTCCCACAAAGAAAAAGGGTGGGAAGGCCAAATCTAGAGCCCCATGGATGTCAAGGAGTTTACGGGTATAATAAGGCAGTAAAGGAAAGTTTATGCCCAACACAGAGAACTGAATACTACAGAAAGCCGAGAGGAGTATAGAATGTGGAGGGGGGAAATCAACATTGAAATTAGGAAAGTTAAGCGAGAGCATTAAAGAATATTGGCAATCAAAATCATGGTGAACCCAAAGATGTTTTATCAATACATTGAGAGTAAAAGGATAAATAAGGAAAGAGTAGGGCACAGAAAAGACCAAAAAGGTAACCTATGTGTAGAGCAGAAGATGCTGACATTGTTCTGAATAAATGCTTTGCATCTGTCTTCACAAAAGAGGGGGAAGATGCATATATTGTAGATAAGGAAGAGGGGTGTGAAGTATGGATGTGATTCATACAGAGGGCGAGAGGACATATTAATGGGATTAGTGTATATGAAAGTTGATAAATCACGAGCGCCGGATGGAATGCACCTCAGGCTGTTAAAAAGAAGCAAGAGAGGAAATAGCAGAAGAGCTGATCATCATTTTCCAGACCTCACTGGATACAGGTGTGGTGATGGAGGATTGGAGGACTGCTAACGTTGTACCTTTGTTTAAAAAGGGAGTGAGGGAGACCAAATAATTACAGGCCAGTCAGTCTAACATCAGTATTGGGCAAATTATTGGAATCTATTCTGAGAGACAGAATAAAACGTTACTTCGAAAGGCACAGATTAATCAAGGATAGTCAGCATGGATTTGTTAAGGGAAGATCTTGTCTGCCCAACGTGATCGAAATTTTGAAGAATTAAGAAGGAAGATAGATGAGGGTAGTGCAGTTGATGTAGTCTACATGGATGTAAATGTAGGGGGTATGAGTTTGCAGATGGCACAAAGATTGGCTGTGTGGTAAATAGCAAGGAGGATAGCTGTAGGCTGCAGGAAGATCTTCATGGTCTGGTCAGATGGGCAGAAAAATGGCAAATAGAATTCAATTCAGAAGTGTGAGTTGCTGCATTTGGGGAGGTCAAACAAGGCAAAGGAATACACAATTAATGGGAGAGTACTGAGAGGTGTAGAGGAAGTGAGGGACCTTGGAGTAAATGCCCACAGATCCCTGAAGGTAGCAGGACAGGTCGATAAGGTGGTAAGAAGGCATATGGAATCCTTTCCTTTATTAGCCGAGGTATAGATTTAAGAGCAGGGAAGTTATGCTGGAACTGTATAAATCATTAGTCAGGCCACAATCAATACTGTATGCAGTTCTGATCACCTTATTACAGAAAGGATGTAATTGCACTAGAGAGGGTACAGAGGAGATTCACGAGAATGTTGCCGGGATTGGAAAAATGCAGCTATGAGGAAAGACTGGATAGGCTGAGGCTGTTCTCCTTGGCACAGAGAAGGCTGAGGAGAAATCTCATTGAAACATACAAAATTTTGAGGTGCCTGGATAGAGTTGAAGTGAAGGGCCTATTTACCTTAGCAGAGAGGTCAGTGACTAGGGGAAATAGATTTAAAGTGATTGGTAGAAAGATTACGGGGGAGATGAGGAAAAGTTTTTTTCAGCCAGAGGGTGGTGGGGGTCTGGAACTCACTGCCTCAATTCATTCAAAAGAAGTTTGGATATACATTCAAGTGCTGTAATCTGCAGGGCTACAGACCAAATGCTAGAAGGTGGAATTAGAATGGGTGGAAAGTTTTTCATCTGGCACAGACACGATGGGCCAAGTGGCCTCTTTCTGAGCCTTAAACTTTCTTTGATTCTATGATACTATAATTACCCAGCTGTTGTAATGGAAATTGAACTTGTTTCTCTGGACCATTAGTGGAGGCTTCAGGATTACTCGTCCTGTAATGTCACCACAAAACCACCATACCGCTGTATGAGATTTTTTACTGGTTTGTTCTGTGGATTTCAGTCTACACAAATGGAATTGATAATCTATTTCACTCTGATAATGTTTGAGATGTTTTTGGCTGGTAAATAATGTGTATCTCAGTCGACTGTATTTTTAAATTCCGCAGTCTGGGTGAGTTCAGGCATCTAATTTACATCACAGTTTGCACTTTCTATCAGCATTACTTAATCTAATACTGTTTTAGTTTTGGACTGGCAATGTTTAGATCAATCTACACTCATGGAATTGATACTGTATTTCAGTTTGATATTGTATGAGTTTTTAGAATGGTATATAATATTTAGATCAATCTACACTAATGGAATTGATTCTGTATCTTTCCATTTCACAGTGTGAGTGAGTTCTGAACTGGTATCTAATTTGTGTCTCAGGTTACAATATCTTTCAGCACCTTAGAAACTTTCACTGTAATGAATGTTGGACTTGTATGTAACTTGTATCTCAGGGGACACGATGGGGATGTTTAAACATCCTTTATCATGAATGGATGTGAGCTTTGAGTATGGTATTTAATTTAAATCTCAGGGTACAGCATTACAAGATATTCTGTGCCATTCAATCAATACCGTGTGCCAATTCTATCTGATATTTAATTGATAGCGAAGTCTGCATTATATTTAGATTGACACATTGTATTTCAATCTGTTAATGAGGGTGACTTTGACCTGGGATTGATGTATCTGACTGTCAATGGGACTGAATTGGGGTGAAATGGAAACAACTTATTTTTCTCCTGCTTTGTTTGATTGTTGGATTGAAAATGTGTCTCTGGAACTCTGGATCAATGTGGGCCTGACTACTTCTGCAGTCTGAAACTAGGGAACTGATGAACTGTCTATCCCTCTGTACTCTGAGTGATAATGTACCTACTGTGTGTGAGAGGAGCTGGCTGCACTGTTCCTTGTGCCTCGAGTGCAGCAACCATCGCATTCATCACGATACCTTCAAGGATGTGCCTGTATGAAGAAAAAATATGTCTTAACTCAAGAACAGGGGAGGTGCAAAATATCAAAGAGGTGAATTTAATTTCGCAATTAATAATCATTAAAAACACCCACAAATGAAAACCAGTGTCAGTATCTGTCTCCACTGAAGTACTGAAGCTCCCAGCTCCTGCATCACACGTATTCTGGGCAGATCCATCTAGACAAAACACTGCACTGGGATCGTCCCAACTTCTCTATGCTCGACACATATTTCCAGCCACCCTGCTTCATATGCACAAATAAACAAAAATAAAGCCCATTCTGTATATCCCTCAATTCCTTTCTTCCCATACAGTTGTTCCACCTCCCCTTAAATGCATCAATACTATTTGCCTCGACCTCTCCCTGTGGTTGCAAATTCCAGATTCTAACCACTCACTACGTAAATACATTTTTCATGAATTCCTCATTGGTTTTATGAATGTCGATTTTATATTTTTGGCTCGTTTCAGACACCACAAGTGGAAACGTGTCTCTGTGTATTCTATAAAAGCCCTTCACTATTTCCTCACTTTTTTCATTTGTTAGTGTGATGTAGGCATCACTGGCTATGCCAGCATTTATTGCCCATTCCAAATTGCCCTTGACAAAGTGGTGGTGAGCTGCCTTCTTAAGCCGCTGCAGTCCTTGAGCCGCAGGAATTCCAGCAGTGCTGTTTGGAAGGGAGTTCCAGGATTTTTACCCAGCGACAGTGAAGGAATGGTGATATAGTTCCAAGTCAGGATGGTGTGTGGCTTGGAGGGGAACTTGCAGGTGGTAGTGTTCCCATGCATCTGCTGCCCTTGTCCTTGTTGGTGGTGGAGGTTCTGGGTTTGGAAGGTACTGTCGAAGAAGCCTTGGTGTGATGCTGCAGTGCATCTTTTAGCTGGTACGCACTGCTGCCACTGTGCATCAGTGGTGAATGGAGTGAATATTGAAGGTGGTGGATGTGGGCAATCAAACAGGCTACTTGAGTGTTGTTGGAGCTGCCTTCATCCAGGCAAGTGGACAGTATTCCATCACAATCCTGACTTGTGTCTTGTGAATGGTGGACGGATGTGGGGAAACAGGAGGTCAGTTACTCGCCGCAGAATTCGTAGCCTCTGACCTGCTCTTGCAGTCACAGCATTTATATGGTTGGTCCAGTTCAGTTTCTGGTCTATGGTAACCAATGGTCAATGTTAATGGTGGGGGATTCAGTGATGGTAATGCCATTGAACATCAAGGGGAGATGATTAGATTCTCTCTTGTTTGAGATGGTCATTGCCTGGCACTTATCTGATGCCAATGTTACTTGCCACTTATCAACCCAAGCCTGGACGTTGTCCAGGTCTTGCTGCATCTGGACACGGGCTGCTTCAGTATCTGAGGAGTCATGAATGGTGCTGAACATTGTGCAATCATCAGAAAACATCCACACTTCTGGCCTTGTGATGGAGGGAAGGTCATTGATGAAGCTGCTGAAGATGGTTGGGCCTAGAACACCTCTCTGAGGAATTCCAGCTGTAATGGCCGGAGACTGAGATGATTAACCTGAACAACCACAGCCATCTTCCTTAGTGCCAGGTATGACTGCAAACAGCAGAGCATTTTGCCCTGATTTCTATTTACACTGGTTTTGCTAGGGCTGCCTTGTTGCCATGCACGTCAAAGGCTGCCTTGATGTCAAGGGCAGTCACTCTCACCTCACAGAGCCCCATCTCTGGGCAAAAAGTCTCACTTCTCAAGGGGTGTCTCGAGAAGACACAGTGGCGCAGTGGTTAGCACCGCAGCCTCACTGCTCCAGAAACCCCGATTCGATTCTGGGTACTGCCTGTGTGGAGTTTGCAAGTTCTCCCTGTGTCTGTGTGGGTTTTCCCCGGGTGCTCCGGTTTCCTCCCACAGCCAAAGACTTGCAGGTGATAAGTAAATTGGCCATTGTAAATTGCCCCAAGTGCAGGTAGGTGATAGGGAATAAGGGATTACTGTCGGGTTAGTATAAATGGGTGGTTGTTGGTCGGCACAGACACGGTGGGCCGAAGAGCCTGTTTCAGTGCTGTATCTCTAAATAAATAAAAAAATGCAATGTTTCTTTAGCTCTAAAATAAAAGCAAAAGTCTGTAGATGCTGGAAATCTGAAATAAACAAAAATGCTGGAAATACTCAGCAGTTTAGTCAGCATTTGTGGAGGGAGAAACACAATTAACATTTCAGGTCTGTGTCCTTTCATTTTACAATATGTTTTATGTCCTGGTAGATAACAGTGCATTCAGTTTGCAGTAATGGAATTAATACTGTGTCTTCCAGCCTGACTATTTGTGAGATTTGTGGAGTGGTGTGTAACATGTAGCTCAGTCTGCAGTCTGGTTACATTATTGAGATTAATTCTGTTCTTTACAATCGGGTACTGTTTGTCTGTTCTATCTGACATTGAATTTGTAGTTCAGGCTGCTGTCTTGTGAGAGTGACACAGTGCCTTGCAATCTGACAGTGGATGTGATTTTGGACTGGGATTGATGTATCTACCTGTCAGTGGGACAGAGTTGGTGTGAAATGGAAACAACTTCAGTCTGTCATGCTCTGTGTGACTGTTGGATTGACTGTTAGTCTCTGGAACTTGGGATCAGTGCCAGTCTGACTGGCAGTGATTGTGGAACTGATGTTTCTTTTCTCTCTGAATGATACTGTACTTACTGTGTGTGAGGAGCTGGCTGCACTTCCCCTTGTGCTGAGGCATCATTATATTTATTCTACTTCCTTCAAGTATTTGCCTGTAGAAAGAAAAAGTATTTATTATAATTCAGGAAGAGGTGTGGTGGAAGTGACAAGAGAGACCAAAACAATCTTTGAATGAATAATCATTGTGAACAATCACAAAGGAAACCCAGCAATACAAACAGAGTCAGTGTCTGATTCCACTGCAGTCCTTCAGCCCCCAGCTACTGCATACCAGGGGCTTTGGCCGTTTTACAACAATTAAATGACATCCAGACATAATCCGCTGGGCCATGAATGGGACTGACCGACGGAACAGGGACTTTTACACAGGTCAGATTTCCAGTTCCCGCTCCCATGGTCTAACCGTTTAGTCGAAACCAAACAGCTGCTGTTCAAAATGTGTCCTTCACACTTCTCACCTGGTGCCTATAATAGATTCTCTTTGTGTAAATCTCCACATCCTGACTGTCCGCTTCTGTTTCCACACTTCACTGTCCAATAACAAGAAACTGTGGGAACAGGCTGGATCGCTCCCTTTGCGCTGGCACGGACATGATGGGCCGAATGGCCTCATTCTGCGCCGGAAATTTTCCATGTTTCTGTTTGCTGAATTGTTGCCGGAATCTGCGCCTGCGCTCCCCTCCCCCAGCACTGCCTGTGAGCGGAAGAAGATGGTGTAAAACAGCCGCGAATGGAGAGATCCCGGTCCCGGGGGAAGGGAGCAAACAGCAGCCTCCTTCCAGCAGCACATCGCTTTGGGAGCGTGTCCGCAGACTGACTCAGAGATCACTATCGAGTCCAGGGCAAGTTCAGGGGCAGGCGGGGGCTGTTTGTAAGAGGTGGAATGGAGAATCAACTGGTCCCGGAACATGGAGTGAGTGGGGGAAGGGAGAGGCCATTCTCAGGCTGTGTGTCGACAGGGAAAGGAGACAGAATGGGAAGAACCTGTTACTGCAGTGCAGTCAAACAATGATAATATTTGTATGACTGGGCTTCCTTTGTGGGGGCTCATTATTATTCGAGAGATTAAATTCATTAAAATCCTGTATCTTCTATCTCACCTGTATTTTAGTTATAAACATACTTTTGTCCAAACAGACAAATAATTGAATGAACCAGAATAAATGTGATGTTTCCTCCACCCAAGTTACAAGGAAGAGTGTCACCAGCTCCTTCTCACACACAGTCCGGACATTATCATTCACACAGCGCAGAGACACAGACAGGTCATCAGTTCCACAGTCTCAGACAGCAGAAATAGTTCCAGAGACACATTTTCAATCCATCTATCCAACAGAACAGGAGAGACAGACGTTGATTCCATGTCACCCCAACTCAGTACCACTGACAGGTAGATACATAAATCCCAGCCCAAATTCTCACCCACTATCAAATTATCAGTGTGTCAATCCCACAATAGTGCAACCTCAGCTACAAATTAAATACACAAAGAACTGACACATGGTTCCCTTTTCAAAGTTACAGAATTAAGGGCGGCGCAGTGGTTAGCACCGCAGCCTCACATCTCCAGCGACCCGGGTTCAATTCTGGGTACTGCCTGTGTGGAGTTTGCAAGGTCTCCCTGTGTCTGCGTGGGTTTCCTCCTGGTGCTCTGGTTTCCTCCCACATGACCAAAAGATTTACAGGTTGATAGGTAAATTGGCCATGATAAATTGCCCCTAGTATAGGTAGGTGGTAGGGAAATATAGGGACAGGTGGGGATGTGGTAGGAATATGGAATTATTGTCGGATTAGTATAAATGGGTGGTTGATGGTTGGCACAGACTCGGTGGGCCGAAGGGCCTGTTTTAGTGCTGTATCTCTAAACTAAACTAATATAATCTGAGATTCAAGTTAAATACCAGCCCAAGATTTACACATGTTATCAGTTTATTATCAGTATTAATTCCCATAATGTGTCCAGACATATCCATTAGATACAAGTCCAAACTAAAATGCATAATCAGATTGAGAGATTCTGAAATATCGTATAACCTGAGATACAAACTCAGATTCCAGTTTAAAACTCATCCGGATTGTGAAACTAAAAGATACATTATAAATTTGATGAGTATAGTCTGAGCTATAAATTACATACCAGTCCTAAAACCTCATAGTGTCAGATGGAAGATACTGTACAATTCCAGACTGAGCTCATTTTACACACAAGTCCAAGATTCTCCCTCAGAGTCAGACTGAATGGCATTGATCAAATTGATTAGTACAGCCTGAGTTACACTTGCACATCAATCCTGTATCAGATTGAAAGATACATTATCTTTCACTATTATGTTCACAGTGACAGATATTTAATACTTGGCAAAACTTCAAACATATTGTCTGCTTAAAACCGACCACATCTGTGGCCTGTTGCTGTGCTGACATTTTATGCAGAATGAATCCAGACTTGCAAACAGTCCCAGGGACGGAAGGTTATATAATGAATCCCCCACTCACACAGAGTACCAGATACTGACAGATAAAGTGATGCTGAAACACATGCTCAGTGCCAGATGCTGAAAAGTATAGGTTGATTATTGCACTCACTCACAGTACCTCAGCCCGAGTCATCTAAAGCAACCTAACACACAAATAGTAGCACTGAGAGATTGAGAAAGAGTCCAAAACTCACATAGAGTACCAGACACTGACAGATACAAACTGAAAACTACACGCACATGGATATAGGATTGGCTAACTCACAGAAAAGAGAGTGGGGATAAATGGAGCATATTCAGATTGGCAAACTGTAACTAATGGAGTGCCACAGGTACAGTGCTGGGGCCTCAACTATTTATGGTCTATATTAATAACTTGCATGAAGGGACCAAGTATATTGTTGCCAAATTTGTAGATGGTACAAAGATAGGTAGGAAAGCAAGTTGTGAGGAGGACACAATGTGTCTGTGAAGAGATATAGAAAGGTTAAGTCAGTGGGAAAACATTTGGCAGATGGAGTATAATATGGGGAAATGTGAGATTGTCTACTTTGGCAGGTGGAATAGAAAAACAGAATGTTATTTATATGGAGAGAGACTGCAGAATGCTGCTGTACCAAGGAATCTGGGTGTCCAGGTACATGAACTACAAAAATGTTAGCATGAAGGTATAGCAAGTAATTGGCATTTTTAGCAAGGGGAATGGAGTATAAAAGTAAGGAAGTTTTGCCATAACTTTACAGGGCATTAGTGACATCCCAACCCCATACAGTTTTGGTCTCCTTACATAAGGAGGAATATACTTGCATTGGAATCACTTCAAAGAAGGTTCACTCGGCTGATTGCTGGGATGTTTGATTGTCTTAAGAGAAAAGGATGAGCAGGCTGGGTCTATACTCACTGGAGTTTAGAAGATTGAGAGGTGATCTTATTGAAACCTGCAAGATTCTCAGTGGGCTGGACAGGTAGATGCTGAGAGGACGTTTCTCCTTGTACTGGATTGTAGAATTAGGGGCCAGAGTTTCAGATAAGCAGTCTCTCTTTCAAGAAGGAGATGAGGAGGAATTTCTTCTCTGAGAGGGTTGTTAATCTTTGGAATTCTGCTCTCCAGAGGACTGTGGAGGCTGTGTCATTGAATATATTCAACGCAGCAATAGACAGATTTTTGATCTACAACAGAGTCAATGGTTATGGGGGCAGGCAGGAAAGTGAAGTTAAGGCCACAATCAGAACAGCCACGATCTTATTGAGTGGCGGAGCAGGCTTGATGGGCCAAATGGTCTACTCCTGTCCTATTTCGTATCTTCTTATGTTCTTATGCACACACACACACACACACAACCAATGTGTGGCGGATCTAGAATTAATCCCACTTTCATACACAATACCAGTGACTGAAAGGTACAGAATGAATCCCACAGATAGATACGGTACCACCGACAGGTACAGAATGAATCCCATGCTCACAGTCAGCACCCGGGATTGAAAGATACATCTGATTCCTACCCTCACATAACAATATCAGACTGAGTTACAGAATGATTTCCACATTCATACTGGGCACCAATGACTGCTAATTAATTCATCCCACAATCACACACACTACCAAAGGCTGACAGATACAGAATTAATCCCACACTCCTATGTAGTAGCAAAGACTGACACATACAAAATCATTCTCAAATACTACTACAGTAGCTGGCAGATTCAGTGACTGCCAAACTCACATAAATCACCAGAGACTGACAGATAAAGAATGAACTCACACACACACTGAGCTACTGACAGATATAGCTTGAATTCCACATATACAGAACAACTGACAGATTCAGACAAAGTCCCAAATTACATAACATTCCAGAGACTAACAGAATGAATCAAATACTCACATACTGTGCCACTGACAGAATGTATTCCACACTCACATGCAATACTGAAGACTGACAAATACAGAATGTAACTCACACTTTCACAAAGTACCAGTGAGTGACAGGTACAGAATGAATCCCACATTCACACATGACACTAGAGATGGATCGCCAAAAAAACAATAAGGCTGCCAGAATAGATAGAATTCACATCAAAATTCTAAAATATGGCAGAGAAACACTCGACACAAATACATGTCTCATTTCCCTCATCTGGAAGGAGGAGAGCATGTCAGGGGATCACCGTGATGCGGTAATTGTGATCATCTTTAAAAAAAGTTGACACAACCGACTGTGTTAACTATAGAGGGGTATCCCTGCTGTCCACCACAGGGAAGGTCATCACAAGAGCCCTTCTCAACTGCCTCCTCCCCGTGGCTGAAGAGCTCCTACTGGAAACACAATGTGGATTGTGTCCATCAACAGGCACATTGAACATAATCTTCACAGCAAGACAACTTCAAGAAAATGTAGGGAGCAGCAGCAACATTTATACATGGCCTTCTCTGACCTGACAAAGGCCTTCGACTCTACCAGCCGAGAGGGATTATGGAATGTCCTCCTCAAACATACTGCACTACGACATGCAAGCTGTAATCCTTGCCAACGGATCTATCACTGACCCAATCCGAGTGCAAACGACGTCAAGTAAGGCTGTCATCGGCACCAATGCTCTTTTCCATCTTCCTTGCTGCAACACTCCACCTCATCTCCTCACACTCAAACACAGTACCTGACAGAGACAGAATGAATCCATACAGGACCAGAGACTGAGAGTTACCAAATTACATAAAACACTCGAACACAGTAGCCGAGACTAAAAAGGAAATTAATTGCACACTCACATGCAATAGCAGAGACACAACGACACAGAATCAGTCAATAAGTGTCCTCCCAACAACAGCCAGGACATTTCGAGGAAGCGCGACACAGTGAGCAGCTCTTTCAATATAAACTGGGGCTGGGGAGAGTCTTTGTGCAATATACTTCCTGATTGCAGTCAGGGTGTTTGTGATTGGTTGCAAATATTTAATCTGATTGGATGGCGAAAGAGACCACTGACAGAATTACAATAAAAAACCATTGTGACATCACTCCCAATCACCCAATCACAATCTTTACTTTCCCCCATCCCTCATTAGCATAGAGCTGTGGGATTGTCTATTTAATCCGCACTCGGAAGGGGTTTGGTTTATTTCTGTGTCTGAAATTGAATCTGAAGATGGTTGAGGAGAAGAAGAAAGCAGCTGCTAAGAAGGGCGCCAAGAAAACTGTGAGTAAACAGTCAGCAAAGGGTGGCAAGAAGCGGAGAAAGTCGAGGAAGGAGAGTTACTCCATCTACATCTACAAAGTGATGAAGCAGGTTCACCCCAACACCGGCATCTCCTCCAAGGCCATGAGCATCATGAACTCGTTTGTGAATGATATTTTCGAGCGCATCGCGGGTGAGGCTTCCCGCCTGGCCCATTACAACAAGCGCAGCACCATCAGCTCCCGGGAGATCCAGACCGCCGTGCGCCTGCTGCTGCCCGGGGAGCTGGCCAAGCACGCCGTGTCGGAAGGGACAAAGGCGGTGACCAAGTACACCAGCTCCAAGTAAAACTGCACAATGGACTGAAAAACATCCCAAACACAACGGCTCTTTTAAGAGCCACCCACAATCTCTCTGAAATAGCTGCATCCGAACATCTCTATGAAATCATTTTAAGACAATGTGTAACATAATAAATGTCCCACTCTTGTGTTTTTGACTGCTGTCCCATAAACCGAACTCAAACCCATAATCCGCTCATCCGCCTTTCCTTTTTTGCATAAAGCTGTTAATGTGGTTTTGCACAGCCCCTGAATGACCGCATTAACAGCTGCTTTCAGCGGTAAGGGTCAGACCTCAGTCCCTTCACTCTATTCCTGAAATGTGAACTAATTCATCATTTTATTAACAGCAACTCTCCGCACTGTAACAGCCCGGAATGGGATTATTACACAGCAGACTAAGGGAAGTTTGAGGACTCGATCCGGCTCCCTCTTTTCAGAGAAGGACACTGGGCTCTGATTGAAGATAAACTGAACGTTTCGCTTCAGGGAAATGCTGTGAACAGGGATTTAGTCCCGGGACAGTTTGAAAGCGATTGGAGAAAGATCCACAATTTAAACAACATTTTAAATCCGCGTCTGTAATTGGTGACGGAAAGAGTTGAATAGAACAAAATAAAGAGAAGGGATTTTAAATATTTGACTAAGGATGACATTTATTTTGATCCGCTCCTTTCTGACAATGAAATTGGCGGGCTTTTTGAAATTGACACATTTTCTGCTTCTGATGTTGTGGCGGGAAAATCCCGCCCACTTCTGTTTGTCAGTGACTTGATTGGTGAAGAATATAGGCAAATGAGGTGAATTTTGTAGCGACCAATGGGGAGAGTTTTCAGTCTATAAGTAAAGTAAATGCTGCAGAAAATATCCATCCTTTGTGAAAGTCTTTGTGAGATTGTGGAAATGTCTGGAAGAGGAAAGACCAGCGGCACAGCTCGGGCCAAGGCCAAGTCTCGCTCCTCCCGGGCTGGACTGCAGTTCCCGGTGGGCCGTGTTCACAGGCACCTAAGAAAGGGTAACTATGCTGAGCGTGTGGGTGCCGGAGCCCCGGTCTATCTGGCTGCTGTGCTCGAGTATCTGACCGCTGAAATCCTCGAGCTGGCTGGTAACGAGGCCCGGGACAACAAAAAGACCCGCATCATCCCCAGACACCTGCAGCTGGCCGTCCGCAATGACGAGGAGCTCAACAAGCTGCTGGGAGGGGTGACTATCGCTCAGGGCGGGGTGCTGCCTAATATCCAGGCCGTGCTGCTGCCCAAGAAAACCAGCGCTCAGAGCTCCCAGAAAAAGTAAAGCGGCCAAAATGTCATCTAATAAACCAAAGGCTCTTTTCAGAGCCACCCACAGTCTCTGTGAAAGGGCTGTTTCCTGTCTGATTCCAAAATGTCAGTAACAGGACCGAATGAGAACTATTTCAAATGTTTAAGCATCTGTTTCAGTGATTTCTCACTCCCCTCAAAGCCTGTCTAATTTATTACTTTGACACCAAGTTTGAGTTATTTGTCCCGTTACAGATTGCTGAATAGAGTCTTTTCCCGCCAGATACAGATAAGAAGACAAAAAATTAGATTAGAACTACGTAATATATATAACCCATCAAAAACTTTTTTAATTCCGCTTTTATCAGCACAAAGTCCTGGCGCGATTTTACGAACAGCTGAAAACTAACGCCAGATTTTCCATCAATTCGCTTCTTTCCGACACTGAAATTGGCGGCTTTTTCGAATTCAAACTGTCTGCCAATTTAAGCCAGTGATTGTTGTATTTCCTAATTCGAAGCTCTGCGATTGGTTAAGACATGTGAATGAGAAGAGGGTGACCAATCAGAAGTGGGCTCGGGATAGCGCGGGCTCAAACTGCGGGAATTCCAGGTCCCTGAATGATTGAGCTGAAACTGATCAGTTTCACAAACCCTGTCAGTTTCAGTGCAGGAAACACCGTCTCGGGGGAAATAACATCACAAGTGGGTTTGGTTCCAGTGACCGATTCAACGGCTGCTGCTAAACTCCCGGATTCCCTCATTGCAGCGAAATCATTTTGAAATTCTATGAAAACAATGAGTGATTCTGGAGGAGTGATGTGGCTTTTCACTGAGGGCATGTGTCGACTGGGGAAATAACTAACTGTAGAGTCTCGGGCACTGTTTACACAGCCCGTTTAGAAAATCAAATCCACTGCACATCCTTGCTGCAAATGAAATGTCAAATTCGGGGATTCCATTTTTTTTCATCCCGAACACAGCAGATTGATTGAACAAAGAAGTGAAAGCAAAATACTGCGAAAGCTGGAAATCTGAAATATTTCAGATTGATTGAACTGTTCTAAACAGCCTATCCCAGCTCCCATTTCTAGGTCACTGCTCGCTCTGTGAGGCAGTGGGTGGCTCTTCGAAGAGCCTTTGTTGTGTGTTTGCTGAAAAGGGTCAAATTGTTCAGCCGCCGAATCCGGAGAGTGCGGCCCTGCCGTTTCAGAGCGTACACCACATCCATGGCAGTGACCGTCTTGCGCTTGGCGTGCTCAGTGCAGGTGATTACATTGAGTGCGAGACAAATTCCATCCATCTTTTGTACTTCATGAGATTAATTTTGACACTTTCTGGTACATTATGTGACAGCGAGTTTAATTCTACATCTATCTGTCTGTGGTACTGTGTCTGAGTGTGAGATTATTTGAGTATCAGTCTATGAAACTAAATGTGATTGTGTGATTCATTCTGTATGTCAATCATGAGTATTGTATGCGTGGCAGCTTCTGTATCTATCTGCTACTGTGGCTGAATGTGGATATCATTCTGTATCTGTCAGTGTCTGGAACTAAATGTGAGTGTGAGATTCATTCTGTATGCACCACTCTTCACAGTCAGAATGTGACTGTGTGATTCATTCTCTATGTGTCAGTCTAAAGTACTATATATGCCATGGTTTTAATTATGTGTCTGACATTTTATGTGAGCTTGGGTATCAATGTATATATGTCAATCTCTGGTTCTTTCTGTGATTCACTCTGTGTCTGTCAGTCTATGATACTGTGAATAAGTGGGGGGTATATATGGTGTCTGTCTGAACTTGGTATTGAACATGATTGTAGGATTCATTGTGTATCTATCAGTATCCAGACTGAATGTGAAATAAGGTTCATTCTGTACATGAAAATCTCTGTTATTCTATGGAAGTGAACTCAAATATGCCTATCAGTCTTTGACACTGTATCTGATTGTGGGATTAACTCAATACCTTTCAGACTTTGCTACTATGCATATGTGTGGTTCAAGTTCTGCATGTCAGTCTCTGTTACTCTTTGTGAGTGTGGATATCTTTTATGTATCTCAGTCTCTCGCAATGAATGCAAGTGTGGGATTAACTCTCTTTTCAACAGTATCTGGTAATGATTGTGAGCATGTGACTCCTACAGTATCTGTCAGTGTTTTCTATTGTATGTGACTGTGCAATTCTTCCAATGTCTTTCAGTGCCTAGTACAGTGTGTATGGGATTCATTCTGTACCTGTCAGTATCTGGTACTGAATGAGATTGTGGGATTCATTCTGTTGTCTGTCAATCTCTGCTAATGTATGTAAGTGATATCTGTTATGCATATATTATTTTCTGGTACTGGAAGTGAATATTGTATTTATTCTTTACATGTTCGCCTCTGGTACTACGTATGAGTGTGGGTCTCATTCTGTATCAGTCAGTTTCTGGTACAGTCTGCGTGTGCATATCCAGTGCTCATTTTGCATTTGGCAGTCTCTGGTACTGAATGTGTGTTACAATTTATTTTTTATGTGTCTATCTCTAGCACAGTCCATTACAGTAGGATTCATTTTGTATCTCTCAGCTACTGGTATTGTCTGCAAACGTGATACATTCTGTATCTATGTGACGCTGGTGCTGTATGAGTGTGGAATTCTTCTGTACCTGTACTTAATATGTATCTACGGGATGCTATTGAGAACTATTTGTTGGACACCATAATGTATCACTATTTTCTTGTCTCACTGGTATTTTAAAATATAAACCACTGCACATTTTAACTGTGTGTTTTACTCAGTTGTGGTCTGTGCTTTTTGGACTAGTATTTAGTCTGCAACTGTATGAACACATTTGTGAATGACAACATATATTTCAAACTCACACATGGCATGCTCAGTATAATCAGAATCATTCATTTGATACGATATCATTCAGTACAGCTCTTACAGAGATTATTGGATTGGTATGTAATGTGCAGTGCAGTGTGCACTAATTGACATAATACTGTAACTTTCCTTTTGATACTGTATCAGATGTTTGTACTACATTGTAATCTGTCACTCAGTCTGCAGTCTGGGCTACATTATTAGGATTCATTCTGCACGTTTCCATCAGCTGCTCTACCTCATATTTAATTTGTAGCTTAGGGTGCACTCTTGTGGGATTGATCCGGTGCCTTTCAATCTGATAGTGGGTGTGATTTTGAACTGAGATTGATGGACCTACCTTTCAGCAGTACTGAGTTGGGCTGAATTGGAAACAACTTCTGCCTCTCCTGCTTTGTTTGATTGTCTGCTGGATTGAAAATGTGTCTCTGGAACTTGGGATCAGTGTGAGTCTGACTGCTTCTGCTCTCTGTGACTGTGGAACTCATGGCCTGTCTGTGTCTCTGAGCTCTGGGAGTGATAATGTACCTACTCTGTGTTAGAAGGAGTGGACTGTACATATCCTTGTGCTGGGGAATCATCACAATCCTTCTGGTTCCTTCAAGTATTTCCTGACAGAAAGAAAGAAAAATATCTCTTGTAACTCAAGATCAATTGAGGTAGAAACTAGAAAAGACATGAATGTAATATTTCAATTAATAATCATTATGACCAACCACACAGGATGATCAGTAATACAAAGAGTGTCAGTGTCTGATTCCACTGCAGCACTCAGCTTCTGCTGATCAGGTTTTCTTTGGTAGTTTTATAACAATTTAGTGACATCCAGGAACAACCCAACATCTGCACTGCTCCATGAATGAGAATACCTGCTGGAGCAGGGATATTTGCACAAGTCAAGTTTTTAATTCCACCTGGCATTATAATGCAAGAACATAATAACTAGGAGCAGGATTAGGCCATTCCGCCACTCAGTCTGTTCCACCATTCAATAAGATCATGGCAGATCTGATCAAAGTCTCAACTCCACTGTCCTGCGTGTCCCAATAACACTTCACTCCCTTGTAAATCAAAAGTCAGTCTAACTCAGCCTTGAATATATTCAATGACCAGCCTCCACCATCCTCTTGGGTAGAGAATTCTAAAGAACAACAACCCTTTGAGAGAAGAAATTCCTCTTCAATTCCATCGAAAATGGGAGCCCCCTTATGTTGAAACTGTCCCCCCTAGTTCTTGATTCCCTCATGAGGGGAAACATCATCTCAGTAAATACCCTGTCAAGCCCCTTCAGTATCTTATATGTTTCATAAGATCACCTCTCATTCTTCTAAACTCCAATGAGTGTAGCACAACCAGGTCAAACGTTCCTCATAAGACAACATCTTCATCCCTGGAATCAACCTAGTGATGTTTGCCTGAACTACCTCCAATGCAACTATTTTCCTCCTTAAATAGGGAGACCAAAACTGTATACACACTCAAGCTGTGGTCTCACCAACACGCTGTACAGTGGTAGCAAGACTTCCCTACTTTTCTACTCCAACCCCATTGCAATAAAGGCCAAAATTCCAATAGCCTTCCTAATTACTTGCTGTACTTCCATGCTAACTTTTTGTGATTCATATAAGAGGACACCCAGATCCCTCTATACCACAGCATTCTGCAGTCTCTCCCTATTTAATATTCTTCTTTTCTCTACATCATACCAAAGTGGATAACCTCACATTTTCCCACATTATACTTAATATGCCAAATTTTTCCCACACACTTAACCTGTCTTTATCTCTTTGCAGACTCATTGTGTCCTCCGCACAACTTGCTTTCACACCTTTCTTTGTATCAACAGCAAATTTAGTTACAATACACTCGATCCCTTCATCCAAATCATTAATCTAGGCTGTAAGTAGTTGAGGCCCCAGCACTGATCCCTGTGGCACTCCACGAGTTCCAGTTTGCAAACCTGAAAATGACACATTTATCCTAATTCTCTGTTTCTTGTTAGTTAGCATGTACCAGCGACCTGGGTTCGATTCTGGGTACTACCTGTGCAGAGTTTGCAAGTTCTCCCTGTGACCGCGTGGGTTTTCGCTGGGTGCTCCGGTTTCCTCCCACAGCCAAAGACTTGCAGGTTGATAGGTAAATTGGCCATTATAAATTGCCCCTAGTATAGGTAGGTGGTAGGGAAATTGAGGGAAGTTGGGGATGTGAGAGGGTAATGGGATTAATGTAGGATTAGTATAAATGGGTGGTTGATGGTCAGCACAGACTCGGTGGCTGAAGGGCCTGTTTCAGTACTGTATCTCTAAATAAATAAAATAAATAATATAGTACTCGTTAACACCACAAGCGCTTAGCTTGTGTAACAACATTTTGCATGGCACTTTAGCGAATGCCTTTTCAAAATGCAAATACATTACATCTACTGGTTCCCCTTCAGTTACCGTGCTTCTTACATCCTCAAAGAACGCTAATAATGTTGGCAAACTTGATTTCCTTTTCATAAATCCATGTTGACTCTGCATGATTGTATTATAATTTTCTAAATGTTCCACAGCTTGGAGGGTGGCAAATGTAACCTCACTATTTAAAAAAGGAGAGAGAGAAAAAACAGGGAATTACGGACCAGTTAGCCTTACATCAGTAGTGGGGAAAGTGCGAGAGTCTATTATAAAGGATGTGGTAGCAGAACACCTGGAAAGCATAAACGGGTTTGGACAAAGACAGCATGGGTTAACGAAAGGGAAATCTTGCTTAACAAATCTACTGGCGTTTTTGAGGATGGAACTAGTAGAATAGATAAAGGAGAACCAGGGGATGTGTTGTTGCTGGATTTTAAGAAGGCTTTTGATAAGGTCCCACATAAGAGGTTCGTGTGCAAAATTAAAGCAGATGGAATTGGGGGTAATATACTGGCATTGATTGATAATTGGTTGACAAACAGGAAACAGAGAGGAGGAATAAACGGGCCTTTTGCCAGGTGGCAGGCAGTGACAAGTGGCGTACTACAGGGATCAATGCCTGGGCCCCAGCTATTCACAATATATATTGATGACTTGGGTGAGGGAACATTTCCAGGTTTGCAGACGACACAAAGCTGGGGAGGAAGCTGAGTTGTGAGGAGTATGCAAAGAGGCTCCAATGTGATTTGGACAAGTTGGGTGAGTGGGCAAATGCATGGCAGATGCAGTATAACGTGGATTAATGTGAGGTTATTCACTTCGGTTGTAAAAACAGAAAGGCAGATTATTATATGAATGGTGACAGATTGGGAAAGGGGGAGGTACAAAGAGACCTGGGTGTCCTTGTACACCAGTCGCTGAAAGCAAATATTCAGGTGCAGCAAGCAGTTAGGAAGGCAAATGGTATGTTGGCCTTCATTGCAAGTGGATTTGAGTACAGGAGCAAGGAAGTCTTCCTACAGTTATACAGGGCTTTGGTGAGAGCACATCTGGAGTATTGTGTGCAGTTTTGGTCTCCTTATCTGAGGAAGGATGTTCTTGCCATGGAGGGAGTGCAAATAAGATTTACCAGGCTGATTCCTGGGATGGCAGGATTGACATTGAGGAGAGATTGGGTTGACTAGGCCTATATTCACTAGAGTTTAGAATAATGAGAGGGAATCTCATAGAAACCTATAAAATTCTAACAGGACTAGGCAGGCTAGATGCAGGGAGGATGTTCCTGATGGCTGGGGAGTCCAGAATCAGGGGTCACGGTCTCAGGATACGGGTATGCCATTTAGAACCGAGATGAGGAGAAATTTCTTCACTCAGAGGGTGATGAACCTGTGGAATTCTCTGCAAAGAAAATTACAGCACAGGAACAGGCCCTTCGGCCCTCCAAGCCTGCGCCGATCCAGATCCTCTATCTAAACATGTCGCCTATTTTCTAAGGGTCTGTATTTCTTTGCTTCCTGCCCATTCATGTATCTGTCTAGATACATCATAAAAGACGCTATCGTGTCCACGTCTACCACCTCCGCTGGCAACGTGTTCCAGGCACCCACCACCCTCTGCGTAAAGAACTTTCCACGCATATCCCCCCTAAACTTTTCCCCTCTCACTTTGAACTCATGACCCCTAATAATTGAATCCCCCACTCTGGGAAAAAGCTTCTTGCTATCCACCCTGTCTATACCTCTCAGGATTTTGTACTGCAGGAGGCAGTGGAGGCCAAGTCATTAAATATATTCAAGAAGGAGATAGATATATTTCTTAATACAAAAGGGATCAAGGGATATGGGGAGAAAGCGGGAAGAGGGTACTGAATTATATGATCAGACTTGATCATTTTTGAATGGCAGAGCAGGGCCGAATGGCCTACTCCTGCTCCAATTTTTCTATGTTTTCTGCGATAACTGACTTAATCATTGGTTCCAGCATCTTCTCAATGGCAGACATTAGGCTAACAGGCCTATCGTTGCCTGCTTTCTCTTTACTGCTTTCTTGAACAGGGACATTACATTTGCAGTTTAATATCCACTGGAACTGTTGCAGGATCTAGGGAATTTAAGAAGATTACAACCAATGCATCCACTATCTATGCAGACACTTCTTTTAAACCTTAGAATGTAGGCCATCAGATCCAGTGGACTTGTCAACCTTTAGTCCCATTAGTTTTCCAAAAACATGTTTTTCTCGCGATGGTGATGTTTTAAGGTCCCCCCTCCTTACTCCCCTTGATTTTCCACTATTCCTGGGATGTTTTTTGTGTCCACTTCTGTGAAGACAGATGAAAAATTCTTGTTCAGAGTATCTGCCATTTCCTTGCTTCTCTTGGATCAATCGTTCAACGGAAACCGACAGCTGCTGTTTAAAATGTTTCCTTGACACTACTCACCTGGCGCCAGCAATAGGTGTTGTTTGCATAACTGTCCCCATCCCTACAGTCTGGCTCTGTTCCCTGTATTCACTGCTCAATAACAACACAGTGTGAAACTGGAGCTAAACCATGAACATGCATTGCAGGTTTGAGGAGAGAAAACAACAATGATTTTCAACAGCAGCTTCTTCCTGCTCTGTCTCCGTTACCTTGTCCACAAACAGCCTGAGAAAGGCTTCTCCTTCCGCGCTCACTCCATGTTCCTGCTCCACTCCGCCTCTTACAAACAGCCCCCAACTCCCCCTGAACTTGCTCCGTAGTCAATGCTGAACTCTGAGCCCCTCTGCGGACAGGCTCTCAAAGCAATGTGCTGCTGGAAGGAGACTGCTGTTTACTCACTTATCCCGGGGCTCTCAGTCTCCATTCCCGTCTGTTTCAAACAAACTTCTTCCGCTCACTAATTAAATGACGCAGAAGGACACGGCTGGAGGAGGCGCATCGCGCATGCGCTTCTTTCCCCACTCATTGACAAAAAAAAATAAATTGGAAGAAAAGCAAAATACTGCGGATGCTGGAAATCTGAAATAAAAACAAGAAATGCTGGAACCACTCAGCAGGTCTGGCAGTATCTGTGAAAAGTGAAGCAGAGTTGACGTTTCAGGTCAGTGACCCTTCATCGGAACTGACAAAAATAAACTGGAACTTTCCCCAGTTCAGTTTTCTCCGAGTTTGAGCAAAGGAACTGGGGCTGTGGGGAAAGGTCAGAGAACGTTTCAAGCTGGGGGATTCCCCCTTTCTGAAGCTCAGTTTGACATCATTCCCTGCAGTGTGTTTGCTCTTCATTCACCCGTCTTCTCAAAGCAATCCTCCGAGGGAGTCGCTGTGTTTGCTGCGATCGCGCAGGAGTTAATATCTGACAGTAACAGTCCCAGATTAAAGTCATCACATTGAAACTGTCCCTCACTGACAGTCATATCGAACGGTGTGAGCTGAGAGATTACAGAGATCAACAGGGCCAAGAGCCTTAAATTTGGAACATTGTTCACCTCACTCTCGAACTGTTACCCAGAGTCTAGGAATAATAATGTTTCTGTTTCTGAGACAATATCAGTTAGAGATGAGACTGCACCGTCTGTCTCCCACGGATCTTTCAAGACAAAATGAGGCTTCCAGGTCAGCCTGTAACTGCTGATGGGGATCTCTCTCTCTCTCTCACTTATTCACTTTCAGCTCTGTCTCTAGTGCTCTAGAAAAACGTGGGACCCAGTTATTGGGTGTGATATGGACACACGAATAGAAAATGCACTATTGACACTCCCTCTCTAATGCTGTACATATGTTTGGGATACCATTATTTAGGATGATATGTATGCACTTTATTGTGTTACTAATACTGTCTCTGATGATACATAAGAATGTGTAATACAGTGTGATATGGACAC
This sequence comes from Heterodontus francisci, assembly GCF_036365525.1. Lineage (NCBI taxonomy): Eukaryota > Metazoa > Chordata > Chondrichthyes > Heterodontiformes > Heterodontidae > Heterodontus > Heterodontus francisci. The sequence goes on along the minus strand of NW_027140380.1, from coordinate 2,048,922 downwards.
ACTGTTACGAATGGCCGGACTGATTCTCTCTCTCTCTGTGCTGCTGTATATGAAAAGGGGATAATGTTAGTGAGCATCATAGAATCATAGAAGGTTTAAGGCAGAGAAAGAGACCACTTGGCCCATCTTCGTATGCGGCAGCCGAAAAACAGTGAACGTAAAGGAATGGCAGGGGGGCTTCAACCTCGAGAGTGCACCTCCTGTGCTATGTGGAAGCTCCTGGATGCTTCCCGTGTCCTGGAGAACCATTTGGCGGTCATCACCTCGTAGCAGATGTAATGTACAACAATACTCCGCTCTCGTTGATTGACGTCTACTTCCCGGATCAATGCAGCGAGCATCTGACCGTCTTCCAGCATCTCCCACTGCTGCTGGTGACGTCCAGGCCGGTCATCCTAGGCAGTGACTTCAACGGCATCATCGATGCACCTGGATGATACGGCAGAGACGACAGCAAACTGGATGCTATGTCCATATTCTTAATAGAAACAGTAAAAGATGCCAAACTGCACGACGTCTTCAGCAAACCTGCAGACAGAACGCAGCATAGATACACATGGTCAAGAAAGGACGGGTCTGCCCATTCCAGGATTGACTTCCTATTTGTGTCCCGTGTTTTCACGGTCAGATTCACCGACGTCAAGCCGGTGTTCTTCTCCAAGCATTGCCTTTTACTGGCTGACTTTCACTTACAGGATGACCAGCGGGTTGGCAGGGGGACATGGAAGCTCAATGCTACACTGCTAACCCCAGAGAATGTTGAGGAACTCAAAAGAGATTACAAAGGTTGGAGGACCGTGAAACCCCACCTTTGAGTCTCCAGTTCCCTGGTGGGAAGCGATCAAGGAGAACATCAAGAGGTTCTTTATCTTCAAAGGGGTTCAGAGGGTGAGAGAGAGAGACAGATGGAAATGTCGCGACTCCAGAAAAGTATGCAAAATCTGCTCTGGCTTCAGTCGATGGGGGTCAAGGTCAAGGAGGACCTTCATGAGGTGAAGAGCCAGCAGGCCTCGCTCTTTGCCACGGAGGCCTACAAGATCATCTTCCAGTCCAGAGTCCCCTCCATTAAACAGGATGAGATGTGCTCGTGTTACTTCTTCTAAAAGGTACACAGAGAGAGCTCTGTTATCAGCAGCCTGAAGGAAGAGGATGGCTCGGTAACGTCTTCGCAGTCCGACATACTAAGGACCAGCAAATCATTTTATGTTGGGCTGTATGACGCGAAGCCCACAGACAGCAGAGCCTCCCAGTCCTTCCTGTCATCTATCACAGAGGTCTTCGATGACAGCAGGAGGGAGAGACTGGACAAACCGCTAATTCTGGATGAGCTGACTAAGGCCATCAAATCCTTCGAGATAAATAAAACTCCTGGAAGCGACGGCTTCCCGGTTGAGTTGTATTTGGTCCTGTGGGACTGGGTCGGCCCGGACCTGCTGGAAGTATACGACAGTATGCTCCTAGCCGGCAGCATGTCAGAATCCATGAGGAAAGGCATCATCACCCTCATCAACAAGGGGAAGGGGAGAGGGCAGAAATCAGAAATTGGCGGCCCATCTCACTGCTTAATGTCGACTACAAGATACTGTCAAAAGTCATAGCCAGTCGAGTCAAGTCTGCTCTGGAGTTGGTGATCCACCCTGATCAGACCTGTACTTTACCCACTCAGGGACACGATCACCCACATACGGGACAGGAGGGTGGACACCTGCCTCATCAGCCTGGACCAGGAGAAGGCTTTTGACAGGATATCGCACACCTGCATGATGGACGTACTTTCCAAAATGGGGATTGGGGAGGGAATCTGCAATTGGATCAAACTGCTCTACACAAACATCAGTAGCACAGTCTCAATCAATGGGTGGGAATCGGAAAGTTTCCCGATCCAATCCGGAGTCAGACAGGGTTGTCCTCTCTCCCCTGTCTTGTTTATTTGCTGTATTGAACCCTTTGCTGAGTCTATCAGGAAGGATGCGAGCATAAGAGGGGTGACAATCCCAGACAGTGGAGGCACTCAGGTTAAAACCTCCCTGGACATGGATGACGTCGCGGCCTTCTGCTCGAACCCGCTGTCTGTGCGCAGAGATGAGCATCTGCGACCAGTTCGCACTGGCCTTGGGAGCCAACGTTAACCACGGCAAGAGAGAGGCCATGTTCTTTGGGAACTGGGCTGACCGATCCTTTGTCCCCTTCACCGTCAGGTCAGACTACCTGAAGGTGCTGGGGATATGGTTCTGAAGGGCCGTGGCATGCAACAAAACCTGGAAGGAGCGAGTAGCCAGGGTCCAACACAAGCTGAGCATGTGGGAGCAGCAACTCTCTCCATTATGTGTAAGAACCTGGTCATCAGGTGCGAGGCGCTCACGTTGTTGTTGTAAGTGGCACAGGTCTGGCCCATACCCCATTCCTGCGCTGTGGCGATCACCCGAGTCATTTTCAGCTGCATCTCTGGATCCAAAATCGAGCGGGTCCAAAGGGACACGATGTTCAATCCTCTGGATAAGGGCGGGCATAATGTACCAAATATCACCCTCATCCTGATGACTACCTTCGTGTGCAGCTGCATCAAGCTGTGTGCAGATCCCCAATACGCCAACACCAAGTGTCACTACGTGCTGAGATTCTCTCTGTCCCCAGTGTTGTGAAGGAAGGGCCTGGTCGCATTGCCGTGGAACGCTCCATTTAGTTGGACTGTGCCGTACCACCAATCCTTCGTGGAACAGTTTCTGCGGAAAACACCTTTGACCACCAATCCATCAGGCAGTGGTCTGCACGGAATGTCCTCAAGGCCCAACGGGAAAAGGAGATGGTGGATCCTGTCGGATGGTTACCAGAGCAGACCGCCAAATCATTTGGCGGAATGCCTCATCACCAGAACTTTCAAACAAGCACCAAGGTGTAGCTTGGCTGGTGGTGAGAAGAGCCCTCCCCGTCAGATCCTTCCTGCACGCCCGAAGTCTCACCCCCTCCGCACAATGCCCTCGAAGTGGCTGTGGTGGGGATGACATGGTTGCCCAGCTTCTTCTGGAATGTGTCTTTGCAAAGCAGGTGTGGAAAGAGATGCATTGGTTTTTGTCGAGGTTCATCCCAAGCAGCTCTGTAACACAGGAGTCTGTGCTCTGCGGGCTGTTCCCAGGGACACACACCGAGATAACCACCACTGCTGCTGGAGGACTATCAATTCGGTGAAAGACACTCTTTGGTCTGCCCAAAACTTGCTGGTCTTCCAGCACAAAGAGTTGTCCAATGTTGCAGACTGGCACACTCCAAGGTCCAGGACTACGTGTTGAGGGACGCACTAAAGCTTGGGGTAGCCACAGCAAAGGCTCAATGGGGAAAGACCACCATGTAAGCTCCCCCCACCAAGCTGAACTGAGGGGCTGGATCCATGGAAAACCCCTCAAACTGCAGCGGGAAAATTTTCGTTTGCCATAAAATGTATGTGGCATGAAAAATGAAATGGAAGGGTTGTGAGGCAACTCACTCCTGTATTGAATGAAATGACCTCCTTTGCACTGTTTGTATTTTTTGACTTGGTGCTATTTGGAACTGTTTTGTCATGTATTTTTTACAGATCTTTGTGAATAAAGTAAATTTTGGAAATAAAAAAAACATTTGTGCAAGTAAGTGTTGTCAATTGCGGCTGCTTGAGCTCTGGGTTTGGAACTTGAGCAGCAGCTGGAGACACTGCTGTGCATTCATGAGGAGAGTTACATGGAAAGCATGTTCTTAGATGTGGTCACCCCACAGCTTAAGAGTACGTAGGGAGAGAGGGAATGGGTGACCACAAGGCAGTCAAAAAGAATCAGGCAGGAAGTGCAGGACATCCCGAGTGCATCTCACTCTCCAACAGGTATTCACTTCTGAATACGGAGGACAGTGATGCTTCACCAGGGGAGTGCAGCCAGATCCAAGTCCATGGCACCATGGGTGACTCAGCTGCAACGGTGGAGACAGGGAAGATTGGAAAAGCCATAGTGATAGATGATTCAATAGTGAAGGGAACAATCAGCTGTTTCTCTGGCCACAGACGTGAATCCAGGAATGGTGTGTTGCCTCCCTGGTGCCAGGGTCAAGGATGTCATTGAGCAGTTACAGAGCATCCTGAAGGGTGAGGGTGAACAGCCATCCTTTGTGGTCCACATCGGAACCAACAACATAGGTAGAAATAAGGATGTTGTCCTGCAGTCAGAATTTATGAAGCTAGGTAAGAAATTAGCAAGCAGGGCATCAAAAGTAGTAATCTCCGGATTATTCCCAGTGCCACGCGCAAGTGAGTACAGGAATAAAAGGATAAGACAGATGAACGTGTGTCTGGAAAGATGGTGCAGGAGGGAGGGCTTTAGATTCTTGGGACAGGTCCCACGGATTGCAGTTGAACAGAGCCTGGACAGAGGTCCTTGCGGGACATTTTGCTAGTGCTGTTGGCGAGGGTTTAAACTCATTTAGCAGGGGGATGGGAAACGGAAGGTGGAGTCAGATGGGACAAAATCAGAAATGAAAATGGAAGTCACAAAATTAATGGATGAGTCTGGAAGAAAGAGGAAACAAAGGTTAGAAAATTTAAAAAGAGTTTGACAGTGCTCAAGCATATCTATTTCAATGCAAGGAGTATAGAAAATAAAGCAGATGAGCTGAGGGCACAAATAGACATGTGGCAGTATGATATCACAGCTATTACAGAAACATGGCTTAAGGAGGGACAGGAATAGCAGCTCAACATTCCTGGTTACAGGGTTTTCAGATGTGATAGGGAGGGGGATAAGAAAGGAGGGGGGGTGGCAGTTTTGCTCAAAGTAACTATTACAGCTGTGAAGACGGATGATATGTTGGAAGGTTTATCAAATGAGGCCGTATAGATTGAGCTGAGGAACAAAAAAGGGGCAATCACACTGCTGAGAGTGTGCTATAGACCCCCAAACAGGAGATAGAAGAGCAGATATGTAGGCAAATCTCTGAGAATTGCAAGAACAATAGGGCAGTAATAGTAGGGGATTTTAACCACCCCAACATGAACTGGGATACTTTTAGTGTGAAAGAAATTGAGGGAGCAGAAGTCTTGAGGTGCATTCAGGAGAACTTATTTAGCCAATATGCAGCAAGTCCAACAAGAGAGGGTGCAGTTTTAGATGTAGTTTTAGGAAATGAAGATAGGCAGGTGGAAGGAGTGGCAGTGGGAGAGCATTTTGGTGGTAGTGATCATAATTCAGTCAGTTTTAACATAATTATGGAAAGGACAAGGATAGAACAGGAGTTAAAGTTCTCAGATGGGGCAAGGACAACTTTACTAAGCTGAGGAGTGAATTAGCAAAAGTGGACTGGAAACAACTACTTGAAGGTAAATCAATGTCAGAGCAGTGGGAAGCACTCAAAGGGGAGATTCCAGGGGTTCAGAGTCAATATGTTCCCACAAAGAAAAAGGGTGGGATGGCCAAATCTAGAGCGCCATGGATTTTATAAGGTAGTATTATAAGACAGTAACGGAAAGCTTATGCCCGACTCAGAGAACTCAATACTGCTGAAAGCCGAGAGGTGTATAGAATGTGGAGGGGGGATATCAACATTGAAATTAGGAAAGCAAAGAGAGGGCATGAAAGAATATTGGCAATCAAAATCAAGGTTCGCACAAAGATGTTTTATCAATACATTAACAGAAAAAGGATAACTATGGAAAGAGTAGGGCCCATAAAAGATCATGAAGGTAACCTATGTGTAGGGGCAGAAGATGTTGGCACTGTTCTTAATAAATACTTTGCATCTGTCTTCACAAAAGAGGGTGATGATGCAGATATTGGAGTTAAGGAAGAAGGGTATGAAGTATTGGATGTGATCAATAGAGGGAGAGAGGACATATTAGTGACAGGACATACAAATAGCATATTTGTAAGTTGATAAATCACTAGGGATGGATGAAATGTACCCCACGCTGATAAAAGAAGCAAGAGAGGAAACAGCGGAAGGTTTGACCATCGTTTTCCAGACCTCACTGGATACAGGTGTGATGCTGGAGGATTGGAAGACTGCAAACATTGTACCTCTGTTTAAAAAGGGAGTGAGGGATAGACCGAATAATTACAGGACAGTCAGTCTAACCTCAGTAGTGGACAAATTATTGGAATCTATTCTGAGTGACAGGATAAAATGTCACTTAGAACTGCACAGATTAATCAAGGAGAGTCAGCATGGATTTGTTAAGGGAAGATCTTGTCTGACCAACTTGATTGAAATTTTGATTGGCTGTGTGGTAAATAGCAAGGAGGATAGCTGTTGGCTGCAGGAAGATCTTCATGGTCTGGTCAGATGCACAGAAAAATGACAAATGGAACTCAATCCAGAGAAGTGTGAGGTGATGCATTTGGGGAGGTCAAACAAGGCAAAGGAATACACGATTAAGAGGAAAATGTTGAGAGGTGTAGAGAAAGTGAGGTACCTTGGAGTAAATGTCCACAGATCCCTGAAGGTAGCAGGACAGGGCGATAAGGTGGTAAGAAGACAATATGGAATCCATTCCTTTATTAGCTGAGGTATAGAATATAAGAGCAGGGAGGTTATGCTGGAACTGTATAAATCATTAGTCAGGCCACAACTTGAGTACTGTGTGCAGTTTTGATCACCTCATTACAGAAAGGATGTAATTGCACTAGAGAGGGTACAGAGGAGATTTACGAGGATGTTGCCGGGACTGGAAAAATGCAGCTTTGAGGAAAGATTGGATAGGCTGGGGCTATTCTCCTTGGCACAGAGAAGGCTGAGGGGAGATCTGACTGGCATGTACAAAATTTGTGGAGTCTGGATAGAATTGAAGTGAAGGGCCTGTTTACCTGAGCAAGGAGATCAGTGACTAGGGGAATAGATTCAAAGTGATTGGCAGAAAGATCACAGGGGAGATGAGGAAAAGACTTTTTAGCCAGAGGGTGGTGGGGGTCTGGTGGAATTGATACTGTATTTTAGTTTGATATTGCATCACTTTTTAGAATGGTATGTAATGTTTATATCTATCTACACTGATGGAATTGATTCTGTCTCTATCAATTTCACAGTGTGGGCGAGGTCTGAACTGGTATTTAATTTGTGTCTCAGCTGACAATATCTTTCAGCACCTTTGAAACATTCACTGCAATGAATGTTGGACTTGTATGTAACTTGTACCTCAGGGTACACGATGGGGATGTTTAAACATCCTTTATAATGAATGGGTGTGAGCTTTGGGTATGATATTTAATTTAAATCTCAGGGTACATCACTAGGTTAGATTCTGTGCCATTCAATCAGTAGCGTGTGCCAATTCTATTTGATATTTAATTGATAGCTCAGTCTGCATTATATTAGACAGGCAGAGAGACTTGGGCGTACAGGTCCACAGGTCACTAAAAGTGGCAACGCAGGTGGATAAGGTAGTCAAGAACGCATATGGCATGCTTTCCTTTATCGGTCGGGGCATCGAGTATAAAAATAGGCAAGTCATGCTGCAGCTGTACAGAATTTTAGTTCGGCCACACTTAGAATATTGCATGCAATTCTGGTCGCGACACAACCAGAAGGACGTGGATGCTTTGGAGAGGGTACAGAAGAGGTTTACCAGGATGTTGCCTGGTCTGGAGGGCATTAGCTATGAGGAGAGGTTGGATAAACTCGGATTGTTTTCACTGGAACGACGGAGGTGGAGGGCCGACATGATAGAGGTTGACAAAGTTATGAGCGGCATGGACAGAGTGGATAGTCAGAATCTTTCTCCCTGGGTGGAAGAGTCAGTTACTAGGGGACATAGGTTTAAAGTGCGAGGGGCAAAGTATAGAGGGATGTGCGAGGCAAGTTCTTTACACAGAGGGTGGTGAGTGCCTGGAACTTGCAGCCGGGGGAAGTGGTGGAAGCAGGTACGATAGCGACGTTTAAGAGGCATCTTGACAAATACATGAATAGGATGGGAATAGAGGGATACGGACCCCAGACGTGCAGAAAGTTTTAGTTTAGGCAGGCATCAAGATCGGCGCAGGCTTGGAGGGCCGAATGGCCTGTTCCCGTGCTGTACTGTTCTTTGTTCTTTGTTAGATTGACACATAGCATTTCAATCTGCTAGTGGGTGTGATTTTGACGCGGGATTGAAGTATCTGACTGTCAGTGGGACTCAATCGGGGTGAAATGGAAAAAACTTCTTTCTCTCCTGCTTTGTTTGGTTGTTGGATTGAAAATGTGTCTCTGGAACTTGGGATCAATGTGAGCCTGACTATTTCTGCAGTCTGAGACCAGGGAACTGATGCACTATCTGCACTCTGAGTGATAATGTACCTACTGTGTGTGAGTGGAGCTGGCTGCACTGTTCCTTGTGCCTCGAGTGCAGCAACCATCACCTTCATCACAATATCTTCAAGTATTTGCCTGTATGAAGAAAAAAATACATCTGATAACTCAAGAACAGATGCGGTGCATAATATCAAAGAGGTCAATTTAATTTCTCAATCAATAATCATTAAGAACATCCACAAATGAAAACCGGTGTCATTATCTGCCTCCACTGAAGTACTGAAGCTCCCAGCTCCTGCATCGCAAGTGTTCTGGGCAGATCCATCCAGACAAAACACTGCACTGGGATCGTCCCAACTGCTCTCTGCTCGACATATATTTCCAGCCATCCTGCTTCATATGCAAAAAAATTTTTTAAATGAAGCTCGATATGTACATCCCTCGATTCCTTTCTCCACATACAATTGTTCATTTGTTCCACCTCCCCTTCAGTGCATCGATACTATTCACCCCAACATCTCCCTGTGATAACAAATTCCAGATTCGAACCATTCACTGCGTAAATACATTTTTCATGAATTCCTCATTGGTTTTATGAATGACGATTTTATATTTTGGCTCTTGTTTCAGACGCCACCACAAGTGGAAGCATGTCTCCATGTATTCTAAAAAAGCCCTTCGCTATTTCCTCACTTTTTTCATTTGTTTGTGGAATGTAGGCATTAGTGGCTATGCTAGCATTTATTGCCCAATCCAAATTGCCCTTGACAAAGTGGTGGTGAGCTGCCTTCTTGAGCCGCTGCAGTTCCTGAGATGTAGGAACACCAACAGTGCTGTTTGGAAGGGAGTTCCAGGATTTTTACCCAGCGACAATGAAGGAATGGCGATATAGTTCCAAGTCAGGATGTTGTGTGGCTTGGAGGGGAATTTGCAAGTGGTAGTGTTCCCTTGCAACTGCTGCCCTTGTCCTCCTCAGTAGTAGAAGTTCCAGGTTTGGAAGGTACTGTCAAAGGAGCTATTGTGTGTTGCAGCTGTGCACCTTGTAGATGGTACACACTGCTGCCACTGTGCATCAGTGGTGAATGGGGTGATTGCTGAAGGTGGTGCTTGGGGGCAATCAAGCAAGCTACTTGAGTGTTGTTGGAGCTGCACTCATCCAGGCAAGTGGAGAGTATTCCATCATACTCCTGACTTGTGTCTTGTGAATGGTGGATAGGTTTGGGGAGACAGGAGGTAAGTTACTCACCACAGAGTTCCTAGCCTCTGACCTGCTCTTGTAGCCACGGCATTTATGTGGCTGGTCCAATTCAGTTTATGGTCAATGGTAACCGCCCCCCCAATGTTGATGGTGGGGGATTCAGTGATGGTAATGCCATTGAACATCAAGAGGAGATGATTAGATTCTCTCTTGTTTGAGATGGTCATTGCCTGGCAATTATCTGACGCGAATGTTACTTGCCACTTATCAGCCCAAGCCTGGATGTTGTCCAGGTCTTGCTGCATCTGGGCACGGGCTGCTTCAGTAGCTGAAGAGTCATGAATGGTGCTGAACATTGCGCAATCATCAGTGAACATCCCCACTTTCGGCCTTGTGATGGAGGGAAGGTCATTGATGAAGCAGCTGAAGATGGTTGGGCCTAGAACACGAGCCTAAGGAATTCCAGCTGTAATGTCCTGAGACTGAGATGATTGACCTGAACAACCACAGCCATCTTCCTTCGTGCGAGGTATGACTCCAACCAGCAGAGAGTTTTGCCATGATTCCCATTTACACTAGTTTTGCTAGGGCTCCTTGGTGCCATTAATGGTCAAAGGTTGCCTTGATGTCAAGGGCAGTCACTCTCACCTCACAATGCAATGTTTCTTTAACTCTAAAATAAAAGCAAAATTCTGCAGATTCTGGAAATATGAAATTTAAAAAAACACAACTGCTCAAAATACTCAACAGTTCAGGCAGCATATGTGGAGAGAGAAACAGAATTAACATTTCAGGTCTGAGTCCTTTCATCTTACAATATGTTTTATGTCTTGGTATGTAATGGTCAGGTTCATTCAGTTTGCAGTAATGGAATGAATACTGTGTCTTCCACTCTGACTATTAGTGAGATTTGTGGAGTGGTGTGTAACATGGAGCTCAGTCTGCAGTCTGGGTACATTATTGAGATTAATTCTGTATTTTACAATCAGGTACTGTTTGGCTGTTCCATCTGACATTGAATTTGTAGTTCAGGCTGCTGTCTTGTGAGAGTGACACAGTGCCTTGCAATCTGATAGTGGGTGTGATTTTGGACTGGGATTGATGTATCTACCTGTCAGTGGGACTGAGTTGTGGTGAAATGGAAACAAGTTCAATCTTTCCTGCTCTGTGTGACTGTTGCATTGACTGTTGGTCTCTGGAACTTGGGATCAGTGCCAGTCTGACTACTTCTGCTGGCGGTGATTGTGGAATTGATGTCTCTGCTCTCTGTGAGTGATACTGTACTTACTGTGTGTGAGGAGCTGGCTGCACTTCCTCTTGTGTCGAGGAATCACGACATTTATTCTGCTTCCATCAAGTATTTGCCTGCAGAAAGGGAATGTATTTATTATCATTCAGGAAGAGATGTGGTAGAAGATACAAAAGTGACCAAAACAATTTTTCAATTAATAATCATTATGAACAATCACAAAGGAAACCCAGCAATGCAAACAGAGTCAGTGTCTGATTCCACTGCAGTCCTGCAGCCCCCAGCTACTGCATACCAGAGGCTTTGGCCATTTTACAACAATTAAATGACATCCAGAAACAATCCACTGGGCCATGAATGGGACTGACCGACGGAACAGGGACTTTTACACAGGTCAGATTTCCAGTTCCCGCTCCCATGGTCTAACCGTTCACGCGAAACCAAACAGCCACTGTTTAAAATGTGTCCTGCACATTTCTCACCTGGTGCCTATAATAGATTCTCTTTGTGTAAATCCCCACATCCTGACTGTCCGCTTCTGTTTCCACACTTCACTGTCCAATAACAAGAAACTGTGGGATGAGGCTGAATCGCTCTCTTTGCGCTGGCACGGACATGATGGGCCGAATGGCCTCATTCTGTGTCGGAAATTTTCCATGTTTCTGTTTGCGGAATTGTTGCAGAAATCTGCGCCTGCGCTCCCCTCCCCCAGCACTGCCTGTGAGCGCAAGGAGATGGTTTAAAACAGCCGCGAATGGAGAGATCCCAGTCCCAGTGGAAGGGAGCAAACAGCAGCCTCCTTCCAGCAGCACATCGCTTTGGGAGCGTGTCCGCAGATGGACTCAGAGATCAGCATCGAGTCCGGGGCAAGTTCAGGGGCAGGCGGGGGCTGTTTGTGAGAGGCGGAGTGGAGCGGGAACTGTTCCCGGAACATGGAGTGAGTGGGGGAAGGGAGAGGCCATTCTCGGGTTGTGTGTGGACAAGGGGATGGAGACAGAATGGGAAGAACCTGTTACTGCAGTGCAGTCAAACAATGATAATATTTGTATGGCTGGGCTTCCTTTGTGGGCGTTTATAATTATTATGAGAGATTAAACTCATTAAAATCCTGTATCTTCTACCTCACCAGTATTTGAATCATAAACATTCTTTTGTTCAAACAGGCAAATAATTGAATGAACCAAAATAAATATAATGTTTCCTCCACCAAGTTACATGGAAGAGTGTCACCAGCTCCTTCTCACACACAGTCCGTACATTATCACTCACAGAGTGCAGAGACACAGACAGGTCATCAGTTCCACAGTCTCAGACAGCAGAAACAGATCCAGAGACACATTTTCAATCCATCAATCAAATGGAGCAGGAGAGACGCACGTTGTTTTCATGTCACCCCAACTCAGTACCACTGACAGGTATATACACAAATCCCAGTCCAAATTCTCACCCACTATCAAATTATCAGTGTGTCAATCCCACAATAGAGCAACCTCAGCTACAAATTAAATGCACATAGAACTGACACATGGTTGCTGTTTCAAAGTTACAGAAATAATCTCAATGAAGTGCTCCGAGATTCAAGTTAAATACCAGCCTAATATTTACACGGGTTTTGACTTTATTATCAGTATTAATTCCCATAATGTGTCCAGACATATACATTAGATACAAATCTCAAGTGCATCATCAGATTGCAGAGGTACAAACTCAGATTCCACTTTAAAACTCATCCGGATTGTGAAACTAAAAGATACAATATAAATTTGATTAGTATAGTTTGAGCTATAAATTACGTACCAGTCCTAAAACCTCATATAGTGTCAGATGGAAGATACTGTGCAATTCCAGACTGAGCTCATTTTACATGCAAGTCCAAGATTCTCACTCAGAGTTGGACTGAATGGCACTGATCAAATTGATGAGTACAGCCTGACTTACACTTGCACATCGATCCTGTATCAGATTGTAGGATACATTATATTTCACTATTGTGTTCACAGTGACAGATACTATTTAATACCAGGCAAAACCTCAAACAGGATTTATGTATCTACCTATCTGCTTAAAACCTACCACATCAGTGGCCTGTTGCGGTGCTGAATTTTTATGTAGAATAAATCCAGACTTGCACCAGTCCCAGTGACGGAAGGTTATGTAATGAATCTCACACTCTCACAGAGTACCAGACACTGACAGTTGGAGAGTGATTTTGAAACCCATGCTAGGTGCCAGATGCTGAAAGGTATAGGTTGATTACTGCACTCACTGACAGTACCTCAGCCTGAGTCATCTAAAGCAACCTAACACACAAATAGTAGCACTGAGAGATTGAGAAAGAGTCCAAAACTCAGAGTAACAGACACTGATAGACACAATCTGAAAACTGCACGCACATGGATACAGTATTGGCTAACTCACAAGAAACAGTGTGGGGATAATTGGGGAATTTTCAAATTGGCAAACTGTAACTAATGGAGTGCCACAGAGATCAGTGCTGGTGCCTCAATCTTTATGGTCTTTATTAATAACTTGCATGAAGGGTCCGAGTGTAAATCCAAATTTATGGATGGTACAACGATAGGGAGGAAAGCAAGTTGTGAGAAGGACACAAAGTGTCTGCAAAGAGATATAGCTAGGTTAAATCAGTGGGCAAAAGTTTGGCAGATGGAGTATAATATGGGAAAATGTAAGATTGTCTACTTTGGCAGGAAGAATAGAAAAACAGAATATTACTTACATAGAGAGAGACTGCAGAATGCTGCTGTACCAAGGAATCTGTGTGTCCACTTGCATGAATTACAAAAAAGTTAGCATGCAGCGATAGCAAGTAATTAGGAAGGCAACTGGAATGTTGGCATTTTTAGAGAGGGGAATGGAGTTTAAAAGTAGGGAAGATTTGCTGTAACTGTACAGGGCATTAGTGACATCCCAACTAAAGTACTCCACACAGTTGTGGTCTCCTTACTTAAGGAGGGATATACTTGCATTGGAATCAGTTCAGAGAAGGTTCACTCGGCTGATACTTGGGAAGTTGGATTGTCTTAGGAGAAACAGTTGAGCAGGTTGGGCCTCTACTCACTGGAGTTTAGAAGATTGAGAAGAGATCTTATTGAAACCTATAAGATTCTCAGTGGGCTGGACAGGTAGATGCTGAGAGGATGTTTCTCCTTGTGGGGGAATGTAGAATTAGGGGCCACAGTTTCAAGATAAGTGGCCTCCCATTCAAGAAGGAGATGAGGAGGAATTTCTTCGCTCAGAGGGTTGTTCATCTTTGGAATTCTGTTCTCCAGAGGACTGTGGAGGCTGGGTCATTGAATATATTCAAGGCAGATTTTTGATCTACAAGGGAGTCAATGGTCATGGGCGCAGGCAGGAAAGTGGAGTTAAGGCCACAATCAGAACAACCCCGATCTTATTGAATGGCAGAGCAGGCTCGATGGGCCAAATGGCCATCTCCTGCTCCTATTTTGTATCTTTTTATCTTCTTACACACACACACACACACACTCAACCAGTGTGTGGCAGTGGATCTAGAATTAATCCCACTTTCGTACAAAATACCAGCGACTGAAAGGTACAGAATAAATCCCACAGATACGTACAGTATGACTGACAGGTACAGAATGAATCCCATGCTCACACACAGCACCAGGGATTGAAAGATACATGTGATTCCCACCCTCACAGAACAATATCAGACTGAGTTACAGAATGATTTCCACATTCCCATCGAGCACCACTGACTGCTAATTAATTCATCCCACAATCACACACACTACCAGAGGCCGACAGATACAGAATGTATTGCACACTTTCACAAAGTTCCAGTGAGTGACAGGTACATCATCTCTATGGTATCAATTTGTTTTTTTCATGAAGAGTCTGGAACTTTCCAATTACCTTTGTGATCTCTGTTTTAACCCCATGGATTCTGGGTGATTCACTTTCACTGTTGGGATCTTTGAGTCTCTACTTAATGCCCTGTAAATTAATTACTGATCACTGACCCCATGTGCGCGTTCATTTTCGCTATTGTACTATTTCGTCAATAAGCTGACAGATCAGTTCTCAGTCACTTGTTTCCCTTGTTCAAGCTCGGCCTCAATAATAAGTACATTTACTAGAAACCCCGCTGTTGTAGGAAACCTCAGTCTCTCATTTCAACTCCTGACAGTAAAAATCTTCTCTCCGCTTTTTTCTCCCACAAATAGGTTCAATCTAGAATCAGTGATGCGGTATCTTCACAAAGATTGACCTGAAATGTGTCCGCTTCCAGAATGCTGTGAGAGACTTTCTGCTGCCGCTTACAGACTGTTTCAAAAAGGACGGAGAATAGTCCGAGATCAAAGCGCACATGGGCTCAGTGATCAGTAATTAATTTACGCCGCATTATTAAGTAGAGACACAAAGATCGCACAGACAGTGAAACTGAATCACCCAGAATCCATGGGGTTAAAAGAGATCAGAAAGGCAATTAGAAAGTTCCAGACTCTCCGTATAAAAAAACAAAACAAATTAAAACCAGAGATGATGATGTAGCTTTTTCAGAGAGATTGTGGGTGGCTCTTAAAAGAGCCGTTGTGTTTGGGATGTTTTTCAGTCCATTGTGTAGTTTTACTTGGAGCTGATGTACTTGGTCACCGCCTTTGTCCCTTCCGACACGGCGTCTTTGGCCAGCTCCCCGGGCAGCAGCAGGCGCACGGCGGTCTGGATCTCCCGGGAGCTGATGGTTCTGCACTTGTTGTAATGGCCCAGGCGGGAAGCCTCACCCGCGATGCGCCCGAAAATATCGTTCACAAACGAGTTCATGATGCTCATGGCCTTGGAGGAGATGCCGGTGTCGGGGTGAACCTGCTTCATCACTTTGTCGATGTAGATGGAGTAACTCTCCTTCCTCGACTTTCTCCGCCTCTTACCGCCCTTTGCTGATGGTTTACTCACAGTTTTCTTTGCGCCCTTCTTAGCAGCTGCTTTCTTCTTCTCCTCAACCATCTTCAGATTCAATTTCAGACACAGAAATAAACCAAACCCCTTCCGAGTGCGGATTAAATAGACAATCCCACAGCACTATGCTAATGAGGGATGGGGGAAAGTAAAGATTGTGATTGCGTGATTGGGAGTGATGTCACAATGATTTTATATTGTCATACTATAACTGGTGTCCTTCACCATCCAATCACATTCAAACTTTGCAGCCAATCACAAACATTCGTACTGCAATCAGGAAGTCTGTTTCACAAAGACTCTCTCCAGCTGCAGTTTACATTGAAAGAGCCGCTCCCTGTGTCAAGCTCTCTGGAAATGTTCTGCATGTTGTTGAGAGGACGCTTATTGATGATTCTGTGTCGTTGTGAGTGTGCAATTAATTCCATTTCTTTTATTCTCTGCTCCTGTGTTTGAGTGTGTTCTGTCATTCAGCAGTTCTCAGTCTCTGGTGCTGTGTGGATTTATTCCATATTTATTTATTTCGAGAATATAGCACTGAAACAGGCCCTTCGGGCCACCGAGTCTGTGCCGACCAACAATCACCCATTTATACTAGCCCTGCAGTAATCCCAACCTACACTAGGGGCAATTTACAATGACCAATTTACTTATCAACCTGCAAGTCTTTGGCGGTGGGAGGAAACCGGAGCACCCGGCGAAAACCCACGCGGTCACAGGGAGAACTTGCAAACTCTGCACAGGTAGTACCCAGAATCGAACCCGGGTCCCTGGAGCTGTGAGGCTGCAGTGCTAACCACTGCACCACTGTATCTGTCAGACTCTGGTACTGTGTTTGAGTATGACATCCATTCTGTATCTGTCAGTCTCTGTTGCTGTGTTTGAGTGTGAGGAGTTGAGGCAGAGTGTTGCGGCGAGGAAGATGGAAAAGAGCGTTGGTGCGATGACACAGACTTAGTTGACCCCAGTTTGCATTGGGATTGGGTCTGTGGTAGGTCCGTTGGGAAGGATTACAGCTTGCATGTCATCATGCAGTCGTTGGAGGTTGGTGACGAATTTTTCCGGCAGCCAAATTTGAGGAAGACGTTCCATAATCCCTCCTGGTTGGTAGAGTCGAAGGCCTTTGTCAGGTCAGAGAAGACCAGGTAGAAAGGTTGCTGCTGCTCCCTACATTTTCTTGGAGTTGTCTTGCTGTGAAGATGATGTCCACTGTGTCTCTTGATGGACAGAATCCACATTGTGATTCCAGTAGGAGATCTTCAGCCACGGGGAAGAGACAGTTGAGAAGGACTCTTGTGATGACCTTCCCTGGAGTGAACAGCTGGGATACCCCTCTGTCATTACCACAGTCGGTCTTGTCACCATTTTTGGTGATGATCACAATGACAGCATCTCAGAGATCCCTGGCATGCTCTTGTCCTTCCAGCTGAGGGAAATGAGACCATGTATTTGTGTTAAGTGTTATTCTCTGTCGTATTTTAGATTTTCAGAGGGAATTCCATCTATGCCGGTGGCCTTCATTTTTTTTTTACCTGTTAGATTGCCTTTTCAATTTCTGTTGGGCTGGGATTGTGCTGACGTCATGGTGGGTAACATGCTGTGGAATGTGGCACTTGCATCAAGGACTGAGTTGCGATTGAGAAGATCTTCAAAGTGCTACTTCCAACGAGTGCTGACTGCCTCTCTGACCTTGATCAGTGTCACTCCATTCTTTACTCTCAGTAGGGTCGGTCCTTGGTAATTTGGGCCATAAATGGTCTTGACGGTGCTGAAGAATCCACACATGTCGTGGCTGTCAGCAAGTTGCTGTATTTCCTGCACTCTTTCAGCCCATCAGCTGTTCTTTAGTTTGTGTAAGCAGATCTACTCTACAGGACGAGTGGGAAACTATTGAAACTACATTGCCTGCAGTCCTGAAGCAAGGCCACTCCAACATCTGTCATCGGGCTGCAGTATGCTGACAATGCTTGCATATGCGCACACTCAGAGGCCAAGCTTCAAACCCTCATCGATGCATTCATGGAGGCGTATGAAAGAATTGGCTTGAAGCAAAACATCCGGAAAGCTAAGGTCCTCTGCCAGCCTGCTCCCCGACACTGCCCCCGACTATTAAGATCCACGGCGAATCACTGGACAATGTGGATCACTGCTCATACCTTGGGAACCTCCTGTCACCAAGGGCAGATATCGACAATGACACTCAGGATCGCTTCCAGATGGCCATGTGGCCCATAAATCCTGCTCTGCCATTCAATAAGATCATGCCTGTTCTGATTGAGGCCTTAATTCCACTTTCCTGCCTGTGCCCATTGACCAATGACTCCCTTGTACATCAAAAAATCTGTCTATCACAGCCTTGAATATATTCAATGACCCAGCCTCCACAGTCCTCTGGAGAACAGAATTCCAAAGATGAGCAACCCTCTGACAGAAGAAATTCCTCCTCATCTCTTTCTTGAATGGGAGACCACTTATCTTGAAACTGTGGCCCATAATTCTACATTCCCCCACAAGGAGAAACATCTTCCCAGCATCTACCTGTCCAGCCCACTGAGAATCTTATAGGTTTCAATAAGATCATCTCTCAATCTTCTAAACTCCAGTGAGTAGAGGCCCAATCTGCTCAACTTATTCTCACAAGTCAACCCTTCATCCCAGGAATCAGCCTAGTGAACATTCTTTGAACTGATTCCAATACAAGTATATCCCTCCTTAAGTAAGGAGACCAAAGCTGTATGGAGTACTTTAGTTGGGATGCCACTAATGCCCTGTACAGTTACAGCAAAACTTCCCTACTTTTATACTCCATTCCCCTTGCTAAAAAATTCCAACATTCCATTTGCATTCCTAATTACTTGCTATACCTTCATGCTAACTTTTCTGTAATTCATGTACCTGGCACCCAGATCCCTCAGTACAGCAGCATTCTGCAGTCTGTCTCGATGTAAGTAATATTCTGTTTTTCTATTCTTCCTGCCAAAGTAGACAATCTCACATTTTCCCGTATTATACTCCATCTGCCAAACTTTTGCCCACTGACTTAACCTATCTATATCTCTTTGCAGACACTTTATGTTCTCCTCACGACTTTCTTTCCTACCTATCTTTGTACCACCCATAAATTTGGCAACAGTACACTCAGTGCCTTCATGCAATTATTAATATAGACCATAAATAGTTGAGGCACCAGCACTGATCCCTGTGACATTCCATTAGTTACAGTTTTCCAATCTGAAAATGCCCCATTTGTCCCCACTCTCTGTTTCCTGTGAGTTAGCCAATCTTATATCCATGTGTGTGTAGTTTTCAGTTTGTATCTATCAGTGTCTGGTACTCTATGTGAGTTTTGGACTCTTTCTTACTCTCTCACTGCTATTTTTTGTGTGTTAGGTTGCTTTAGATGACTCAGGCTGAAGTACTGTTAGTGAGCGCAGTAATCAACCTATATCTTTCAGCATCTGGCACTGAGCATGTGTTTCAGCATCACTATCTATCTGTCAGTATCTGGTACTCTGTGTGAGTGTGGGATTCATTATATAATCTTCCGTCCCTGGGACTGATGGCAAGTCTGGATTTATTCTCCATAAAATGTCAGCACAGCAACAGGCCACTGATGTGGTAGGTTTTAAGCAGACAATATATTTGAGGTTTTGCTTAGTATTAAATATCTGTCACTGTGAACACAATAGTGAAAGATAATGTATCCTACAATCTGATACAGGATTGGTGTGCAAGTGTAACTCAGGCTGTACTAATCAATTTGATCAGTGCCATTCAGTCTGAGTGAGTATCTTGGTTTTGCATGTAAAATGAGCTCAGTCTGGAATTGTACAGTATCTTCCATCTGACACTGTACGAGGTTTCAGGACTGCTATGTAATTTAGAGCTCAGACTATACTAATCAAATTTATATTGTATCTGTTAGTTTCACAATCTGGATGAGTTTTAAACTGGAATCTGAGTTTGGATCTCAGGTTATACGATATTTCAGAATCTCTCAATCTGATTATGGACTTGAGTCTAATGTTTATGTCTGGAAACATGATGGGAATTAATACTGATAATAAACTCATAACCTGTGTAAATATTGGGCTGGTATTTAACTTAAATCTCAGAGTACATTATTGAGGTTAATTCTGCAACTTTGAAACAGAAACCACGTGTCAGTTCTCTGTGTGTTTAATTTGTAGCTGAGGTTGCACTATTGTGGGATTGACACACTGATAATTTGATTGTGGGTGAGATGTTGGACTGGGATTTATGTATCTACCTGTCAGTGGTAATGAGTTGGGGTGACATAGAAACAACGTCTGTCTTTCCTGCTCTATTTGATTGATGGATTGAAAATGTGTCTCTGGAACTATTTCTGCTGTCTGAGACTGTGGAACTGATGACCTGTCTGTGTCTCTGCGCTCTGTGAGTGATAATGTACGTATTGTGTGTGAGAAGGATCTGGTGGCACTCTTCCTTGTAACTTGGGTGGAGGAAATAGCCCATTTATTCTGGTTCATTCAATCATTTGCCTGTTTGAACAAAAGTATGTTTGTAACTAAAATACAGGTGAGATCAAAGATATAGAGTTTTAATGAATTTAATCTCTCAAATAATAATCATTATGGATACCCGCAAAAGAACCACCGCAACACAAATATTGTCACTGTTTCACTCCACGACAATAAGTTTCTTCCCATTATGTCTCCATCCCCTTGTCCACACACAACCGGAGAATGGCCTCTCCACTCACTCCATGTTCCGAGACCAGTTTCAGATCCACTCCGCCTCCTACAAACAGCCCCCGCCTGCCCCTGAACTTGCCCCGGACTCGATGCTGATCTCTGAGTCTATCTGCGGACATGCTCCCAAAGCGATGTCCTGCTGGAAGGAGGCTGCTGTTTGCTCCCTTCCCCCGGGACCGGGATCTCTCCATTCGCGGCTGTTTTAAACCATCTTCTTCCGCTCACAGGCAGTGCTGGGGGAGGGGAGCGCAGGCCCAGATTTCTGCAGCACTTCAGCCAGAAACTTGGAGAACTTCCGGCACAGAATGAGTCCATTCGGCCCATCATGTCCGCGCTAGCGGAATGAGAGGGATATAGCCTGTTCCCACAGTTTGTTGTTATTGGACAGTGAAGTGTAGAAACAGAAGCGGACAGTCAGGATGTGGGGAGTTACACAAAGAGAATCTATTATCGGCACCAGGTGAGAAGTGTGAAGGACACATTTTAAACAGCGGCTGTTTGGTTTCATTTGAACGGTTAGACCATGGGAGCGGGAACAGGAAATCTGACCTGTGTAAAAGTCCCTGTTCCGTCGGTCAGTCCCATTCATGGCCCAGTGGATTGTTTCTGGATGTTATTTAATTTTTGTAAAATGGCCAAAGCCCCTGGTATACAGTAGCTGGGGGCTGCAGGACTGCAGTGGAATCAGACACTGATTCTGTTTGTATTGCTGGGTTTCCTTTGTGATTGTTCACAATGATTATTCATTGAAAAATTGTTTTGGTCTCTCTTGTAACTTCCACCACATCTCTTCCTGAATTATAATTAATACTTTTTCTTTCTACAGGCAATACTTGAGGAAGCTGAATAAATGTAGTGATTCCTCGACACAAGGGGAAGTGCAGCCAGCTCCTCACACACAGTAAGTACAGTATCACTCACAGAGAGCAGAGACATCAGTTCCACAATCACCGACAGCAGAATTAGTCAGAACACAAAAACACAAAAAATAGGAGCAGGAGTAGATCATGTGGCCCGTGGAGCCTGCTCCGCCATTCAGTACCATCGTGGATGATCTTAGGCTTCAATTCCACTTTCTCGCCTGCTCGCCTTATCCCCTGATTCTCTGAGAGATCAAAAATCTGTCTATCGGAGCTTTACATGTATTCAATGATGGAGCATCCACAATCCGCTGGAGTAGAAAATTCCAAAGATTCACAACCCTTTGAGTGAAGTAATTGCTCCTCATCTCAGCCCCTTATCGTGGGACTGTGTCCCCATGTTTTAGATTGTCTGACCAGCAGAAACAATCTCTCAGTGTCTCCCCTATCCAGCCCCTTTGGAATTTTGTATGTTTCAATGAGATCACCTCTCATTCTTCTAAACTCCAGAGTATAGGCCCAATTTACTCAGCCTCCCATCATGGGACAATCCCCTCATCCCAGGGACTAATTTAGTGAACATTTGCTGCACCGCCTCCAATGCACATATATCCTTTCTTAAGTGTGCAGACCAAAACTTCACACTGTATTCCAGATGTGGTCTCACCGAAATCCTGTACAATTGTAGCAAACTTCTTTATTCCTGTATTCTAATCCCCTCAAAAAAAAGGCTAACACGCCATTTGCCTTCCTAATTGCTTGTTGTACCTGCATGCTAACTTTCTGTATTCCTTGTGCAAGAACACTCAAGTCTCTTTGAACACCAACAGTTACAAGTTTCACACCTTTTATCAAATATTCTACTTTTCTATTCTTATGACCAAAGTGAAGAACTTCACACTTCCCTACATTATACTCCATCTACCATCTTCTTGCCCACTCACTGAACTTGTCTATATCTCTTTGCAGCCTCTCTATGTCCTCCCACAGCTTCCCTTTCCACCTACCTTTGTATCATCAGCAAACTTAGATTCATTACTCTCTGTCTCTTCATCTAAGTCATTAATTTAGATTGTAAATAGCTGAGACCCCAGCACTTATCCTTGCAACACTCCATTATTCACTGCCTGCCAATCTGTTTATACCCACTCTTTGCTTCCTGTCCATTAACCAATCCTCTATCCATGCTAATATATTACCCACAATTCCATGATTCCCTTATCTTCTCTATTAACCTTTTATGTAGCACCTTATTGAATGCCTTTTGGAAATCCAGGAATACGACTAGTTTCCCTTTACCCTGCTAGTTACATCCTCAAAAAACTCTCATAAATTTGTCAAACAAGATTTCCCTTCAGGAAAATCATGTTGACTTGTTTGAATGCTTTTCTCAATGCATTGTTCAGACTTCCTGCATTTTCCCAAGGACTGATATTAGGCTAACTGGCCTGTAGTTCACAGTTTTCTCTCTCCCTCCTTTCCTGAAAGGCAGTGTAACATTTGCCAACTTCCAATCTGATGGAAATTTTCTGACCCCCTCCCACACCCACTGCAATATTACAGGGAACGGGGGTGGGGAGAAACAGCCTGTCTGCCCCAGGCCAATCAAGGCCCTTAATTGGCCAATTAACAGCCACTTATGGGCCTCCTCTCTCTGCTGCAGGTATTTTATCCTCGGTTGGGTTGGGGGAGGGGAGGCAGTGTGGCAAAGGCACCAAGAACCCTGCCTGATAAAACCAGGCATCTTTCTTGCGGGCTGCGGGGGGGTCCTCCTGATTAGGCACCCTGTTCCCCATGGAGGGCCACCCTCAAAGCTCCAACCGCCCCCATTGGGCACCCCCGGACCCTCTACCTGACCCCCCATTGCCTCAGACTTAAAGGTAACATTATATATTCTATCAGAACAGACTGAATGACAAATAACATAGCACTCCACAAAACTATAGTGTTAGAGTGAAAGATATTGTCTCAGTTATTTATTGCAGCCTGAGCTACACATTATATGCCAATCTAAAATCACATACAGTTTCAGACTGAGATACAGTATTTATTCCATAAATGCAAAATGAGCTATATGTTCCACAGGAGTTCATACTATTGAACAAGCCTGGGCTCTTTTCTCTAAGTGGTCACCTAATAGAAGCATTGAATAATATGAAGGGTTTCGTTAGGGTAGAGGTAGAGATGTTTCTCACTTGTGGTGGAGTCCAAAGCTGTCGATATGAAATAGTCAGTAATAAATTAAATAAATAACTCAGGGGAATCTTCTTTACCCTGCTTTGACAGCACTTGAGCTGCTGAACATTGTTACATTTAACATCAAGCTAAATGATTAAATGAGGCAGAAACAATTTGAGAGATTTGCTGATAGGATTAGATGAAGTAGGGTTGGAGTAACCTCATTGGAACTACCAGCACTTGGGCAGAAAAGCCTGTCTCTGTGCTGTAAATACTATGTAATTTTGTGTAGACTGAATCCAGAATGACAAACTAACCCAGAGATTAATGGCTACTGAATGCATCCCACACACAGGCAGTACCAGAGACTGACAGATACTGAACAAAACCCACACTCACAGGCAGTACCAGAGACTGACAGATGCTGAACAAAACTCACACTCACAGGAAGTACCAGAGACTGACAGATACTGAACAAAACCCACACTCACAGGCAGTACCAGAGACTGACAGATACTGAACATAACCTCCACTCACAGGCAGTACCAGAGACTGACAGATACTGAACAGAACCCACACTCACAGGCAGTACCAGAGACTGACAGATACTGAACAAAACCCACACTCACAGGAAGTACCAGAGACTGACAGATACTGAACAAAACCCACACTCACAGGCAGTACCAGAGACTGACAGATACTGAACATAACCTACACTCACAGGCAGTGCCAGAGACTGACAGACATTGAACATAACCTCCACTCACAGGCAGTACCAGAGACTGACAGATACTGAACAAAACCCACACTCACAGGAAATACCAGAGACTGACAGATACTGAACAAAACCCACACTCACAGGCAGTACCAGAGACTGACAGATACTGAACATAACCTCCACTCACAGGCAGTACCAGAGACTGACAGATACTGAACAAAACCCACACTCACAGGCAGTACCAGAGACTGACAGATACTGAACAAAACACACACTCACAGGAAGTACCAGAGACTGACAGATACTGAACAAAACCCACACTCACAGGCAGTACCAGAGACTGACAGATACTGAACATAACCTACACTCACAGGCAGTGCCAGAGACTGACAGACATTGAACATAACCTACACTCACAGGCAGTACCAGAGACTGACAGATACTGAACAAAACCCACACTCACAGGAAGTACCAAAGACTGACAGATACTGAACAAAACCCACACTCACAGGCAGTACCAGAGACTGACAGATACTGAACATAACCTACACTCACAGGCAGTGCCAGAGACTGACAGACATTGAACATAACCTGCACTCACAGGCAGGACCAGAAACTGAAAATATTGAACAAAACGTACACACGCGGACAGTACCTGAGACTGACAGATACTGAACAAAACACACACTCACAGGCAGTACCAGAGACTGACAGATGTTATGTCCATCCCAAATTCACAACAGAAAAAATAACTGAGAGATCCATCAGAAATCCAACACTTACATATAATACCAGTGACTTAAAGGTACAGAATTAATCGCACTCTCAAATATAGTGCATGTGACTGGGATACAGAATGAGTCTATACTGACACATAGTACCAGGGAATGACAGATACAGAAAGAATCACACAGTCACATACAGCAACAGGGACATTTTGGCACAGTATGAATCTGACAGTCGTGTACAGAAACAGAGGCTGACAGATATCAAATGAAACCCACACACACATACAGTGACACTGAGAGCTCTAACATATATGCCACATTCATATACAGTACCAGAGATTGACAGATACAGAATGAATTCCACACACACAAACAGTTCCAGAGCCTTATACATTCAGAGTGAATATGACACTTTGTACCAGAGACTGACCAATGCAGCATGAATCCCACACTCCCACTCAGTAATAGAGACTGACAGATAGCCACAAATAAAGAATGATTCTCATTCTCATGTACAGGACAACAGACTGATTTGCCACAATGGTGTCTCTAATCTTTGGGCAAACTCAGTGCAATAACAACTCATCTCCATTCCCCGTATTTCTAAATCCCACCTGTCCTCCATAATCTGAACAATTATTGCATGTCGTGTTGACTGTCTGATCTGTAAACTGCACTGTATCACAGATTGCTGACATTTGCTAGCTGAAAGTGAGAACTGCAAAATAGAAGCAGAAATTTTCACAGCCTGTCAGGGTTAATAAACAGGTAATGTGAGGTAATAAACTCATATTGCTTCACATTTTTATACTGAAAATAAAAGTAATCAATTCTTAATAAAAATGTTTACTATATTGATCTGATATTTGTAAATGTGCCCTGTTATATATTACACTACATTGAGCAGTATTTGTGTCTGATTTTTCAGGATACTATTTGCATTACTTCAAATAAAGAAAACATAACTACACAAAGAACTGAGCACAATGCTGAAAGTTTCACAGCAAACAGTCAAAAGGGAAAGAGATAACATATAGAAAGAAAAAAAGCTAAAATACTGAAAACACTCAGCCAGTCCGGAAACAACTGTGGAGAAGAGAAGCTCGGGTTAATGGTCCAGTTCTGTGACCCTTCTATAGACCTGAAACATTGCTCCTCCCTTCCTCTCTCCACAGATACTGCTGGAACTGCTGAGTGTTTCCAGAATCTTCTGTTATTCAGATTTCTAGCGGCTGCAGTATTTCTCTTTTTGAAGAATAAAACAATCCCTGGGAGGGAATGAAAAGTTTACATAAGAAATAAGAGCAGGAGTGGCCACTCTGCCCATCGAAATAGTTCCACCATTCAATAATATAACAGCTGTTCTCCTACCTCAACTCCATCTTACCACACTGGCACAGCCCCCTTGATTCCCTTAATATCCAAAAACCTATCGATTTCTCTTGAATATACACAATGATTGAGCATCCAGAGCTCTCTGGGATAGAGAATTCCAAAGATTCATAACCCTTTGACTGAAAAGAAAATCTCCTCTTCTCAGTCAAATATGACCAAGCCCTTTATACTGAGACTGTACCCCTTTATTCTAGATTGCCCAGCTAGAGGAAACATCCTCCCAGCATTTACCATGTCAAGCCACTGAGCATTTTATCTGCCAGTGAGATTACCTCTCACTCTACTGAGTTCTGGGGAATAGAGGCCTCGTCTATTCAATCCCTTCTCATCGGACAATCCCCTCATCATAGGAAGCAGCCTAGTGGCACGTCTCTGTGCTCCCTCTAAGGAAAGTATATCCTTCCTTAGATAAGGGGACCAAAACTGCACAGCACTCCAAGTGTGATCTCACGCTGTATAATTGCAATAAATACTCATACTCTAATCTCTTTGCAATAAAGGCAAACATATCATTTGCTTTCCTAATTGGTTGAGTATCTGCACGTTACCTTTCTGTGATTCCTGGACAAGGACACTCGGGTCCCTCTGAATGTCAACATTTCCCATTCTCTCATTAATTTCAAAAATGTTCTGTATTGCTGTTTTAGATTAGAGATACAGCACTGAAACAGGCCCTTCGGCCCACGGAGTCTGTGCCGAACATCAACCACCCATTTATACTAATCCTACACTAATCCCATATTCCGACCAAACATCCCCACCTGTCCCTATATTTCCCGACCACCGACCGATACTAGTGACAATTTATAATGGCCAATTTACCAATCAACCTGCAAGTCTTTTGGCTTGTGGGAGGAAACCGGAGCACCCGGAGAAAACCCACGCAGACACAGGGAGAACTTGCAAACTCCACACAGGCAGTACCCAGAATCGAACCCGGGTCCTTGGAGCTGTGAGGCTGCGGTGCTAACCACTGCGCCGCCCTGCCAAAGTGTGTAACTGTACACTTCTCCCCATTATGTTCCATCTCTCACATTCTTGCCCACATACTTAGTCTGTCTAAATCCCTTTTTTCCCCCTTTGCATCCTCCTCACAGTTTACTTTGCCACCTCACTTTATATCATCGGCAAACATGGATAACATGACATTCGGTCACCTCATCTAAATCATTGATACAGAATGGAAATAACTGAGTCCCGAGCACCAATCCTTGCAGTATCCAACTACTTACAGCTTTCCTGCCGAAAATGACTCGGTTATTCCTACTCTCTGTTTTTTGTCTGTGAACTACTACTCAATCTATACTAATATATTATCCCCAAATTGCATGGGACCTACATTGGTGTAATAACCACTTGTTTGATAACTTATTGAATGCTTTTTGAAAATCCAAACAGACTACATCCACTGGTTCCCCTTATCTATCCTGGCAGTTACAACATCAACATATTCTAATAATTTATCATTGACAATTTCCTTTTAATAAATCCATGTTGACTCTGCCCAACCATATTCTGATATTCCACATCACCATTTACCATGTCTGTAATAATAGATTGTAGCATATTCCCCATTGCTGATGTCAGGCAAACTGGCCTCTAGTTCTTTGCTTTCTCTCTCCTTCCTTTCTTGAATAGTGTGGATATGTTTGTCACCCTCCAATTCACAGCTTCCAGAATCCAGGAATTGTTTCTTATAAGGAACGGGAATAGCTGTGGGAAAATGAATCTGAGTAATTCTATTCTGAGTCCACTTTATGATTCAGGTCAAATAATAATTATCAATAAAAAGGAGTAAAATCAGAGTTCAATTGAACTTTAATTTGAAGGAAATCAGCGTTGGAAATATGTTTATTCAAATTATACACTTCTTGCTTTGGGAAACAAAATTCCTTCGAGACAGCACCCAACTCAGTTCCTATCTTTCAGTTTCTCATCTGAGGAATTTAAGGAATGCCAAACTGTAATGGCTGGGAATCAAACCCGGGCACAGCTGCTTGGAAGGTCATTGACCTGAAACATTAACTCTGTTCTCTCTCCACAGATGCTGCCTGACCTGCTGAGTATTTCCAGCATTTTCTGTTTTTATTCCAGCTGTTTGGAAGGCAGCTATGCTCATTGCTCTAACAGCATCGCTCACATGGAGCAATACATTGAGTCTTTCTGTGGATTTTGGGACTGGGCCGCTGTCTTTTGGTCTCTGATGCTATAATCACAGCCAATAAAATACTCAGCTCAGTTCCAGGTGTTTAAAACTGGTGAACTGAAAGGCGACATGATGTGTCAGGATGTTTCTGAACAGCAATTATCACAATTTTACAACACAGAAAGAGTTCATTTGAACAATTGTGCTGCTCTTTGAACGATCTATCCAATCAGTCCCACCTCCCTGTCATTTTCACATTGCCCTGTAATTTCCCCATCAAATAATGATCCAATTCCCTCAGGAAAGTTATTATTGAATCTGTTTTCACCTCCCTTTTCAAGCAGTACATTTCTGATCATCAGAACGCGTGTTAAAATATCACCTCATCTTCCCCTGATTCTTTTAACAATTCTGTGTCCATTGGTTACAGACCCTTCTGCCAGTGGGAACAGTTCCTCTTCAACCCATTAGAATGTAGAACACATCTATTAAATATTACATTAACATCTCTGCACCAAGAAGAACGACCCTAGATTTGCTACAAAAACAAGAAAAGCTGGAATCACTCAGCAGGTCTGGCAGCATCTGTGGAAAGAGAAGCAGAGTTAACGTTTCGGGTCAGTGACCCTTCTTCGGAACTGACAAATATTAGAAAAGTCACAGATTATAAGCAAGTGAGGTGGGGGTGGGGTAAGAGATAACAAAGGAGAAGGTGCAGATTGGACCAGGCCACATAGCTGACCAAAAGGTCACGGAGCAAAGGCAAACAATATGTTAATGGTGTGTTGAAAGACAAAGCATTAGTACAGATTAGGTGTGAATACACTGAATATTGAACAGCAGCAAGTGCAAACCTGAAAAAAAACCTGAAAAAAACAGTGGGTAAGCAAACTGAACAAACTAAGATGAAATGAAATAAATGCAAAAAAAGATAGTAAAAAATGTAAAAAAGAATGTATAAAAAAGGAAGAAAAAATAACTAAAAATGAAAGTAAAATGGGGGGCTGTCATGCTCTGAAATTATTGAACTCAATGTTCAGTCCGGCAGGCTGTAGTGTGCCTAATCGGTAGATGAGATGCTGTTCCTCGAGCTTGCGTTGATGTTCACTGGAACACTGCAGCAATCCCAGGACAGAGATGTGAGCATGAGGCCAGGGGGGAGTGTTGAAATGGCAAGCAACCGGAAGCTCAGAGTCCTGCTTGCGGACTGAGCGGAGGTGTTCCGCAAAGCGGTCACCCAGTCTGCGCTTGGTCTCCCCAATGTAGAGGAGACCACACTGTGAGCAGCGAATACAGTATACTACATTGCAAGAAGTACAAGTAAATCGCTGCTTCACCTGAAAGGAGTGTTTGGGGCCTGGGATAGTGAGGAGAGGGGAGGTAAATGGGCAGGTATTACACCTCCTGCGATTGCAGGGGAAGGCGCCCTGGGACGGGGACGAGGTGGTGGGGGTAATGGAGGAGTGGACCAGGGTGTCGCGGAGGGAATGATCCCTTCGGAATGCTGACAGGGGAAGGGAGGGGAAGATGCGACTGGTAGTGGCATCACGCTGGAGGTGGCGAAAATGGCGGAGGGTGATCCTTTGGATATGGAGGCTGGTGGGATGAAAAGTGAGGACAAGGGGAACCCTGTCACGGTTCTGGGAGGGAGGGGAAGGGGTGAGGGTAGAGGTGCGGGGAATGGGTCGGACACGGTTGAGGGACCTGTCAACCACAGTGGGGGGAAATCCTCGGTTGAGGAAAAAGGTCATATCAGAAGCACCGTCATGGAAGGTAGCATCATCAGAGCAGATGCGTCGGAGACGGAGAAACTGGGAGAATGGAATGGAGTCCTTACAGGAGGTAGGGTGTGAAGAAGTGTAGTCGAGGTAGCTTTGCTATCCTTTCACGCATCTCTAGTGCCATTCTAGTCAATCTCCTCTGCACTCTCTCTCAGGCCTTGATATCCCTGCTAAAATGAGGAACCTAGAATTAGATACAATGCTCCAGCTGAGGCCGATAACCAGTGAGATTTATAAAGGTTCAGCATAAACTCCTTGTTTGTGACCCGAATTCCTATTTCTGGTTTCTAACCCAGTGTCGGCTCTGAGCTGTTGAAACTGCCTGAATAAATATTTCCGCTCAACTTAGAGGCCGGAATGTGAGAAGCTGCTGAGAATAAGAGACCCTCGCAGCCAGGCGTCATTTCCCGGTGGAGTTTTCAATAGAAACTGGGGCTGGAGAGAGTCTTTGGGAAATGTAATTCCTGAATGCAGTGAGAGAGTTTGTGATTGGTTGCAGATATAAAACTATTGTGACATCACTGCCAATCACCCAATCACAATCTTTACTTTCTCCCATCCCTCATTAGCATAGAGCTGTGGGATTGTCTATTTAATCCGCACTCGGAAGGGGTTTGGTTTATTTCTGTATCTGAAACTGAAAATGGTAAGGTCCCCCCACCAAGCTGAACTGAGGGGCTGGACCCCTGGGAAACCCCTCGAACTGTATCGGGAAAATTTTCATTTGCTGTAAATGTAAAAATGTAATTGGCATGAGAAATGTGAAATGGAAGGGTTGTGAAGCAACTCATGATTGTATTGAAGGAAAATGATCTCCCTTGCAATGTTTGTATTTTTTAGTGCTGTTTGAAACTGTTTGGCAATGTATTTTTAACAGATTTTTATGAATAAAGTATATTTTGGAAATAAAAAAAGAGAAGAAAGCAGCTCCTAAGAAAGGCGCCAAGAAAACCTTAAATAAACCGTCAACAAAGGGCGGCAAGAAGCGGAGGAAGGAGAGTTACTCCATCTACATCTACAAAGTGACGAAGCAGGTTCATCCCGACACCGGCATCTCCTCCAAGGCCATGAGCATCATGAACTCGTAAGTGAATGATGTTTTCGAGCGCATCGCGGGTGAGGCTTCCTGCCTGGCCCATTACAACAACCATCAGCTCCGGGTGATCCAGACCGCCGTGCGCCTGCTGCTGCCCGGGGAGCTGGCCAAGCACGCCGTGTCGGAAGGGACAAAGGCGGTGACCAAGTACACCAGCTCCAAGTAAAACTGCACAATGGACTGAAAAACATCCCAAACACAACGGCTCTTTTAAGAGCCACCCACAATCTCTCTGAAAAAGCTACATCCGACATCTCTATGAAATCACTTTAAGACAATGTATCATATACATTGGGGGCTGCACAGTGGCGCAGTGGTTAGCACCGCAGCCTCACAGCTCCAGGGATCCGCGTTCGATTCCGGGTACTGCCTGTGTGGAGTTTGCAAGTTCTCCCTGTGTCTGCGTGGGTTTTCTCCGGGTGCTCCGGTTTCCTCCCACAATCCAAAAGACTTGCAGGTTGATAGGTAAATTGGCCATTATAAATTGTACTAGTATAGGTAGGTGGTAGGGAAATATAGAGACAGGTGGGGATGTTTGGTAGGAATATGGGATTAGTGTAGGGTTAGTATAAATGGGTGGTTGATGGTCGGCACAGACTCGGTGGGCCGAAGGGCCTGTTTCAGTGCTGTATCTCTAATTTCATCTCATAATAACGATCCCACTGCTGTGTTTGTATCTCCTGTTATTAACCGAACGCGAACCCATAATCTGAACACCCGCCTTCACTTTTTTTGCTTAAAGCTGCTCTTATTCTGGTTTTTCACAGCCCCTGAATGACCGCATTAACAGCTGATTTCAGCGGTAAGGATTAGACCTTAATCCCTTCACTGATTAATCATTTTATTAACAGCAACTCTCCGCAGTGAAACAGCCTGAGATGGGATTATTACAGAGCAAGTTAAGGGCCGTTTGAGGACTTGATCCGGCTTCCTCTTTTCAGAGAAGGACACTGGGCTCTGATTGAAAACTAAACTGAGTATTTCACTTCAGGCCAATGCAGGCCCCTCCCGGGACAGTTTGAAAGCGATTGTCGAATGAGTCACAATTTAAATAACATTTTACAAGTTGAATAAAACAAAATCAAGAGATGGGACTTTAAATCTTTGACTAAGGATGACATTTATTTTAATCCGCTCCTTTCCGACAATAAAATTGGCGGGCTTTTTGAAATTGACAAATTCTCTGCTTCTGATGTCGTGGCGGGTAAATCCCGCCCTCTTGTGTTGGTCAGTGACCTGATTGGTGAAGAATATAGGCAAATAGAATTAAGTACCGACCATTGAGGAGAGTTCTCAGTCTTTAAGTAAAGTAAATGCTGCGTAAATTATCCATTTGTGAAAGTATTTGTGAGATTGTGGAAATGTCTGGAGGAAAGACCGGAGGGAAAGCTCGGGCCAAAGCCAAGTCTCACTCCTCCCGGGCTGGACTGCAGTTCCCGGTGGGCCGTGTTCACAGGCTCCTGAGAAAGGGCAACTATGCTGAGCATGTGGGTGCTGGAGCCCCGGTCGATCTGGCTGCTGTGCTCGAGTATCTGACCGCTGAAATCCTCGAGCTGGCCGGTAACGCGGCCCGGGACAACAAGAAGACCCGCATCATCCCCAGACACCTGCAGCTGGCAGTCCGCAACGAGGAGGAGCTCAACAAGCTGCTGGGAGGGGTGACCATCGCTCAGGGCGGGGTGCGACCCAAGAAAACCAGCGCTTAGAGCTCCCAGAAAAAGCAAAGCAGACAAAATGTCATCTAATAAACCAAAGACTCTTTTCAGAGCCACCCACAGTCTCTGAAAGGGCTGATTACTGTCTGATTCAAGCATGTCAGTAACAGAACAGAATAGGAACTATTTAAAATGTTTATGAGCAACTATTTCAGTGGCTTCTCACTGTCCTCCTGATCCCTGTGTGAAGGGGAATTACCAATAGTCTAATTTATTCCTTTCTACACCGAGTTTGAGTTATTGGTCCCTTAAGGATTGCTGAATGGAGTCTTCCACCGCCGGTTACAGATAAGAAGGGGGGGGGGGGGGGGTAAAAATGACAGGTTAAAGCTGTGCATAAAATAGCGCCAGGAATTTGTGGCGATAATAGCGGAATAAAGAAAGGTTTTTAAAGGTTGGTGGAAAATATTTTACCAACAACTTTAAATAGATTTTCCAGAAATTCGCTTTTTGCCGACACTGAAATTGGCGCCTTTTTCGAATTCAAACGTTCTGCCAATTTCGACAATTTAAGCCAATGATTTGCTGCATTTTCCCCAATTCGAGGCTCTGCGATTGGTGAAGAAATGCGAATGGGAAGAGGGTGACCAATCAGAAGTGAGCGCGGGCTCAAGCTGTGGGAATTCCAGGTCCCTGAATGATTGAGCTGAAATTGATCAGTTTCACAAACCCTGTCAGTTTCAGTGCAGGAAACACCGTCTCGGGGGAAATAACATCACAAGTGGGTCTGCTTCCAGTGACCGATTCAACGGCTGCTGCAAAATTCCCGGATTCCCTCATTGCAGCGAAATCATTTTGAAATTCTATGAAAACAATGAGTGATTCTGGAGGAGTGATGAGGCTTTTCACTGAGGGCATGTGTCGACTGGAGAAATAACTAACTGTGGAGCCTCGGGCACTATTTACACAGCCCGTTTAGAAAATCAAATCCACTGCACATCCTTGCTGCAACTGAAATGTCAATTTCGGGGATTCCAGTTTTCTACCCGAACACAGCACAGATTTATTCCAGTCAGTTCTGAACAGCCTATCCCATCGGGATTTTCGTTTGTCTCTTTTACCTTGTTCACCTTCATTGCTTTCTATTTCCCTCCTGGTGTTTGATAAGGTATCTACCAAAACTCGTTTTCACAGCCACATCTCCTTCCTCAGTGATTGCCTTTGCTCCGTGACCTTTTGGTCAGCTATGTGGCCTGGTCCAATCTGCACCTTCTCCTTTGTTATCTCTTGCCCAACCCCCACCTCACTTGTTTATAATCAGTGACTTTTCTAATATTTGTCAGTTCCGAAGAAGGGTCACTGACCCGAAACGTTAACTCTGCTTCTCTTTCCACAGATGCTGCCAGACCTGCTGAGTGAATCCAGCTTTTCTTGTTTTTGTTTCAGATTTCCAGCATCCGCAGTATTTTGCTTTTATATTAGCCTATCCCATCTACCGTTTCCAGCTCACTGCTCTCTCTGTGAGACGGTGGGTGGCTCTTCGAAGAGTGTGTGTTTGCTGGAAAGGGTCGAGTTGTGCGGCCCTGCCGTTTCAGAGCGTACACCACATCCATGGCAGTGACCGTCTTGCGCTTGGCGTGCTCAGTGTAGGTGACCGCATCCCTGATCACATTCTCCAGGAAAACCTTCAACACCCCGCGAGTCTCCTCATAGATCAAACCCGAGATCCGCTTGACCCCGCCACGGCGAGCCAGGCGGCGGATTGCTGGTTTGGTGATGCCCTGGATATTGTCAGGAAGCACTTTGCGGTGCCGCTTTGCTCCGCCTTTGCCGAGTCCTTTCCCTCCTTTACCTCTGCCAGACTTTCTTTTATTAACTTCCAAAATATACTTTATTCATAAAAATCTGTAAAAAAAATACATTACAAAACAGTTCCAAAAAGCACCAAGTCAAACAATACAAAGAGTGGAAAGGAGATCAGTTTCTTTCAATACAGGAGTGAGTTGCCTCACAACCCTTCCATTTCATTTCTCATGCCATGTACATTTGACAGCAAACAAATAATTTCTGGCTACAGTTCGAGGGGTTTCCCATGGATCCAGCCCCTCAGTTCACTATGGTGGGGGGACCTTACACTGTGGTATTTCCCCATTGAGCCTTTGCTGCAGCTGCCCCAAGCTTTAGTGCGTCCCTCAGCACGTAGTCCTGGACCTTGGAATGTGCCAGTCTGCAACATTCGGTGGTGGACAACTCTTTGCGCTGGAAGACCAGCAAGTTTCGGGCAGAGCAAAGAGCATCTTTCAACGAATTGATAGTCTTCCAGCAGCAGTTGATGTTTATCTCGGTGTGCGTCCCTGGGAACAGCCCGTAAAGCACAGACTCCTGTGCTACAGAGCTGCTTGGGATGAACCTCGACAAAAACCATTGCATCTCTTTCCACACCTGCTTTGCAAAGACACATTCCAGAAAGAGGTGGGCAACCGTCTCTTCCCCACCACAGCCACCTCGAGGGCATTGTGCAGAGGGGGTGAGACTTCGGGCATGCAGGAAGGATCTGACGAGGAGGACTCTTCTCACCATCAGCCAAGCTACATCTTGGTGCTTGTTTGAAAGTTCTGGTGATGGGGCATTCCGCCAAATGACTTTGGAAGTCTGCTCGGGGAACCATCCGACAGGATCCACCATCTTCTTTTCCCGTAGGGCCTTGAGAACATTCCGTGCAGACCAGTGCCTGATGGATTGGTGGTCAAAGGTGTTTTTCCACAGAAACTTTTCCATGAAGGATAGGTGTTACAGCACAGTCCAACTGGATGGAGCGTTCCACGGCAATATGACCAGGCCCATCCTTCGCAACACCGGGGACAGATAGAACCTCAGCATGGAGTGACACTTGGAGTTTGCGTACTGGAGGTCTACACAGCCACACACAAAGGTAGCCATCAGGATGAGGGCGATGTTGGGTACATTTTTCCCGCCTTTCTCCAGAGGTTTGAACATCGTGTCCCTCGGGACCTGGTCCATTTTGGATCCCCAGATGAAGCGGAAAATGGCTCAGGTGATCACCACAGTGCAGGAGTGCAGTATGGGCCAGACCTGCACCACATACAGTAACCTGACACAATGGCGAGAGATCGCTGCTCCCACATGTTCAGCTTATGTTGTACCCTGGCTACTCGTTCCTCCCAGGTTTTGGTGCACGCCCCGGCCCTTCCGAAGCATACCACAGCAGCTTCAGGTCGGCTGACCTAATGGTGAAGGGGACAAAGGATCGGTCAGCTGAGTTCCCACAGAACATGGCCTCGCTCTTGCTGTGTTTAACATTGGTTCCCGATGCCAGTTCGAGCTGGTCACAGATGCTCATCAGTCTGCGCACAGGCAGCGGGTTCAAGCAGAAAATGGCGACGTCATTCATGTACAGGGAGGTTTTAACCTGAGTGCCTCCACTGCCTGGGATTGTTACCCTTCTGATACTCGCATTCTTCTCAATAGACTCAGAAAAGGGTCCAATACAGCAAACAAACAAGACAGGGGAGAGAGGACTGCCCTGCCTGACTCCAGATGGGATTGAGAAACTTTCTGATTCCCACCCATTGATTGAGACTGCGCGACTGATGTTTGTGTAGACCAGTTTGATCCAATTGCAGATTCCCTCCCCAAACCCCATTTTGGAAAGTACGTCCATCATGTAGGTGTGCGATATCCTGTCAAAAGCCTTCTCCTGATCCAGGCTGATGAGGCAGGTGTCCACCCTCCTGTCCCGTACATAGGTGATCGTATCCCTGAGTAGCGCGAGACTATCAGAGATCTTCCTGCCTGGTATAGTACAGGTCTGATCAGGGTCAATCACCAACTCCAGAGCAGACTTGACTCGACTGGCGATGACTTTTGACAGAATCTTGTAGTCGATGTTAAGCAGTGAGATGAGCCGCCAATTTCTGATTTCTGCCTCCTCCCCCTTGTCGATGAGGGTGATGATGCCTTTCCTCATGGATTCTAATATGCTGCCGGCCAGGACCATACTCTGGTATACTGCCAGACTTTTTTTTTTAATTTCCAAAATATACTTTATTCATAAAAATCTGTAAAAATTACATTCCCAAACAGTTTAAAACAGCATCAAGTCAAAAAATGCAAACAGTGCGAAGGTGATCAGTTTCCTTCTATACAATCACGAGTTGCCTCACAACTCTTCCATTTCATTGTCATGCCATATACATTTCTACATTTACAGCACACAAAATTTTCCCTGTACGGTTCGAAGGGTTTCCCATGGATCCAGCCCCTCCGCTCAGCTTGGTGGGGGGACCTTACACCATGGTCTTTCCCCATTGAGCCTTTGCTGCGGCTGCCCCAAGCTTTAGTGCGTCCCTGCCCACGTTGTCCTGGTCCTTGGAATGTGCCAGTCTGCAACATTCGGTGGTGGACAACTCTTTGCGCTGGAAGACCAGCAAGTTTCGGGCAGACTAAAGGGCGTCTTTCACCGAATTGATAGTCCTCCAGCAGCAGTTGATGTTTGTCTCGGTGTGCGTCCCTGGGAACAGCCCGTAGAGCACAGACTCCTGTGTTATAGAGCTGCTTGGGATGAACCTCGACAAAAACCACTGCATCCCTTTCCACACCTGCTTTGCAAAGACACATTCCAGGAGGAGGTGGGCGACCGTCTCTTCCCCACCACAGCCACCATGATAATTCTTGCCTCAAATCAGTGCACAATAAAAGAGACTGATTCCGTCAGCTTCCTTTTTTTTACAGGCCGCCCGGACCTGGCTGAGAAAGGCAGAGTGAGAGCAGGGAGGGGAGGAGACAAGAGTGAAGATTAAACAGAGAGCGAGAATGAAGGAGACACCCAGAGTGACAGACAGAGAGAGAACGGCACCTTATCTTTCAGCTCCACCTCCAGTTTCCTCCGGGCTGCCAATTTCAAACCCTTTATTAACAGTAGAACCGAAACCCAGCTCTCCACGCAAACCCTTCCAGACTCGACCTTCATAGTCAAGGCTTTCCAGAAAGCCGGAGCTTTTAAATATGATCCTGCTACAATTAACACTCAGTAATATTCCCACCAAAACACAATCCATTCTATAACAAGGAACCTCCTCAGTAACATCACCATTTCCACACACATCCGCTTCCAACAGTTTACAAACACCCTATTGCAGCTGTTTGGGGAATCTCCTGTGTTAAGATTGGAGTTGGAAAGCGGCCTTTACCCGGCAGTGTTATCGTCTCACACTGAATCTGCCAGACATCCTGTTCTCTTTATTGCGAGAGAGAAAGCACGGATTTAGGAAATGTTCATTTGAAATGATCTCTATTGAGAACGAGCCCGGCCGTGGGACAGGTATTCCAGTGCAAAGAGCTGTCTATGACCGAGTGTTGCAGACTGGCACATTCCAACGTTCAAGACTATGTGCTGTGGGACGGCATTAAAGCTTGGGGAAGCCACCATGGAGTCTCAATAGAAAGGCGACAGTCTAAGGCCCTAGTACAGCGAGGGGCTGGAACCTGTGTAAAACCGCTCGGGCTGTTTGTACCAGAGAATGTTTGATGTGTAATGTAAATACTGTAAATATAACCTGTGCAGGCAGGGATAGTGAGATACCTCATGTACTTTATTGAAGGAAACTGATCTGTATTGTACCTTATGTAATATTAAAATTGAACTGCTTTGCAATATAATTGCACAAATTATATGAATAAATTACATTTTGTGCAAAAGAAAGCAGCTTTCCTGTCAACACACACCTTGTCTCAGGGCACAACTTTCCTGTGATCTTGTCATACCCAACTTCGCTCTATATCTTCTGACACACACACTTTACAGTCTGTCATTTCCAAAAACAAGCATTCTAAAATCAAAAGACCTTTTGTTTATTTCTCCTTTCTTTTCATTTCTCCTCTCTTCTTCTCAATCACTCCCTTCAACAGTCCTATTCAGATCAAGGTGGAATGTGAATAGTGTCACAACTCACCTCTGACACTATTATTACCCTTCTCTTCTCTTGTCTTATTCAATGGGAAAGTTTTATTCACCAGTCTGTTGCTGTTTTACACTCTTGCCATACCATCTGGTATTGCATCCATCTGAATTCTGTGCTTTCATGGCCTTATATTTCTTTTCCTCTTCTGGATGATTTGTTTGCTTCAGTTCCATTCAACCAGTCTGGACCACAGGGAAGCTTAGAACAAAGAACAAAGAACAGGACAGCACAGGAACAGGCCATTCGGCCCTCCAAGCCTGCGCCGATCTTGATGCCTGCCTAAACTAACACCTTCTGCACTTCCGTGGCCTATATCCCTCTATTCCCTTCCTATTCATGTATTTGTCAAGATGTCTCTTAAACGTCTCTATCGTATCTGGTTCCACCACCCCCCCGGCAGCAAGTTCCAGGCACTCACCACCCTCTGTGTAAAAAACTTGCCTCGCACATCCCCTCTAAACTTTGCCCCTCGCACCTTAAACCTATGTCCCCTAGTAACTGACTCTTCCACCCTGGGAAAAAGCTTCTGACTATCCACTCTGTCCATGCCGCTCATAACTTTGTAAACCTCTATCATGTCGCCTCTCCACCTCCGTCGTTCCAGTGAAAACAATCCGAGTTTTTCCAACCTCTCCTCATAGCTAATGCCCTCCAGACCAGGCAACATCCTGGTAAACCTCCTCTGTACCCTCTCCAAAGCCTCCACGTCCTTCTGGTAGTGTGGCGACCAGAATTGCACGCAATATTCTAAGTGTGGCCTAACTCAGGATCTGTACAGCTGCAACATGACTTGCCAATTTTTATACTCTATACCCCGACCGATGAAGGCAAGCATGCCGTATGCCTTCTTGACTACCTTGTCCACCTGCGTTGCCACTTTCAGTGACCTTTGCCTTGGGTGGGTCCACGTTGATCCATTACATTCAGAATCACATCCTTGAAATAACTCCATAGTACAACTACAGTAACCACACAGAATCTGCTTCAAACACTCCTCCACATTTTATCTGTTCTGACTGTCAACACCTCCAGCTCTTTTGTTTAAGTGGAACCCATCAGGTTTGTATAGGCTCCTTCTATTCTGAAAGCTGTAGCACTGGTTCAGGGAATTCAGCCCTGTTTCTCTACTCGAAAGGCTCAGCCATGCTTGATCTGCGTGGTATTTTGCTTTTATTGCAACGTTACAAGACCTCCAATCCTCTGGAAAATGATGGTCAGACCTTCCACTATATCTTCCCTGGCTTCATTCAACAGCCTGGGGTACATTTCATCTGGTCCTGGTGATTTATCCACATTCAAGGATGCTCATCCCATTAAGACTTCCTCTCTCCTTAAGTTATCACATCCAATACTTCACACTCCTCCTCCTTCATAACAATATCTGCATCACCCCCTCATTTGAGAAGACAGTAATGTATTCATTAAGGATGTTGGCAACATCTTCCACCCCGATACAAAGGTTACATTTTTGATCTTTTCTGTGCCCTGCTGTTTGCTTAGTTGCCTCTTCCTCTAATATTTTGATGCAACATCTTTGGGTCCATTGTTATTTTGCTTGTCCATGTTCTTTCCTGTTCTCTCTTTGCTCTTCACCGCTGCTCCCAAACGCCTCCAGTGCAGTCAAAACACAAGGTGTCAGAAGTGGGATTTGAACCCACGCCTCCAATGGAGACTGCGATCTAAACGCAGCGCCTTAGACCGCTCGGCCATCCTGATCGCCTGTCTGTTATTATTAATGCTAAGGAAATTATTCATTCTTTGTGAAAGTATTTGTGAGATTGTGCAAATGTCTGGAAGAGGAAAGACCAGCGGGAAAGCTCGGGCCAAGGCCAAGTCTCACTCCTCCCGGGCTGGACTGCAGTTCCCGGTGGGCCGTGTTCACAGGCTCCTGAGAAAGGGTAACGATGCTGAGCGTGTGGGTGCCGGAGCCCCGGTCTATCTGGCTGCTGTGCTCGAGTATCTGACCGCTGAAATCCTCGAGCTGGCCGGTAACGCGGCCCGGGACAACAAGAAGACCCGCATCATCCCCAGACACCTGCAGCTGGCCGTCCGCAACGACGAGGAGCTCAACAAGCTGCTGGGAGGGGTGACTATCGCTCAGGGCGGGGTGCTGCCTCATATCCAGGCCGTGCTGCTGCCCAAGAAAACCAGCACTCAAGAGCTCCCAGAAAAAGTAAAGCGGCCAAAATGTCATCTAATAAACCAAAGGCTCTTTTCAGAGCCACCCACAGTCTCTGTGAAAGGACTGGTTACTGTCAGGAGGGAATCAGTGATGGAGTTATTGTAACAGTGGATTGACCTGTTTCACATCTGTCCAGGTGTGTTTTCAGTTCCCTCTCTGGATTTCGCTCTGTTTCTCTGCTCACACATCTCCCCCTCCAGTAAAGTGAAGAACTGAACTACAGGGTGTCAGAATCAACAATTTAATAAATCCCGCTGCCTTCGATTTGATAAATCCCGAGACCATCCCTGTACATTAACGGGAACTGGTTCGGAGCTGATGAATTAATTTAATAATGGAAGTGTCCGGGTGAATTCTCTGTTTTTCATTTGGAAGTTTGAATTGTGTTTTTTTTTTCTCTCCGGTGATCTGAGCGCCACTTCTCAATGAGAATCTGCTCCCAGAACAGAGTAAATGCAGGAAGAAAGAGGCCATTCTCGGGCTGTGTGTTTCTCTCCTAACCTGATCTGTTTAGACCGCACTGTTCCCAGAGGACGGAATCAGTGAGAGTTGTGCACACACAGGAGCTGAGTCCACTGCAGCGCTTTAATATGTGCCTTCTCCCCGGCGCTCCCTATTCTCCGGACACAACGTTGTTTGTTCCCCCGGCGGCGGGGTAGAGTCGGGGATTCTCTTCCCGCAGTGTCAGTGGCTGCAGCCCCGGGGAACTGGCGGTTTCAGTCAGAGTGACCGAGCTACCTTACAGGACTCTCCCCCTGAATTTGTGAACTGAGACTACACCGAACACATCCCCAGTTAGAGTGAGGGCCGGACATCCTTCTGTTTTATTGCAGAGAGTGGGGAAAGGGCTGGGTGGAGGGGATCTCAGCGAATCACCAGGGATCCTGGATTTACTCCAAATCATTTCCATGTGGAATCTGCAGGCGGGGCCGGGACAGGGATCATTTGATCAGGGGATCAGCTCTTTCCTGAGAAATGTGGGTGGCTCTGAGAAGAGCCTTTGTGTTCAGATGTTTACATGTTTCCCGCGCTCTTTCACTTCTTTCCAGACCCTGCTTTCTGAGCCTTCGCTGCTTTCGGCTTGACCTTGCTCTTCCATGTCTGCACTTTCTTCAGCGCCTTTCCGCCCGCCGCACTCTTGCCCTTTTTGACCTTCTTCGCAGGAGACTTTTTCTGAAGCGCTGCTTTCTTCACCGCCTTATTTGGCGTTGCCGCCGCCTTGCTGCTCGTTTTCTTGGCTGTTATTTTCTTTGTTGTCACTTTCTTGGCTGCTGGTTTCTTCACCAATGATTTCTTGTCTGCTGGTTTCTGACGAAGGATTTATTGTCTGCTGGTTTCTTCACTAAAGATTTCTTGTCTACTGGTGTCTTCACTAAAGATTTCTTAGCTGCTGGTTTCTTCACTAAAGATTTCTTTTCTGCTGGTTTCTTCATGAAATATTTCTTGTCTGCTGGTTTCTTCAATAAAGATTTCTTATCTGCTGGTTTCTTCACTAAAGATTTCTTGGCTGCTGGTGTCTTCGCTAAAGATTTCTTGGTTGCTGGTTTCTTCACTAAAGATTTCTTGTCTGCTGGTTTCTTCACTAAAGATTTCTTGTCTGCTGGTTTCTTCACCTTCTTTCCCACTTTTCCCTGGGTTTTCCTTCTTGCTGATTTTGAAGGAGCCGGAGGCTCCCTGTCCCTTGCTCTGCACCAGGGAGCCTTTGTTCACATTCCTCTTGATACTTTGCTTGATCTGGGTCCTGAGCTTCTCCACATCGACACCGCTGCTACCCAGAGCCTTCTTTATGGCGTCCAGGGACATCCCCTTGTGATCGCTGAAAGCCGGCACAATCTTGAGGATCTGTTCGCCCAACGGGAGACCGGCTGGCTTGTTCCGGGGAGCCGCCTTCTTCTTCTTGGGGGTCTTGACTTGGGCGGCTGCGGGACTCTGCACAAATTCTCTCTGTCAATGTGAACTGGGTCAGAAATGAAGCCAGTGATGGTGGCACAGAGCAACTTCAAGGCAGAGAGAGGACGGGGCGGAGACAAGCTACTGTCAGCTCCCGGCTCCTGCTGTCTCTCTGTGTTTCTCTCTCCTCACAAACTCTCCAATTCCATTGAAATTCAGAGACTCCACACTTCCAGACTAGATCTTTCCTGTCTCTCACTCCAGTATGTTTGCTGTTGAAAAGCTTTCACTCGGATTGAGGACTCCATTTTCCATTTCACCTGGTTTTATTGCTGCACTGACTGCCCTCTCTCACCCCTCGCTGACATGTTCTCCACTTTTCAACTGCAATCTTGAAATCAAAAAAAAATGATCCCGAATTCCCACTTTGGGGCTGAGCAGGGAGCAGGGCGGTTCTTTGACTGGAAAATCATTTGATTTTACACAAGAATGACTCTGAAATCCGGCGATGAGAGCGGACCCACAAACACAGTAGCTTCAGACTAACCCGCCCTCCCCTTTAATACAATCTCTCTTCCACAATATTCACAACTGCATATTCACAGGACAAACTGTTCCCTGAATGTAGAGTTCCCAGGCCAGGTTTTCCCCTCCGCTCAGTCTGTGCTGCGGATTCTCGGGGGTGAGTTGTATTTTCTCAGCTCAGCCAGTGTTAAACAGTCTGGGGCCGGCGCTCCGAATATTGTCTGTTAACCAGAGTCCGCTACAAGAGCCAATCACAGTTGTGACTTTTTTTATTCGTTCATGGGATTTGGGTGTGAGTCCAGAACCATGGATCATAATCTAAGGATACGGGGTAAACCTTTCAGGTTGTCCTTTCTC
The DNA here is from genome assembly GCF_036365525.1 of Heterodontus francisci. Lineage (NCBI taxonomy): Eukaryota > Metazoa > Chordata > Chondrichthyes > Heterodontiformes > Heterodontidae > Heterodontus > Heterodontus francisci. The sequence continues at coordinate 2,005,065 of NW_027140380.1, read as the reverse complement.
TCTCTGCCCCTCTCTCTCTGCCGACACCCACCCCCGGTCTCCTCTCTCCCTCTTACTCTCCTCTCTCTCTCTCCCTCTCTCTGACAGTTGCAGAGAGCGAGAACTCTCAGCTTTATGGTTAGTCTTTTTTTAAAAATCGCAGCCGTCAGTTTCACAGCTGACACGTGCTTTGAGCAGAGACAGCACTTCCGAAACTCGGACAAGCTCGGGTTTTTCTGGAGGGCCTTTAAATGAAATCAGAACTGCCGGAAAGCTCCGAACTTGTCCGAGATTCTGAAACGTTGTCTCTGCTCTAAGGACCTGTCAGCTGTGAAACTGACGGCTGCGATTTGATTGAAAGTCAGACTGGTCTGGAAGAAGAAGCCAATGGGAAATTTCTCATCCCTGAAATTATCAGTCACGGACCGAACTGTTTTCACGTGGATACTGGTGTCCATGCACAGACATGTTGCCAACCCCTGTTCTTCACACAGACTTACCAATCACACACTGATCAACGCCAACAAATAATTTGACTTTTTTATTGAAGACTGACAATACTATATACAATTTACAGGAGAGTATTACAGGCACATCTTACCGGGGATCATCCCATCTCCTACTCTGTCACATACTGTATGACATCACTTCCTGAAGTGATGATGCACACACGAGTTACCAATTCCTTGAAACAAAGAGTAGGCATAAATGGGTCATTTTCTCATTGGCAGGATGTGACTGGTGGAGTGCCACAAGGATCAGTGCTTGGGGTTCAATTATTTACTGTCTATATTAATGACATGGAGGAGGGGGCAGAGTGTAATATATCCAAATTTGCTGATGATACAAAAATAGGTAGGACATGTTGTCATGAAGACATAAGGAATCTCCAAGGGGATATAGATTGGTTGAGTGAGTGGGCAAAAATTGGCAGATGGAGTTTAATGTAGGAAAGTGTGAGGTCATACACTTTGGTAGGAAGAATCAAAATGCAGACTATTATATAAATAGACAGAGACTCCAAAAAAGAGGGATCTGGGTGTTCTTGTGATTGAAACACAAAAAGTTAGCATGCAGGTGCAGCAAGTAATTAAGTGGGCAAATGGAATTTTGGCCTTTATTGCTAGGGGGTTGGAGTTTAAAAATAGGGAAGTCTTGTTAAAGCTGTACAGGGTGTTGGTGAGGCCACACCTGGAGTGCTGTGTACAGTTTTGGTCCCCGTATTTAAGAAAGGATATATTGGCATTGGATACAGTCAAAAGAGATTCACTCGGCTGATTCCTGGGAGAAAGGGGTTGACTTATCAAGAATGGCTAACAAGTTAGGCCTTTAGACATTAAAGTTTAGAAGAATAAGGGTGATCTTATTGAAATGTATAAGATTCTGAGGGGGCTTGACAGGGTAGATGTTTCCACTAGTGCGGGAATCTCAAACTAGGCGACATCGTTACAGAATAAGGGGACAGTCATTTAAAACTGAGATGCAAAGGAATTTCTTCTCTCAGAGGGTAGTGAATGTCTGGAATTCTCTACCCAGAGAGTTGTGGAGGCTAAATTACTGAAAGCATTTAAAGAGGAGGGAGATAGATTTTTGAAATATTGGGGAGTTGAGGGCTATGAGGAGCTGGCACGAAAGAGGAGTTGAGGTCTGGGGCAAATCATCCCTGATCTTATTAAATGGTGGGGCAGGCTTTGGGGACTGAATGGCCTACTCCTGCTCCTATTTCTTATGTTCTTATAAGGGGGCTACAAAGAGATGTAGATCGGTTAAGTGAGTGGGCAACAACCTGGCAAATGGAGTAAAATGTGGGAAAGTGTGAAATTGTCCACTTTGGCGGGAAGAATAAAAAAGAAGCATATTATCTAAATGGTGAGAGATTGCAGAGCCCTGAGATGCAGAGGGATCTGGGTGTCCTCGTGTATGAATCGCACAAGGTTAGTATGCAGGTACAGCCCGTAATTAGGAAAGCTAATAGATTGCTCGTGTTTATCGCGAGGGGAATTGAATACAAAAGTAGGGAGGTTATGCTTCAGCTATACAGGGCATTGGTAAGACCACATCTGGAGTACTGTCTACAGAACTGGTCTCCTTATTTAAGGAAGGATGTGAATGCATTGGAGGCAGTTCAGAGAAGGTTTACTGGACAAATACTTGGAATGGTGGGCTGTCTTACAAGGAAAAATTGGACAGGCTTGGCTTGTATCCACCAGATTTTAGAAGAGTAAGAGGCAACTTGATTGAAACACATAAGATCCTGAGGGTCTTGACAGGGTGGATGTAGAAAGGATGTTTCCTCTTGTGGGAGAATCTAAAATTAGGGGTCACTGTTTAAAAATATGGGGTCGCCTATTTAAGACAGAGATGAGGAGAATTTTTTTCTCTTAGAGGGTTGTGAGTCTTTGCAGTTCTCTTCCTCAAAACGCAGTGGAAGCAGAGTATTTGAATATTTTTAAGGCAGATGTAGATAGATTCTTGATAAGCAAGGGGGTGGTCAGGGGTAGCTGGAAATGTGGGTCATCAGTTCAGCTATGAAATTATTGAATGGCGGAGCAGGCTGGAAGGGCCGAGTGGCCTACTCCTGCTCCTAATTCATATGTTCGTATGCTTGTATGTTTGTATAAAGCCCAAGATGCCATATATTTTACTACTACTCTCTCAATATGCCCTGCTACCTGCAAAGATCGGTGCACATGCATCCCCAGGTCCCTCTGTCCCTGAACACTCTTTAGAACTGTGCCATTAAGGATACATTGCCTCTCCCTATTACTTCTATCAAAATGCATCACCTCACACTTAACAGTATTAAATTCCATCCGTCACCTCTCTGCTCATTCTGCTAGCCTATCTATGTCCTATTGCAGGCGGTTCATATCATCCTCACTGTTTGCCTCACCTCCAAGTTTGGTATCGTCAGCAAATTTTGAGATTCTGTTCCGTATTCCAAGATCCACATATTTTATACATAGCAAGAAAAGCAGTGATCCCAGCACTGACCCTCGGGGAACATCACTGTCGACCATCCCCTAGTCTGAAAAGAAACCATTTACTACAACTTGCTTGTTTCTGCCCTTAATCCAATTTTTTAACCAATTGGACACTGACCCTCCTATTCCATGAGCCTGAATTTTGTTAACCAGCCTTTTATGTGATACCTTATCAAATGCTTTCGTAAAATCCATAGAAACAACATCCACTGCATTTCCTTCATCAAACTTCTCTGCTCCTTCATCAAAAAATTCAATTAGATTAGTGAAGCATGATCTGCCTTTTACAAATCCATGCTGGATATCCTTAATTAACTCAAACCTCTCTAAATGTCCATTGATATTTTCCCTGATTATCATTTCTGAAACCTTACCCAGCATTGATGTTAAATTAACTGGCATGGAGTTGCTTGGACTGTCCTTACACCCTTTCTTGAATAAGGGTGTCATTTGTCACTCTCCAATCCCCTTATCCAGGGAAGATTGGAAGATTATGGCAAGCCCTTCCTGGAGGAGTCTGGACATGCAAGGACTCAACTACCAGCAAGCGTATAAAGCAAGACCCAGGCTCAGGGCCTTCAGTTACCCCTGGAGGGGAGCCGGAGAGGCAGCGGATCCTGTGCGGAACCACAGTTCAGGAAAGATGAGAAGGTCATTGTGAGGGGACAGAGGAGATTAAGTTCAAGGTTTCCCAGCTTATAAGCAAGTGCAGAGACAAGGAACGGTGCTGGGGCAAATAATAGGAAGCTGTGATCGGTTGGAAGGCAGGAGTGATTAAATGACAGAAGAGATGATGGTGCAAGGCAAAAGTCAGGGAAACAACAAGTAACATTTGGCCGGCACAGATACCAGGAGTGGGGTTTGAACACACACAGACATATATTCATTGGATTTTAAGTCCAACACCTTAACCACTCAGCCCTCCTGGTTCAGTAACCTGTTGCTGAAAATGAAATTTAATGTGATCCGGGTGACATCTGGCCTTTTACAATATACAATTATGACTCCTCTCCCATGCTAAATTGGACCCTTCATTACTTATGAACCTCAATTGGATCACCCCTCAGTCTCGGTTTCTCTAAGGTGTAGGGTCCCAACTCTTTTAGTCTAACTTGATAACGAAGATGTCTTACACTGGGAATTAGTTTAATGTCTCTCCTCTGTACCCTGTCAAAAGCCTCAATATCACCCATCATGTGAGGAGACCAAGACTGGATAAAATATTCCAAGTGAGGCCTGACCAAGGTTTCATAAAAGGACAAATTCGGGACATCTCAGATACTGAAGGAGTCCGTGTCCAGAAGCAGCAAGACCTGGACAACATTCAGGCTCGGCCTGCTAAGTGGCAAGTAACATTCACACCACATAAGTACCAGGCAATGACCATCTCCAGCAAGAGAGAATGTAACCATCTCCCTTTGACGTTCAACAGCATTACAATAGCTGAATCCCCCCCACCATCAACATCCTGGGGGTAACCATAGACACAAGCTTAACTGGTCAGGTGTGCAGAAAAGTGGCAAATGGAATTCAACTTGGAGAAGTGTGAGGTGATGCCTTTGGTGAGGTCAAACACGGCAAAGGAATACACAATTAATGGGAGAATACTGAGAGGTGTAGAGGAAGTGAGGGACCTTGAAGTGAATGTCCACAGATCCCTGAAAGTAGCAGGACAGGTTGATAAGTTGGTTGAGAAGGCTTATGGAATCCTTTCCTTTATTAGCCGAGGTATAGAATATCAGAGCAGGGAGGTTATGCTGGAACGGTATCAATCATTAGTTAGGCCACAACTTGATTTCTGTGTGCAGTTCTGGTCACCTCATTACAGAAAGGATGTAATTGCACTAGAGAGGTTACAGAGGAGATTTACGAGGATGTTGCCAGCTCTGGAAAAATGCAGCTATGAGGAAAGATTGGATCGGCTGGGGTTGAATAGAGGAGGCTGAGGGGAGATTTGATTGAAATGTATAAAATTGTGAGGGGTCTGGATAGAGTGGATGGGAAGGGTCTATTTACCTTAGAAGGGAGGTCAATGACTAAGGGGCATAGATTTAAAGTGATTCGTTGAACGATTAGAGGGGAGTTGAGGAAACGTTTTTTCACCCAGAGGGTGCGAGGTGTCTGAAACTCACTGCCTATAAGGGTAGTTGAGGCAGAAACCCTCAACTCATTTAAGAGGAGTCTGGATGTGCACCTCAAGTACCTGAACCTGCAGGGCTACGGTCCAAATGCTGGACAATGGGATTCCGCTGGGTTGCCCGATTTTTGGCCTTCCTGTGCTGTAAACCTTCTATGTTCAATGATTCTATGCAGAGACAATGGGCCGAATAGCCTCCTTCTGCACTGTAATAATTTTGTGATTTTTGCCTCTCCAAAACTTGTCCGCCATCTACAAGGCACAAGCCAGGATGAGTGCAGCTCCAACAATACTCTAGAAACTCGACACTGTTCAGGACAAAGCAGCTGCCTTGATTGTCACCCCATTCACCACCTTAAACATTCACTCCCTTCACCACTGACGCACAGTGGCAGTAGTGTGTACCATCTACCAGATGCACTGCTGCAACTCACCAAGGCTCCTTCAAAAACACCTTCCAAACCGAAGACCTCCACCACCTTGAAGGACAAGGGCTGCAGATGCATGGAACCACCACCATGTGCAAGTTCCCCTTCAAGTCACACACCATCTGATCTGCAACAATATCGCTGTTCATTCACTGATGTTGGGTCAAAATCCTGGATCTCCCTTCCTAACAGCACTGTGGGTGTACCAACACCACATGGAGTGCAGCAATTCAAGAAGGCAGCTCACCGCCACCTTGTCAAGGACAATTAGGGATGGGTAACAAATTCTGGCCTTGCCAGTGTCGCTCACATCCCATGAAAGAATATGCCCCATCTTATATGCAATTATCCTCTGAATGCAGCCCAACCCCCTATTTGCTCCAGCTATCACTTCACAGCATTGGTGCTGTACCTTTCGAGATCTGTGCACCAGAACATCCAGATCTCTGCTCAAAATTATTTTCTTTCTCCACCTGCTTTAATGTTTTTCCCTGAAGGGTGTATGAATGTTGAGCATTCGCCCTGTCCACATGAATAACACTGCACTTACCCAAATTAAACATCATTTACCAGTCATGAACCCAATCTCCCAACACATTAAGATCAGCCTGAAACAGTCAAGCATCGTCTACAGTCTGAACACTCGCACAGATCTTCAAATCATCTGTAAATTTACAGATGGTGCCCCCTACACCTACGTCCAGATCATTAATAAAAATAATAAAGAGCAACAGACCCAACACCGATCCCTGTGGGACACCACTGGTAACTGGTCTCCAAACAGATCCAGATCCATCTGTAACTACTTTCTGCCTACGTCGTGCCAGTCAGTTCCCAATCCAGATCAATATATTACCACTGATACCATGGACTTTAATCTTATAGAGAAGCCTCTTGTGTGGAACCTTATCAAAATCTTTTGGCTGAGATCCGCTAATTGAGCACCGGCCGGGGATGAGGCCTAGGCCTGTCCTGCTCTGTGTGTGGGTCTCAGGAAGGCACAAGGTGAGATCAGCTCACTGAGCACAGGCCCTTCCTGCTCTATATAGTGCTCAGTACCTCACCAAATGAGAATAACTAACACACCACAGGCCAGGGAGCCTCGGCCCATCCTCCCCTGATTGTGGTTCAGTGCCAACCAGGTCAGATCAGCTAATTCAGCACAAGCTGGAGATGGAAGCTGGATCTTTCCTGCTTTGGGGGCTCCGTACCATACCAGGTGTGATGAAGTAAAATACCACAGGCCGGGGATGGAGCCTGGGATTTTCCTGTTCTGTGTGGGGCTCTGTACAACACCGTGTGAGATGAACTATCATCCCTCAGGCTGAGGAAGGAGCCTGGGCCCATTCTGTTCTGTGTGGCTCCTACAACATTGGGTGGATTCAGTTAACTCAACACAGGCCATGAATACAACCAGGCCCTTTCCTGCTCCATGTGGCTCAGTATCACACCAGGTGACATCAGCTAACACAGCCCAGGTGGGGCTGGGGCTGGAGCCTGGGCCTGGCCTGCTCTGTGGGCTCAGTAACACAGCCCGTAAGATGAACTTTTTTCAAAAGACTTCAGTGTATTTAACTCTGTGTCCAACACTGTGAGGCAGCTTTCTGTGTTTATAAAGAGTGTAATTTATTGACTGGTCTCTTGGATCAAACAGGGTGACAGACAGAGGTCTGTGTGCAGAGGGTTTGGAGGTGAGCTCTGATTCCTAACCCTTTCTGGATTGTGAGGAATAAAGAATGAATGAGAGAGAGAGAATGTGGGAGAAGGGATGATAGAAGAATTTGTCCGTGAACCTGATTAAAAGTGGCTCAAACGCAAGATAATATTAAGATATCAAGAGCAGAACATTAACATAATCTGAGTTCCACGATCTGGTCGGGTCCCATTCCCCTGAAGTGAGGAATGAACGGGTGGGAAATTCCACCTGGAGTTATATTTGTCTCCAATGAAGATGAGTTCACAGTGAGGATGGAATAGCTCAGTTGGGAGAACACTAGATTGAAGAACCAGGATACAATCCCTGGTTTCATCAGTTTTAATTTGGTGTCTCCTTCATTTTAAGTAGAGAGAATCAGAGGGGAGATTTTCCACTCTTGACCCCATGGGCTGAATTTTAAACTAACGGTGCGGCTCTCGGCAGAGGTACCGGAAGCAGGTGTCGTCACCACACGAGTGAATTGCGGCCGACCGACTCCGATCACGGAGCAGCCGACAAATTAATGAAGGGGAGGCGTGGGGCTCATGTAAACAAGGACCAGAGGCAGGGAACGAGGTGCCGATGGCACCGACATCTGACACAACGGCAGGTGCTGGCACCATATTTAAAGGGCTGCCAGCCCTGCATTCACTGCTGCCTGGTTTAAAGGAGTGTCTTCCTGAGAGCCCTCTGCTGTCCCAGGACCAGTTCTGCTGCCTCTGATGCCCCAGGACCCATTCTGCTGCCTCTGTTGCCTGATGGGTAAGGAGCTGAAAGCGAGCCTGCAGTGACCATGGTGCCACGGTTTAGCGATGCCACCCTGCAGGTTCTCCTCCAGGAGACAAGAGAAAGGTGCAAGATCCACTTCCCCAGGGATGGGAGGTGGAGACCTGTCCACCTGACCAAGCAAAGCTGGCTGGAGATAGTAACTGAGGTCAGCAGCCATGGGTTCACCCCCAGGACATGGATCCAGTGCAGGAAGTGGGTCAATGACCTGATCCAGGTTGCTCAGGCGACAACTCAAAGCACTTTGGACCCTTTGGACATTGCATGTGGCAGAGTGAGAGGGAATGTTTAGTGGAAAGGGAGTGACCACCCAGTCATGTGTATTGGGGAAGGGCAGCAGGAGAGGCACACGTCAGTCATTATATAACCTCACACAGTCCCTCGAGAGGGGCCGCATGCAGGAGGCATATGTGTGTCCACATCATGGACTGCAGGACTATCACCATCAGAGATGTTGGGCTTGTCCCCGCTGGGAGACTAACTTTGTTCATCATTGTGTCTGCAGGAGAAGACATCCCACAATTGGAAAGAGCGTGTCAAGACTGGCGGTGGAGTGCCTTATCTCCGTGTCCTCATCCCGATGGAGGAGGAGGCCATGGAACAGGCCGGGCAGCAAAGCAGCTGCTCCATAGCTGATGGAGAGACAGGGGCATCTACCCAAGAGAGTGAGTGAACATCTCCTGGGGCAGAAGGGAGCATCCGCTGCAAAGGAGCCACACTGCTCATCTGTTCACCACTGCATCAATGGAGCTGCACAGTAGGGGTGGTTGGAATGTCACGATGGGCAGACCGTAACCCTTCAATGTCCCTGTTTTCTCATGAAGGCCCGGATGAACGACAAAAGCAAAGAGCTGGAGAGACTGGGAGACAGCCGGACACGTCTGAGGAGGAGGAGGGAGCCTCAGATGGTGCACCATCACATCATTCCCCTGCACCCTCCACCAGAACAGAAACGCTCACGCAAACTGATGAGCACATCACAGACAGGCCCGGGCAGCTGACGGAGGCTGTGACAGCCGAGGCCACTGACAGTTGGTGGTCTGTGGGAGGCCAGGCCCACACTGAGCCCCAGGCTGATGACATGCCTCTGGTGTCACCAGCAACACGGGAAATACCGCAGCTGCAGCGAGAGGTCAGGTAACATCTGGCAGAGTTGCCAGAGGCTATGTGTACCCAAACAAGGATGGTGGAGGAGTCCATCCAGGCCTTGGGTGCTGCATTGTCTCTGATGGGGGTGGGTCTGGCTTCCTCCATTGTGAGATTGGTGACTCTCATGGAGAGCCAGATCCAGCCAATCAATCAGTGGCTGGCGGAGATGTGTGCAGACCTGCACTCCATCGCTTTGTCCATGAGCTCCATCCAGCGGTGACAAGGTGAGAGGGGGGACGAGGCACCTGAACTCTTCACCAGGTCCACGTCCCTCTCAGGTCAGCAGCGAGTTACAAGTGTGTCTTATAAGGGGGAGGAGCAGCTGGCTGCTACATCTGGGGTCTCCTCTCAGGGTGCTCCTGGTGTGGACAGTAGCTCCAAAGCCCCTCTGCCAGTGACACAAGTGATGCCAGTGCCTGCCTCCATCACCCTCGATGACAGAGGGGGGTCCCTGTACCTGTGCAGGAGGCCCTCAGTGTGCCGGGGCCCTCCAGGCCTCAGGCAGCAAGAGGACGGCCACCAATGTCATCCCAAGCCATGGGGCAGCAAGGTCAGCAGCCTGTCTCCACCTCAGCTGACAGAGCAGGGGGAGCACCACGTAGGAGCACCCGGAAAAGATTTAAGAAGAGCACCTAGATTCACTTAGGGTTCACGGTGAATGTACATTCCAGATGGATAGGGTTGCGTTTGTTGTCACACGGAAGAAAGAAATGATGTTCTCTCACTATGTCTCCTTCCTATTGTTGATGCCCTTTGGGACTTCATTTAAAACCTTCCTCCCAAGGGGCTGGAAGTGAGGGACCAAGCCCTGAGTTCACAAAGCTTTGGCCTTGTCACTGTGCGATGTGTACCTGGACGCTGCAGAACAGAAGGAAGGAGGTGACAACAGGGCTGTTTAAAGCTAAGACTTTATTGCCTTGGTTCCAGAAGGTGGTAAGGCTCAAAGGAAACTTGAATGTATAAGGGTGTCTCATGTCTCCCTTGTGTGTATCTCATGGCCCTTCCCTGCTGTGCCTGAGGTTCTTCATCTGGCACTGCTTGGGCAGCATCCTCCTCCACATCCTCATCATCAGAGGAGACATCACACTTCACGATATCCTCACTAGTCAACACCTCACCCCTCTGTAATGCCAGATTGTGCTGTGCACAGCAAACCACCACGATATGCGAGACCCTCGCCGGGACATACTGAAGGGCTCCACTGGATCGATCTAGGCACCTGAATCTCATCTTCAGGAGACCAATGGCCTCCTTGATGGTCGCTCGGGTTGACCCGCAGCAGGTGTTGTACCTCTCCTCTGCATCCGTGCGTGGGTTCCTTACAGACGTCAGTAGTCATGTCCTCAGTGGGTAGCCCTTGTCTCCAAGGATCCATCCCTGAAAGCGGATGGGGCCGCGGAAAGGTTCTGGCACCTGGGAGTGCCTTGGTATGCCGGCGTTGTGGCTGCTTCCCGGGATTTGTGCACACACCTATGGGATCCATTTGCAGTGGTCGCAGACCAATTGCACACTGAGCAAGTGGAAGCCCTTCCTGTTGAAGGCTGCTGGCTGGTCTGCAGGAGCCATGATGGTCACATGGGTGCAGTCAATGACACCCTGCACCTGGTGGAATCCAGCGATGTCCCCGAATCCTATCGCTCTCTCAGCTTGACTGTTTGGATCAATGTGCACATCGTCACCGGCCCTCCTGAACGGGACATTGGTGACCTCCTTGATGCACTGATTCACTACAGACTGTGAGATTCCACACATATCTCCAGTGGATCCCCGCAATGATCTGGTGGTGAAGAAGTTCAGTGGCACGGTGACCTTCAGTGACACTGGCATCAGGTGCCCACCAAGTCGCATGGGGCACAGCTGCATCATAGCAGAGAGATCAGTGACGACCCCCGTGGAGAGGTGCAGTCTGCGGAGACACTGTCACTCGGACATCTGCAGGTAGTTGAACCTCGGCTGACGTGTTCCTCTGCCTCCTTCTCCAGCCTCCTGTTCGAGGCTGGCCTTCCTGTGGGCCCCCAAGCTGCTGTGGTGCCCCTGCTGGTGCCTGTGCCTCCCTCCCTTCCTCTCTACTCCTCCTCCTCCTCCTCAATGGGAGCCTCGAATCCAATGAGAGCCTCGAATGAGGCCCATGACAGGTTGCCCCTCCCTGAGTGCAAGGCCTTCACAGTAAACAACACCCAGCCACATTTACCTCACTTGTCACCCTCAATGAAGTGGCACTGCCCCAATGGCACCCTGGTGTTGTTCCCTCTGCAGAGCTGGCACATTGGCCCCCACTCCTGACAGTGTTTCCCGATGCCCTTTCTGCCAAGTTTTGCTGCCTCACCCGATAGCTTCCCAGTGAAGACAACACTCAGCTCCCACCTCCCAGTCAGCTCCTTTAACCAGGCGAGGCTCTGAAGCCCCGTGGTTCCCGTGTGCTATTAGTTCAATTGGATCCAGTGAATAAAATTGCTGACAATTGGACTCATAAATACTTGATATTTTGATACTTCACATTTTTATTCATTCTTTCATGCGATGTGGGCATCGCTGGCTAGGCCAGCATTTATTGCCCATCCCTAATTGCCCATGAGAAGGTGGTGGTGAACTGCCTTCTTGAACCGCTGCAGTCCATGTGGGGTAGGTACACCCACAGTGCTGTGAGAAAGGGAGTTCCAGGATTTTGACCCAGCGACAGTGAAGGAACGGCGATATAGTTCCAAGTCAGGATGGTGTGTGGCTTGGAGGGGAACTTGCAGGTGGTGGTATCCCCTGCATTTGCTGCCCTTGCCCTTCTCGGTGGTAAAGGTCGCTGGGTTTGGAAGGTGCTGTCGAAGGAGTCTTGGTGCATTGCTGCAGTGCATCTTGTAGACGGTACACACTGCTGCCACTGTGTGCCGATGGTGGAGGGAGTGAATGTTTGTAGATGGGGTGCCAATCAAGTGGGCTGCTTTGTCCTGGACGGTGTTGAGATTCTTGAGTTGGAATTGCACCCATCCAGGCAAGTGGAGAGTATTCCATCACACTCTTGACTTGTGAATTGCAGATGGTGGACAGGCTTTGGGGAGTCAGGAGTCATGGATGAGTGAGAGGAATATATCACACTTTGGGGCTTTTGTGAGAGGATTTATTGATAAACCTGGGATTTGAGAGGAAGCTGCTTCATGGTTTACAGAACAAATTCAGCCCCTGGGGTGGAGCCAATAGCTGCACTGTAATTACTCACCTCAGGATTCCAAGCCTCTGACCTGCTCTTCTAGTCACGTTATTTGTATGGCTACCAATGGTAACCTCCATGATGTTGATGGTGGGGGATTCAGTGATTGTAATGCTATTGAATGTCAAGGGGAGCTAGTTAGATTCTCTCTTGTTGGAGATGGTCATTGCCTGGCACTTGTGTGGTGCGAATGTTACTTGCCACTTATCATCCCAAGCCTGTGAGACTGAAATAGCTCAGTTGGGAGTGTGTTGGACTGAAGATCCCTGGTTCAATCTGGGGTTTTGGCAGTTCTCCTTTATTCTGCATCGCCCTTTGGTTTTGACTCTTGAGCTGCACAATTTACACTGAAATTATTTACCCAACTCTGAAGGTTGGATTGGAATAGAGAGATATCAATGATGGGAAATATTTACATTGTCAGCATTAGCTTATTCTCTTTCTCTTTCAGTCCTTTTCCCCAGTTTTTGAATCTTTCAGGGCCGGGTGAACATTTGATTTGCTGCATATGTCCCAAACTGAAGCCTTTTCCACATCTCTGGGCAGTCAGACTTGCTCTGTCTGTTTTTGCTGCTCGTGACCATGAACGAGAACAGGCCACGAGTTCAACGTTTATCAGAAAACGGAAGATAATTGGAAAGAATTCTGTGTTACTCCAGACCAGTGACAAAGATACAATGGATGTTATTCAAAATAAATTCCCTTTGACATTTGATGTAAACTTGTTTGCATCTAAAAGTTGGACTTTAAGTGTTGCAAAAATGTGTCAAATTAATGACTGACCATGTGACAGCGCACATGGGGATCAAATCCACAGCCTTGTTGTTATCAACACTGCGTCCTAACCAACTGAACTAAGCGGCCGATAGACAGAGCCAGGTATGGGTTTGAGCCGCACGCTGTGCGGTTTGTGTTTTATTTCTCACACTGGGTGACAGAGCGATTGCACAAACAATGGACACATCACATCCCTGAAACATTGTTCTGATATAAAACTGTGTGAAATAAGAACTGAGCATGGAAATGGAACGGAACCAGAAATCAGGACTTTAATCTATTAAAGTTGATCTTGAAATTCTACCATGCACGAATATTCCAAGAGAACGAACTCTCTTCTGATATAAAATCCAGGAACTTGAGCTGCTGTAAAACATAACTGAGCCTGACGTGTTTTGAACACGCAAATTTCTGATCCGGAGTCAGACGCGCTACCGTTGTGCCACAAGCTCACAGGTAAAGCAAAGCCTTCCATTCCTGGCAGATTTACTTCTTGTTTAGATTCAGTGATTGAAATTAATTCAAGCCTCATCTGACCTCCGCTCTGCAAAGGCCTGCCACCCGACCTGAACTCGACGGGACCCGACGACCTGTGTCGGGTCCGGGTCGTGTTGGGTCGCTCTTCCGGGTCTGGCTTTCGGGCTCGGGTCAGGTCGGGCCAGGTTCGGGTTGGGCTGGGTCCAGGTCGGGCTGAGTCCGTGTCGGACACACACAGTAAGTATTACATTTAACTCTGCTGGGAAGTTGAGTTTAATAAGTGTCAAAAGTTGAAAAGCCAACCTAAGCTGGGAGTCCGGGTCATCAAGGAGGGAAACTCTGAGTCTGCTCAGTGAGCAAGTGAGCATCTCTATGACGTCATTGCGCTCATGCTGCAGCTTCCTGTAGATTCGGAATCGGGAGGTACATAAAGTGAACATTCCAGTGGTCGGGTAAGGCTCGGTTTCGTTTGGGCGTGGGAATAAATGGAGATACTCGGGCCGGGTCGGGCTCGGGTCCAATGTGGTTCTGTCAGGTTCGGGTCGGGTTTTTTTTCCTGACCTGAGCAGGCCTTTACCGCTCTGTCAGTTCAGTGCCTTATTTAAACTGTTACTTGGAGTTCTGTTTTACAGGGTCTCGGCTGTTTAAGTATTTTCCAGAACCACTACTCTGATTAATCAGACATTTTGCTGCTAACTGCTGCTGCTACAATTGAAATGTAAAAAAGAATTTCCAGTGACCTGCAACCAATGGACAAATACATTTCAGAAAGATAAAGCTCATTCACCAATCCACAAATGTGTCTTTCTGCTTATATTTATAAACAACTCCTTCTCTCCACTATGAGAACTATACAATCACTCCAGTTATTTGAAAGTTAGTATAAGATGTTCCAGTTCATCAATTTTAAAACTGCAGCAGGTATTTTCCAGAAAACTTCTCTGTTGGAGCTCAGTCCCATTTAGATTGAAAGTGGACAATTAATGTATTCACTTGTTCATTGTGGACAGGTGTCTGACTTCAAATAAATCTCATTAACTTTCAATGAGGTGGCAGTATTTCTGTGCTCCCATTTTACGCAGTCTGTCCTGTTCATGCACCATGTTTTTATTCTCTTCTCCCATTCTCCACAGGATACAGATGACAAGCATCATCAATCTAGCTGTTGAAAAGCATTGGAAGAATCTGGTCACACAGGTATTGAAACATTCATTTTCTGCCATTTTCCAAGTTGGTTGCTTTAAACACAGTACGATGTGTAATCATCTTGAAAAGAGATTCTCTTCAATATCCAATACAAACTGAATTACAAACGTGACAGACAAACACAGGAGAACAAGTGACGAGTGAACACAAACGTCATGGTGCTCATTTTCAGATTTATTGCAGTCATCCGACAAAACAAGTGAAAGAATATTCCAGTGAAATTATTTGGAAAGTAGGGGTGACTTTTGTTGGTGACTTTCTTTGCTCTGTTGGTGAAACTTTCTTGCACCTGACTCGTGTTCATGTCTCTGTTTCCTCTATTGAATGAGGAAGGAGGTATTTGATCAGAAATCAACTGGATTGTGTACCTTTGAGAGGGGATTTCTGCACCGTCAGGGCTGGAAACAGGAGTGAGTGAAAGACAATGTGTGAAGTTTGATTTTGTACAGAGGGAGAGCAAATCTAACAGGGCTGTGAGATATTGGCCTGGATTTTACAGCCCAATAGTGGTGAACTCTGAGACTTTCACTGCTATTGAGGGTCTGAGCAGCACTGCAACTGCTGGTACATGCACACACTAACACCAGCATCTGGAAGTTGTGGTGGTGAGAAATGTGCTTGGAAGGAGCCTCTGATCATAATCGCACCAGCCCACTCTTTAAAGTGACAGGGACCTGTAGTTCAGCAATTTGGGCTCATTGCCCACAATGTACCCTGATTTTTACCTGGGTTGGATTAAAGCCGGTACCAACAGGCTCAGGGCTGCTCGGGAAGGACTTTTCTGTTGACACAACAGCTCCACTATTCCAGGAAGACACCGGCAGCAGCAGTTGTCAACTTTCAGAGGGAGTTCAGACATTTTAAATGTTGTATTTTATTTCTTAATTGTATGTAACTTTTTATCATAGCCTGATCAGAGTTCTTAAATTTACATCTGACTTTTTATTAACAAGATTGAAGTGCTTTTAAAAGATCTCTAAATGTATATGACTTTTTATCAAGATTTACTTGGCTTCTTTGAAAAGACTCTTGAGCAAGATTGAAGTGACTTTTAAAAACTACATCTTAGCCTTTAAAATCCTGCTTCCATGTGGATGACATTGGAAGATGACTTCAGAATAGCTTAGACTATCTTTCTAACAGGTACTGCAACAGCTTAAGACCTACTTTTCTGCAAAAGCTGGTGAATTACCTTCCGGGAGCGGAGAGGAGCGGAGCGGAGCAGACCTATATGGACCGATATGAGGAGAATGTTGAGAGCGGAGCCTATAAATCCAATCCGAGGATCGAGGCCCAGTCTCTTCCCTTCCAGGAGTGGAGTGGAGCTCTTCCAGTGTGCTGGAGTTTTGAAAAAAAAGAAGCCAACTGTGATGTCAGAGGAGAGCTGCAAGGTGATTGGTTGGTGAGTCACTGCTGTTAGTGTATTTAAATATCTTAAAGAAAAGGGCAAAGTTTTTTACTTGAAAAAAAACCTCTGCTGATAAGATGAGTACTACTAAAGTGTTTTTTTTATTCAGTGTAGCTTATGAAGGACTTTAGATTGTAGTGGGTAGAACAAGGCCCCTAGTGTCATTAGTATTTTTAATTAAGGGAGTAACTAATTAATCTAAGGATAAGTCATGGCAGGAGAGCTCAGCCCCGTGATATGCTCCTCCTGCGCTATGTGGGGATTCAGGAACCCTCCCAGTCTCCATGACGACCATGTGTGCAGGAAGTGTATCCAGCTGCAGCTACTGGCTACTCACATTATGAAGCTGCAACTGCGGGTGGTTTCACTGTGGAGCATCCACGAAGCTGAGGGTGTCATGGATAGCATGTTTAGTGAGGTGGTCGCACCGCAGGTAATGGATGCACAGGCAGAAAAGGGATGGGTGACCACCAGATGGAATAGTCGGAGCAGGCAGGTAGTGCAGGAGTCCCCTGTGGCCATCCCCCTCTCAAACAGATACACCGCTTTGGTTCCTGTTGGGGGGAAGACCTCCCAGGGGAAAAGAGCAACAGCGCGGTCCGTGGCACCACGGAGGGTTCTGCTGCACAGCAGGGGATGAAAAGGGGAGGAAGAGCTATTGTGATAGGGGATTCTATCATAAGGGTTGCAGATAGGCGTTTCTGTGGCCGCAAACGAGACTCCAGGATGGTATGTTGCCTCCCTAATACTAGGTATAGGAATTATAGGGTTGTAATAGTAGGTGATTTTAACTTCCCTAATATTGACTGGGACTGCCTTCGTGCTAAGGGATCAGATGGGGAAGAATTTGTTAAGTGAGTCCAGGATAATTTTGTGAAGCAGTACGTGGATGGCCTGACTAGAGAAGGGGCTACACTCGATCTCCTGTTAGGAAATGAGGATGGGCAGGTGGTTGATATGGCAGTCGGGGAGCACTTTGGGACCAGTGACCATAACTCTATTAGCTTCAAGATAGTTATGAAAAAGAATAGGACTGGTCCTCAGGTTGAAGTCCTAAATTGGGGGAAGGCTAATTTCCATGGCATCAGACAGGAACTCTCAAAAGTTGAATGGGAGAGGCTGTTTACAGGTAAAGGGACGTCTGGCAAGTGGGAGGCTTTTAAAAGTGAGATAGGAAGAGTTCAGGGCCAGCATGTTCCTGTTAGATGGAAGGGCAAGACTGGCAAGTTTAGGGAACCTTGGTTGACGAGGGATATTGAGGGTCTGGTCAGGACAAAGAAGGAGGCATACGTCAGGTATAGGCAGCTGGGATTGAGCGAGTCCCTCGAGAAGTATAGGGGATATAGGAGTATACTTAAGAAGGAAATTAGGAGTGCGAAAAGGGGCCATGAGATTTCCCTGGCAGATAAGATAAAGGAGAATCCTAAAAGATTCTATAAGTGTATTAAGAGTAAAAGGGTAGCTAGGGAGAGTGTAGGTCCCCTTAAGAATCAGTGTGGCAATCTATGTGTGAAGCCACGCGAAATGGGCGAGGTCTTAAATGAATATTTCTCGTCTGTATTTACCGTGGAGAAGGTCATGGAAGCTAGTGAGTTCAAGGGAGGGAACAGCGATATCCTGCAGCATATCAACATTACAAAGGAGGAGGTGTTGGAGGTTTTGAAGCGCATTAAGGTGGATAAATCCCCAGGGCCTGATCAGATGTATCCTAGGATGCTATGGGAAGCAAGGGAGGAGATTGCTGGGGCGCTGGCAGAGATTTTTGTATCATCGTTAGCAACGGGTGAGGTACAGGAAGACTGGAGGATAGCTAATTTGTTAATTAATAAATTAAATAACAAATCATGTCGCCTCTTTCTCTTCTAAACTCTGGCGGAGACAAGCCTAGCTTGTCCAATCTTTCCTCGTAAGACAGCCCACCCATTCCATGTATTAGTCTCGTAAACTTTCTCTGTACTACCTCCAATGCATTTACATCCTTCCGCAAATAAGGAGACAAGTACAGTACTCAGTACTGCAGAAGAGGTCTCACCAATGTCCTGGATAGGTGAAGCATAACCTCCCTACTATTGTATTCAATTCCCATGGTGATAAATGATAACATTCGATTAGCTTTCCTAATTACGTGCTGGACCTGCATACTAACCTTTTGCAATTCATGCCCTCGGACACCCAGATCCCTCTGCATCTCAGAGCTCTGCAATCTCTCACCATTTAGATAATATGCTTTTTTATTCTTCCTGCCATAGTGGACAATTTCCGACTTTCCCAAATTATACTCCATTTGCCAGGTCTTTGCCCAATCACTTAACCTACCTATATCCCTTTGTAGCCCCCTTATGTCCTCTTCACAACCTACTTTCCTACCTATCTTTGTGATGAGCAAATTTAGCAACAATACCTTCGGTCCCTTCATCTAAGTCATTTATATAAATTGTAAAAAGTTGAGGTCCCAGCACAGATCCCTGTGGCACACCACTCGTTACTTCTTTCCAACCAGAAAATGACCCATTTATGCTGACTCTCTGATTCCTGTCAGCTAGCCAATCTTCTATCCATGCCAATATGTTACCCCCGACACCATGAGCTTTTATTTTCTGCAATAACCTTTGATATGGCACCTTATCCTTCTGGAAATCAAAATACAATACATCCACTGGTTCCCCTTTATCCACAGCACATGTAACTCCCTCAAAGAACTCCAATAAATTGGTTAAACATGATTTCCCTTTCAAAAAAACATGTTGACTCTGCCTGATTACCTTAATTTTTTCTAAATGCCCTGCTATAACATCCTCTGTAATAGCTCCAAGCATTTTCCCTCAGACAAATGTTAAGCTAACTGGCCTGTCGTTTCCTGCTTTCTGTCTCCCTCCCTTTTTGAATAAATGAGTTACATTCACTCTTTTCCAATCTAACGGAACCTTCTCGAATCTAGGGAATTTTGGAATATTAAAACCAGCGCATCAACTATCTCACTAGCCAATTCAGGACCTGGCGACTTGTCAACCCGCAGCTCCAACAATTTGTTTAGTACCACTTCCCTGGTGATTGTAATTTTCTTGAGTTCCTCCATCCCTTCAATTTCCTGATATACGGCTAATACTGGGATGTTATTTGTATACTCAATAGTGAAGACCGATGCAAAGTATCTGTTCAATTCATCTGCCATCTCTTAATTATCCATTATTAATTCCCCAGACACACTTTCTATTGGACCAACAGTCGCTTTGTTAACTCTTTTCTTTTTAAAATATCTATCGAAACTCTTACTAGTTGTCTTGAAATTTCTTGCGAGCTTTGTCTCATACTCTAATTTTACCTTCCTTATCAATCTTTTAGTCATTCTTTGCTGTTTTTTTTTATATTCTGTCCAATCTTCTGACCTGCCTCCCACCTTTGCACAATTATAGGCTTTTTCTTTAAGTTTGATAGTATCTTTAACTGTTTTCGTGAACCATGGATGGTGAGTCCCACCTTTGGAACTTTTCTTTCTCGTTGAAATGTATCTATTCTGTGTATTCTGAAATATCCCCTTAAATGTCTGCCACTGCATCTCTATTGACTTATCCCTTAACCTAATTTGCCAGTTCACTTTAGCTAGCTCTGCTTTCATGACCTTATAATTGCCCTTATTTAAATTTAAAATACTAGTCTGGGACCCACTCTCCTCTCCCTCAAACTGAATGTAAAATTCAATCATATTATAATCGCGACTACCTAGGGGCACCTTAACTATGAGGTCATTAATTAATCCTATCTCATTGCACAATGCCAGGTCTAGTATAGCCTGCTCTCTGGTTGGCTCCAGAATGTATTGTTCCAAGAAATTATCCCCAAAACATTCTATGTATTCCTCATCTAGGCTACCTCTGCCCATCTGAATTTTCCACTCTATATGTAGATTAAAATCCCCCATAATTATCACAGTACCTTTCTGACAAGATGCCATTATTTCTTCCTTTATATCCCATCCGACAGTGTGGTTAATGTTAGGTGGCCTGTACACCACTCCCACAAGTGACTTCTTGCCTTTATGTTTTCTCATTTGTACTCAAACTGATTCTGCATCCTGATCTCCAGAACTCAGGTCATCCCTCTCGATTACGCTAATACCATTATTAATTAACAGAGCTACCCCGCCACCTTTTCCTAGCTTCCTGTCCATCCAAAATGCCATGTCACCTCCAATATTCTCATCCCAATCTATGTCGCCCTGCAGCCATGTCTCTGTAATGACTATCAGATCGTACTAATTTATTCTATTTGTGCTCCCAGTTCATCTGTTTTGTTTCAAATGCTCCATGCATTCAGATACAGAGCATTTAGTTTTGTCCTTTTATTATTTTTGTCACCTCTGGCCTTATCTGTCGATTTACTCTTAGATTTGTACATTCTGCCCCTTCCTGTCACAGTCTGTTTATCATTTCCCATATTTATACCTTTCTCTCTCGCCCTGTCTCTCCTCCTTGATTCACCATATCTTCCCAAATTTGATCCCTTGCCCCCACTATTCAGTTTAAAACCGTCTCTACTTCCCTCGTTATGTGGCTCGCTAGAACACCGGCACCAGCACGGTTCAGGTGTAGACCGTCCCAACGGTACAACCACCTCTTTCCCCAGTACTGGTGCCAATGCCCCACAAACCAGAACCCACTACTACCACACCAGTCTTTCAGCCGCACATTACTTTCTCTAATCTTATTTGTCCTATGCCAATTTGCACATGGCTCAGGTAATAATCCAGAGATGATTAACTTTGAGGTTCTGCTTCTTAATTTGGTGCCTAGTTCCTCAGACTGACTTTGCAGAACCTCTATCCTTGTCCTGCCTATGTCTTTGGTACCGACATGGACCACGACGACTGGATCCTCCCCCTCCCATTGTATGTTTCGCTCCAGCCCTGAGCAGATGTCCTGAATCCTGGCACCGGCAGGCAACACAGCCGTCTGGACTCCTGCTTTTGCTGCAGAGAACAGAGTCAATCCACCTTACTATACTGTCCCCTACTACCACTACATTCCTTTTTTCTCCCTCTTTGAGCCGCAAACACTTACTGCAGACGTGTTTGCCCTGGATCACACTGGCATCCAGGAACTCCCACATGCTGCAGCTGTGACACATCACCTGTCCTGTCATCCTTAACGTGTTTCAATTAACTACTTAAATATTTTATTCAATTATTCATTTTATTGCATATTTTAATAAACTTACCACTAGTTTGTTTACTATTTTAAATGTTAGGACTAAAATGGATCTTAATCACTTACCGGATGCGCATCAAGCAGGTCGGTTCTTCCAAACCAATCAACTACCTGCTTGCCTGAGATGTCACAGCTTACCAGATCCTCACCAAACAGCTCCTTCCACTGCACCGAAGAAAGAACCAAATCCTGTATCCTCACCGCAGCAGCTCTCTGTTTCCCTGCTCTCACTCTCCATTGTGACGTCACTCCTCGATTTTTTTTCCCCTGCTCTGCTCCTCTCTCTCTCGCTCTGTCTCCGAGTCTGTGCTTTTGGCACATTCCTTCATTTGTTGTTCCGTTGTGCTCCTCTGTTTCTGGTTCAAAATCAGACTCTGGTGGGATTTGAACCCACAACCTTTGAATATCATCTTAATTATTATTTAGAAGTCCAACACTCTATCTATTGCGCCACAGAGCCTCACACATTTTGATTAACATCACTAAGGCCTTTGATCTTGTCGGCAGAGACGGCCTCTTCAAACTGCAATGGAACATCGGCTGCCCTCCTGACCTCTTGGGCATCATCTCTTCTTTCCACGAGAACATGCACAGTTCCATCAGTTACAATGGAGCAACATCAGACGCTTTCAAGATCAGCAGTGGGGTAAAGCAGGGCTGCGCGCTGGCGCCAACTCTCTTAGGAACAGAGGAACATAGGAGTAAGCTATTCAGCCCGTCGAACCTGCTCTGTCATTCAATTCGATCATGGCTGATCACCTACCTCAAAGCCCCTTTCCCATGCTATCCCCATATCCCTTGATGTCATGAGTATCAAGATTTCTATCAATTTCTGTCTTGAACATGCTCAATGATTGAGCTGTCACAGCCCTCTGGGGCACAGTATTCCAATGATTCACCACCGTCTGAGTGAAGAAATGCCACCCATCTCAGTTTTAAATGGCCTACTCCTTATTCTGAGACGATGTCCTTTGGTTTTAGACTCACCAACCAGGGCAAACATCCTGTCTACATCCACACTGTCACGCCCTGTAAGAATTTTGTCAGTTTCAATCAGATCACCTCTCATTCTTCGAAAAGTTAAGGAATACAGGCCCAGTTTCCTCATAAGACAATCCCACCATCCCAGGGATTAGTCTGGTGACATAAAAACAAGAAATGCTGGAACCACTCAGCAGGTCTGGCAGCATCTGTGAAAAGAGAAGCAGAGTTAACGTTTCAGGTCAGTGACCCATCTTCGGAATTGACATATATTAGAAAAGTCACAGGTTATAAGCAAGTGGGGTGGGGGTGGGGCAGGAGATAACAAAGGAGAAGGTGTAGATTGGACAAGGCCACATAGCTGACCAAAAGGTCATGCAGCAAAGGCAAACAATATGTTAATGGTGTGTTGAAAGACAAAGCATTAGTACAGATTAGGTGTTAATGGACTGAATATTGAACAGCAGGAAGTACAAACCTGAAAAAAACAGTAGGTAAGCAAACTGAACAAACTGAGATGAAATGAAATAAATGCAAAAAAAAGATTAGTCTGTTGACCCTCTGTTTCACCCCCTCTATGGCAAGTGTATCCTTCATAAGATGAGAATAAACTGTACACAATACTCCAGTGCGGAGACACCAAGGCTCTATACAATTGCAGCACGACATCTTTACTCCTGTACTCATGACCCCTCGTGTGGGTACAACATACCATTTGCCTTCCTAATTGATTGCTGCACCTGCACAAGAGCTTTTGGTGTCTCAGGAACAAGGACACCCAGGTCCCTTTGGACATCGACACTTCCCAACCTCTCACCATTTAAGAAATACTCTGTCTTTCTGTTTATTCTACCAAAGTGAATAACTTCACACTTATTCACATTATATTCCATGTTCTTGCCCATTCACTTAGCCTCTCCAGGTCCCCTGGAAGCCTCTCTACATCCTCCTCACAACTCACACTTCACCGAGCTTTGTGTCATCTGCAAACTTGGAAATATTACATTTAATTCCCACATCCAAATCATTTATATAGGTTGTTAACAGCTGTGGCTCCAACACTGATCCTTGCAGTACCCCAATAGTAACAGCCTGCCATCCTGAGAAGGACCCGTTATTGCTGTAATTGTGACCTGACTCCAAAAACAACTGGACTGGAATGGAATGGAATTCTTCAGTGTTTCTGTTGTTTGGCTTGCATTGACTCATCGATTTTCTTGTTTTTCACATTGTCGATGCCTTTGAATAATTGTGGATCATTCTTCAGGGTGTCTTCTTTCACCAGGTAGTTCTGACCTCTGATGATGTTGATTGTCATCAGCTTCAATTCGCTGATAGTTTTGGAAGTGAGCAGATTTCCTTTGCTTGAGTCTACAACATGGAACTCAGTCTGACATGTGGACCCACGGGAGGATTTGAATGCCATCCCTGCGTTGGAGTTGCATCCATCCAATAAGAGACCGAGTAGAAGTGACAGTTCTGTCAGTCGAATATGAGACTTTTAATGGCAGGGTTGTGAGTTTGAGTGCCATTCTGCTTTTCCCTTTTGTAAGGCTTCATGAGCAGAGAGTACAGGGAGTGTTTGAAATGAGCAAGTCTCGCTTTGATTCAGGACTCTTCCCTCTCAGCAGCATCTCACTATGAAAGATTTAATTTGATCTCATTTCATTCTCAGCTCGGAGTCTGTGCGGCTCAGTGGCACTTCTGGCTGTCTCCCGCTTCACAATCCATCAGTACTGAGAAAGCAATGGGGAATATTACTCACATGTTGTGTTCTTTAATTTTTTGGAAAACTTGAATGTATGTATTTTCTTCCAAAACAAGGACACCACGCTATCGCTAATGTCGGGCTGAAATAGCTCAGTTGGGAGAGCGTTAGAATGAAGATTCAAAGGTCCCTGGGTCAATCCCGGGTTTCAGCAATTTCGCTTCATTATGCGTCCCTTGCCTTGGTTCTGATTTTCCAGTTGCACAATTTACTTTGAGATTATTTCCCAAGCACCAGTGGATTGAATTTGAGAAACAACACAGAGTCATTTACAACATAGAAGGTGGTCGTTTGGCCGATCACGTCCATGCTGGATCTCCCCGGAGCAATCTCGTCAGTTCCACTCACCAGCTCGATCCCTTTCCTCCTGGAAGTTTCTTTCCTTCAAGTATCCATCTAATTTCCTTTTCAAATCATTGATTGTCTCTGCTTCCACCACACTCGTGGGCCAAGACCCACAGCTTAAAAAATTCCACCTCATCAAGGATGGGAAATACTTATATCTTCTATATTTGCTTATTCTCTATTTCTATGAGAATAGACTGACAGTCAACATGAAAGGAAACCCAAAAATCTTCGAGCAGCATGTAAATGATAAGTGGGTAGTAAGAGGTTGAGTCGGGCCTATGAGGGACAAAAAGGATAATATAAGCTTAGAGGTGCAGGGCAATGTTAATCTACTTAATGAGTACTTTGCATCAGTGATCACTGAGGAAGTGGAATTTGACAAAATATCAGTCGAAGTGAAGACAGTCGAGTCAATGGAGAGGGTACAAATTGAGAGAGGGTGGTACGAAAAAGGCTGGCTGTGCTTAGGGTAGATAAAACACCTGGTCTGGATGGCTGGCATCCCAGGTTGCGAAAGGAAATGCGGATGCAGATAATGGAAGAGTTTGCAATAATCTTCCAATCTTCCCTGGATACGGGGGAGGTGCCAGAGGATTAAACAGTGGCAAATGCGACGCCCTTATTCAAGAAAGGGTGTAAGGACAGTCCGGCTAACTACAGGCTAGTTAGATTAACAGCAGCGGTGGGTAAGGTTTTAGAAAGAATAATCAGGGTAAAAAATCAACAGTCACTTGGAGAGGTTTGAGTTAATTAAGGAGAGTGAGCATGGATTTATAAATGGGAGTTCATGCTTGACTAATCTAACTGCATTTTTTGATGAACTAACAGAGCAGGTTGATGAAGGGAATGCAGTGGGTGTTGTTTATATGGATTTTAAGGAAGCGTTTGACAAGGTACCACATAAAAGGGCGGTTAACAAAATTGAGGTTCGTGGTATAGGAGGGTCAGTGTCAAATTGGATAGAAAATTGGTTTCAGGACAGAAAACAGCGAGTCTTATGAAATGATTCTTTGTCAGACTGGAGGATAGTGGACAGTGGTGTTTCCCAAGGGTCAGTGCTGGAACCACTGCTTTTTTTGCTCAAGATAAATGACTTGGATCTTGGAATATTGAGTAGAATCTCAAAATATCCCGATGACAACAAACTTGGAGGAGTGGCAAACAGTGAGGATGAAATGAACTGCCTGCAACAGGACAATGATAGGCTAGCAGAATGGGCAGACAGGTGGCAGATGGAATTTAATAGTGACAAGTGTGAGGTGATGTATTTTGGCATAAGGAATAGGGAGTGGCAATATTTACTTAATGGCACAGTTCTAAAGTGTGTGTTGGAATAGAGGGACTTGGGGTTCATGTGCATCAATCTTTGAAGGTGGCAAATCATATTGCGAGAGTGGTTAGCAAAGCATATGGGATCTTGGGCTTGAAAAAAAGAGGCATTGAGTACAAAGCAGTGAAGTTATGATGAACCATTATAAAGCTCTGGTTAGGCCCCAGTTGGCGTGTTGCTTCCAGTTTTGCTTACCACACTTAAGAAAGAATGTGAGCGTCCTTGAGAGGATGCAGAGGAAATTCACCAGAATGGATCCAGGGATGGAGGATTTTAGTTGCAAGGTTAGGTTGGAAAAGCTAGGGTTGTTCTACCTGCATCAAAGGAGAGTGAGGGGAGAATTGATAGATGTGTTTTCGGCTATGACAGTTTTAAATAAGTTGGCAAGGAAACATTGTTCCCGTTAACTATTGGTACAAGGACTAGGGGACACAGATTGAAGGTTTTGGACTGGAGGTACAGGGGGAATGTGCGCAAGAACTTTCTTGCACTGATTGGTGATGATCTGTTACTCGCTGCCCACGGGGGCGGTGGAAATGGAGACAATCGAGGATTACAAAAGGAATTTGAATGGGCACTTGAAGGAAATAATTTTGCAGGGCTATGGGGATCGAGCAGACAAGTAATAACTCGTCTCCACTCCTAGTATTTCTAAATCCCACACATTCACTATAATGTGAACAATTATTTCCTGTTGTGTCTCTCTCAGATTTGTAAACTTCACTGCATTGGAGTGAAGTGACATCTACTGGCAAGAAACAAGAACTGCCGTGATGAGATCAGCCATGATTGTATTGAATGGCAGAGCAGGCTCGAGTGGCTGACTTGCCGACTCCGGCTCCTCGTTCTTATGTTCATAGAATCATACAGCACAGAAGGAGGCCATTCGGCCCCATTGTGTCTCTGCTGACTCTCTGACAAAAAGATCCAATTAGTCCAACCCCCTGCCTATTTCCCCATAATCCTGGAGAATTTCACTTTGAAATATTTGTCCAATTCCTTTATGAAAGTTATAATTGAATCTGTTTCCACCACCCTGTCAGACACTTCATTCCAAATCCGAATCAGTTACTGGGTAAAAAGATCTCTCCTCACCTCCCCTTGACATTTTTGGCCAATTATTTTAAATCTGTGTCCTCTGGTTACTGACCCCCAGGACAGTGGAAACAGTTTCTCCCTCTCTACCCTATGAAAATCCTTCATGATTCTGAACACCTCTATTAAATCTTCCCTTAACATTCTCTACTCTGAGGAGTACAATCCCAGCTTCACCAGCCTGTCCAGAGAACTGACACCCCTCATCTCTGGTATCATTCTAGTAAATCTCCTCTGAACTGTCTCAGAAGCTTTGATGTCCTTTCGAAAGCCTGGTGCCCAGAACTGGACACATTACTCGAGCTGAGATCGAGCCAGCGACGCCCACATCCCACGAACGAATAAAAAAACGCTCCCGAACCAGTCCCCAATTCTTATCCATTTTTCGACGCCGTTTCGGGAAGCCTCACCGGGAAAAGCTTCACCACCGCCATCCACAGGGATACAGATGGGATTGTTCCATCTTATTGTGGCCCTGAGGCCCTGCTCCAGCTGTGTGAGCCCGCAAAGTCTTCTCGCACTTTGTGAATATCGTGCTCCAACACCGAACCCGCAGCTCTTGCTGCTGACAAAGCTCTCTACCGCGCCTGCGCGCCCCGCTCCTGTCACAGATAGGGCGGATTCTAGGCCGCTGAGCATTCTGGGTATCACACCTGTCATTAATGCTATTCTTTCAGCCGAAAGGTTTTATTACGTACATTTCATGTCCTGGAATCGTCGTGAGTGTTTTCTTTTGCACCTGTCAGTGCCTGGGAGGATAGAGTCAGCTTCACTTTGTAGCCATGAGTTTCTGGTGTGAGAAAGTGGTGTTTAACTCAGTATATTTCAGTTTTTGGTCTGTGACTGTGGGTATTATTCAGTACTTGTTTGTTTCTGCTATTGCTCTGTGAGTTTCACCACATATCTTTCAACAACTTGTATGTGAGCATCAGCTTTTGTCTTTTCTATCAGTTTCTGAGAAGTGAGAAAGGGTTTGATTCTATCCCTATCAGTTTCTGTTACATGCATGTGTCTTTAATCTGCACCTCCTCTGAGTGTGTCTTCGTCTCTGCACTTGTAAGTGAATATGTGTTTTGCTTTGTATCTCTCAGTCTTTGAAGTGTGAGCCTGGGTTTGTACCTAATTTCCTTTGTACCTTGCAGTTGGGATATGAAAGAAAGATTTTTACACGTTACCTGCCAACTGCTGCAAAGTGACTGTGGGTTTCACACTGTATCTGTCAATTTCTTGTCTGGTAATGCGAAGTTTACAGTGTACCTGTCAGTTTCTTGTATGTGAGTGTTGATTTCACTCTGAAAAGAATCATAGATCATAGAATAGTTACAGAACAAAAGGAAGCCATTCAGCTCATTGTGCTTGTACTGCTTCTATGCACGAGCAACTCAGCTCATGCCACAGACTCATGTATTCCATGAAAACATGCAATTTTTCCACTTCAGATAATTATCTTATACCATTTTGAAAGCTATGGTTGAATCAGCCTCCATCACACTCTCAAGCAGTGCATATCAGATCTTAACCACTCGCTGTGCAAAAGAAGTTTTTCCTCATGTTGCCTTTGGTTCTTTTGCCATTCACCTGAAATCGGTGTCCTCAGGTTACAGAGCCGTGAATAATATTCCCCATTGCTTTCTCAGCACTGATGGATTGTGAAGCAGGAGACAGCCAGAAGTCCCACTGAGCCGCACTGACCCCGAGCTGGGAATGAAATGAGATGAAGTTCAATCTTTCACAGCGAGATGCTGCAGAGAGATGAGTCCCGAATCAAAGTGAGACTTTCTCATACTTTTGCTGAATTTCATTTCAAACACTCCTTGTACTCTCTGCTAATGAAGCCTTAAAAAAGGGAAAAACAAAATGGCACTCAAACTCACCACCCTGAAATTAAAAGTTTAATGTTTGACTGACTGAACTGTCACTTCTACTCGGTCTCTTATTGGATGAATGCAACTGTATTCTTCAACGCAGGGGTGGCATTCAAATCCTCCCATGGGTCCACATGTCAGACTGAGTTCCATGTTGTAGACTCAAGCAAAGGAAATCTGTTCAGTTCCAAAACTATCAGTGAGTTGAAGATCATTACGATCATCATCATCAGAGGTCAGAACTACCTGGTGAAATAAGACAATCTGAAGAAGGATCCACAATTATTCAAAGGCATCGACAAAGTGAAAAACAAGAAAATCGATGAGTCAATGCAAGCCAAACAGCAGAAACACTGAAGAATTCCATTCCATTCCAGTCCAGAACCCAGTCCTGTTGTTTTTGGAGTCAGGCCACAATTACTGCAACAACTTTATATTCCCACTTGGCTATCTGTACATTTAGTTAATCAAGCTCTTTGAATCCAGCTCTCTGGTCCTCAAGCAGGCTCCATATGGAAATCAATTCCGCCTTCTGCAAGGCTGAAACCAATCAATGACCTTAAACTAAAAATGCCAAAGAAGAAGGGCTTGTCCAGGATTTGAACCCAGGATCTCTCACACATTAATTAATCACTCACCATAAGCAAGGATCATACCCCTAGATCAACATGCCACTGATATCAGAGCTTCCTTTTAGCTCCTGTGGAATTTCACTGGCAGCCAAAGCCGACCATCCATTTTTTCTTCAGAGCAAAGCAACATCTTGCAAATTCTGAAATAAAAACAGAAGGTGTTGGAAATGTTCAGAAACTCTGGCAGCATCTGTGGAGAGAGAAACAGAGTTCACCTTTCAGGGCGTTTACCTTTTGTTTGAGCCATCCTTTCACACTGCTTCTGTCCACCCAATCTCACTTTCTATTTTATCTAGATTCCACCCACTCACTACCTAAATACATTTATCATGAATTCCTCATATCTTTTAATAATGACAATTTTATATTTCTGGCCTTTGCTTTGGACTCCACCACAAGTGGAATCATGTCTCCATCAACCCAATCAAACCCATTGACTATTTCCTCACATTGCAATGTTTCTTTCACCCTGACAGACGATGGAATTTCTGCAGCTTGATTGCAGTTCTTGCTTCCTGCCAGTAGATGTCACCTCACTCCAGTACAGTGAAGGTGACAAATCTGAGAGCACACAACAAGAAGTAATTGTTCACGTTGTTCATTGTTCAGTGAACAGGTCCCTCTATTCCAGCACACTCTTTAGAACTGTGCCATTAAGTATATATTGCCTCTCCCTATTCCTTCTGCTAAAATGCATCACCTCACACTAGTCACTATTAAAATCCATCTGCACCTGTCTGCCCATTCTGCTAGCCTATCACTGTCTTGTTGCAGGTGGTTCATTTCATCCTCACTGTTTGCCACTTCTCCAAGTTTGGTGTTATCGGCATATTTTGAGATTCTACTCTATATTCCAAGATCCAAGTCATTTCTCTGTCGCAAGTAAAAAGCAGTGGTTCCAGCAGTGACCCTTGGGGAACAGCACTGTCGACAACCTTCCAGTCTGAGAATGAATCATTTATTACGACTTGCTGTTTTCTGTCCTTAAGCCAATTTTCTTTCCAATTGGACACTGACCCTCCTATTCCATGAACCTCAATGTTGTTAATCACCCTTTTATGTGTCGTTTCTTAAAATCCATATAAACAACATCCACTGCATGCCCTTCATAAACCTTCTCTGTTAGTTCATCAAAAAATGCAGTTAGATTAGTCAAGCATGAACTCCCATTTATAAATCCATGCTCACTCTCCTTAATTAACTCAAACCTCTGCAAGAGACTGTTGATTTTTCCCCTGATTGTTCTTTCTGAAACCTTACCCAGCGCTGCTGTTAATCTAACTGGCCTGTAGTTAGCCGGACTGTCCTTACACCCTTTCTTGAATAATGGTGTCACATTTGCCACTGTTTAATCCTCTGACACCTCCCCCGTATCCAGGGAAGATTGGAAGATTATAGCAAGCCTTTCTGTTATCTGCATCCACATTTCCTTTCGCAATCTGGGATGAAAGCCATCTGGACCAGGTAATTTATCTTCCTGAAGCAGAACCAGCCTTTTCAGTACCTCCCTCTCTCAATTTGTACCCTCTCCATTGCCTCTACACTCTCCACTTCTCCTGATATTTTGTCAAATTCCACTTCCTTGGTGATCATTGATACAAGGTACTTATTAACTAGATTAACATTGCCCTGCAGCTCTAAGTATATATTACCATCTTTGTCCCTAATGGGGCCCACTTCACCGCTTACTACCTGCTTATTATTTATATACTGCTCGAAGATTTTTGGGTTCTCTTTCATGTTGACTGCCATTCTATTCTCGTAGAGATAGAGAATAAGCTAAATACAGAAGATATAAATATTTCCTATCCTTGGGTGAGGTGGAATGTTTTTATGCTGTGAGTGGTAATGTCCTGACCCACGAGTGTGGTGGAACTAGAGACAATCAATGATTTGAAAAGGAAATTGGATGGATACCTGAAGCAAAGGAACTTGCAGGAGGAAAGGGATCGAGCAGGTGAGTGGAACTGAGTAGCTGGCTCCGATAATTGCTGCAGTCACTGCGATCCCCCTTAATTTTGTACAAGGTGACAATGTTTGCATCACGCATGTTTTGAGCCCTTGTTGAGCTCGACTATGGAGGGCTCACTGTCCAGTTCCTCCATGACAGGGAAGTCTGGAATGGCACTGAGTGCTACTTCAATGACAATGTTCTCCGTTATGTAGAGTTCAAGATAATGCTCCACTCACCTTTCCATCTGCTTGTTAGGTTCAGTGATGATCACCCCTCTCTTTGTCTTCAAAAGGTGCTGATTTAGTTACTACTGGGCCCATTGCTTTCTTAATTCCTTCATACATCCCTCTAGCAACCCCGGATTCATCAGCAGAATTTTAACCAGTATTGATTGGTGCAGTGCCGAGCAGTCTGCAGAGCCTTGTTTCTGGCAGCTCTGAGAGCATTTAGATGTTGTTTGCTGGGGACTTGTTTGTAGTTCATGAGGGCTCTCCTCTTAGTTAAAGTAACTGACTCCATTTCAGTCCAATAAGCCTCAAACCAGTCAGCATTCCTCCCATCTCTTTTCCTATACACAGTGAGTGCAGAGATATAGATGGTGGTGTGCAGATGATTCCACTTTGACACTGCACTGAGGCCTTGAGCATTGTTGTCTGAAAGAGCCTGATCGAGGATGTTGAGGAACTCCTGGGTCCTTTCTGGATCAGTGGTTAGGCAAGTGTTGATCAGAAGACGAGCTTTCATCATGGATGGATGAAGCTTCCTTGGCTGAAGCCTGACCTTGTTACACACCAGGGAGTGGTCAGTGTCACAGTCAGCGCTGTGATAGCTGCGAGTGATGAGGACACTGCTGAGGGTGTTATGTCTGGTGAAGATAAGGTCTAGCTGGTGCCAATGGCATGATCTCGGATGTCTCCAGGACACCTTGTAGCACAGCTTGACCTGGAAGTAGCTGTTCATCACACAGAATCCATGGTGACAGCATAACTCCAGCAACCTCTGTCCATTTTCGTTCATCTTGCCAATCCCCTGGTGCCCTATGCACATTGGCAAAGCTGAGTAGTCAGTACCCAAGCTTGTGTTGAAGTCTCCTAGAAGGTACAGTCCCTCAGTGCTGGGAATTCTACTGATGGCAGTGTCAAGTGTCACATAGAATTGATCCTTGACATCTGGGGTGGAGTGAGTGTCGGGACATAGATGCACATGAGATTAACTGGGCCCACACTTGTTGACAAGTGAAGAGTAAGAAGTCTCTCTGAGCCTACTGTGGCTGGTTCACTCATCTCAAGTGGCGTGTATTTTACTGTGAAACCCACTCCATGCTCACGAGTTGCCTCTTGGGCTTTCCCCTGCCAGGAGAAGGTGCAGTGTTTCTCTTTGAGGGATCCACTTTGAACGAGTCTAGTTTCTTGCAGCACAGCAATGTCCACATTGAGCCTTGTGAGTTCCTTGTCGATCACAACTGTCTTGTGTGTGTCATCAACCTGCAGAAGGTTGTCGGTAAGGCCAGGACACATGGTCCTTACATTCCAGCTTGTGATGCGAAGGACTGGTGTCTTCTTTGTTGAGTTTGTTTTTCTTGGTGCATAGATTATCGAACCGCCTGTTGAGAGATGACTCTCTAAGCTCCAAGCACCCATTGAAGCAAGCAGGTCGTGGCTTCTCAGCACCTAACTGACTGGGGGCTGCCCAGCTTGGAGTGAATGGTAGCTATCCAATGAGACACTAAGATCTCTCCCACTGTCCGAAGTAACCCCTGGCGCTCATACTCTACACCAATTGAATGAGAGCTTATAATCAGTAACTGTTTATTCCCGGGTTGTGCTCATGTTTAACCACGAAGCTGGAGTGTCCTCTCGAGGACACAGGCCTGGGCAAACAGTATGGAGACCCTGAGCATCAGGAACCCTTCTCAGCATTGCTCGTCTTGTCCAAAGGAAAGGAAAAATCAGTACTGTTTGTTACCAGTTCTGCTGTAGGAGTTGCTGGAAAACTGCCTGATAAGTAACAGGTGACTGCCTCCAGGACTCCACTCCGGATTTACTGTCCAGGTTTACTGCCTCAGCCTTCTTATTTATTTATTTAGAGATACAGTACTGAAACAGGCCCTTCCAGCCCACCGAGTCTGTGCCGACCATCAACCACCCATTTATACTAATCCTACATTAATCCCATATTCCTACCACATCCCCTCAATTCCCCTACCACCTACCTACACTAGGGGAAATTTACAATGGCCAATTTACCTATCAACCTGCAAGTCTTTGGCTGTGGGAGGAAACCAGAGCACCCGGCAGAAACCCACGCAGTCACAGGGAGAACTTGTAAACTCTGCACAAGCAGTAACCAGAATCGAACGCGGGTCACAAGAGGTGTGAGGCTGCGGTGCTAACCACTGCGCCACTGTGTCTTCTCGAGACACGCCTTGAGAAGTGAGACTTTTTGCCCAGAGATGGGGCTCTGTTTGTTGGCATCAGGATGGAACCACACACCAGTGGGCCTGTATGACATGCACAAGGATATCACACACTGCCCCATCTCTGGTACAGATCAGAGTCAGACACTGAACAGATTGCAACCCACAGGGACATCACAACCTTCCCGCTCTCTGGGACAGGTCAGTGTGATACACCAAACAAACAGCACCCCACAGGGACCTCATAAATGCCACGTCCCTGTGACAGATCAAGGTCAGACACTGCAAATATTGCAACCACAGGAACATCACAAATTGCCCCATCCCTCGGACAGCTCGGGGTCTGACATTGAACATATTGCAACAACAAGGACATTACTGTATTACTCCCTCCATTCTGAAAAACAAGCATTCACCCTACTTTTTACCCTGCAGCCAATTTTGGATCCACACTTCCACTGCCCCTTTAATCCCATCTGCTTGAATTTTGTTAGCAAGTCATCGAGACATGCAAAACTGAAACAGGCCCAACGGCCCACTGAGTCTGTGCTGACCAACCACCACCCATTTATAGTAATCCTACACCATAATCCCACATTCCCTACCACATCCCCACCATTCTCTTACCTACACTAGGAGCAATTTACAACAGCCAATTTACCTATCAACCTGCAGTCTTTGCTTGTGGGAGGAAACCGGAGCACCCAGCAGAAACACACACAGTCACAGGGAGAACTTGCAAACTCTGCACAGGCAGTACCCAGAACTGAATCTGGGTTGCGAGAGCTGTGAGGTTGCAGTGCCAACCACTGTGCCATTGTGCTGCCCCAAGTCTAGTTTATGGTATCTTTTCAAACACAATTTTGATGTCCAGACACGTACCATCAACCTCACCACCCTCGTCAACTCTCTCTGAAACTTCATCAAAGAAATTAATTCATTAATTATTTCAGACACAATCTTCTGTTAACCAATCTGTACTGGCTGTCATTTATTAGCCCATGTTCTACCAAGTGACAGTTAATTTCCTCCTGGATAATTGTCTCTAAAAGTTTCCCCACCACCGACATTAGACTAATTGGTCTGTAGTTCCTGGGTTTATCTCTCTTTTTAAACAGGGCTGTAATATTGACAACCCTTGCAGACTTATCTTTTAATTCTGAAAAGTCTATTGTAGACAATCACTTTGGGCATGACTTTAACCAATTAAAGCAACAGGATACTTGATTAATAAGTCCAGAACTTTTATTGAGAGTAAAATAGTACTTAATAATTGAAATAATTGGTTGATGATCTGAGTCTTTACCCCTGAGATCTTCTAGTGTTCCTGCACACTGAAACCTTACAAGATCCCTACTTTTAACCCCTGGATGGCCATCACACCACCATGTAAAATAATAATTGGTCCTAGCTGTTGCTAGGTACATTTAATTAGTTCTTAATAATGTCTTCCACTAACAGTCACCTGTCCTCAGAATCTCAGACATGAGTACAATGGAGTGGTTTCACACTGTCTCCCAATCTGATCTGAAACAAGTTTCCTGTTCATTAAATCTAGACTCTTGAAGGTCACGATGTACCATACCATGGGTTTTATCAGGGGTCTGAGAAAGGTCCATTGTTAGAATACATTTAGCTGAAACTGTCCTTTCCCACACAGACACAGAAACTCACAGTAATTAGATTGAACTAACTTTAAATGAAAACCCATTCTCTCTAAAATGTTTATTGATTCATTAATTATAACTCAATCAAGGTTCATTACTTTTACAATCATCTGTTTCAGGATGGGTAGCTACTCATTAATTATACAGGATATAAACGTTAGCACTGAACACAAAATGGTTCCTTTGGTCATGTGTTCATTATAAAATGGCTTTCTTAACGTTGTTAGTTATGACAATGGATACATGATAAAAATGGTCAAGTTAAACTGAGATCGAACTACCCAAGCTTACCTCCATCCTCCAGTCCTCTGGCATCATTACCATATTCAAGGAGGATTGAAAGATTGTGGTTCGAGTCTCTGCTATTTCCACCCTGACTTCCCTCAGCAACCCAGGATGCAGCCCATCCAGACCGGGTGACCTGTAGACAGGTGTGAGCACTGCTAACCTTGTAATTGTCTCCTCTTTATATCTATTTTCATCCCCTCCAAATTCTCCACTTCCTCCTCCTTTACTGTGACATTTGCAGCACCCGTTTGTTTTGTGATGACAGATGAAATGTACTTAATTAGTACCTCAGCCACACCCTCTGCCTCCACAGGATCTCCTAATTGACCCACCCGTTCATTGACTGTCCATATGTTGGTAAAAGACTTCAGTGTTCCCAGTTATGTGACCTGCTAATCTTTTCTCATACATTCTCTTGCTGATCTCATTTCCTTTTTCAGCTCTCCTCTGTACTTGCTGTATTCTGCTTGTTTCTCTACTGCATATGAATCCTCACATGATTTTTCAGTGAATTGTTTTTGAACTATTTTGTAAAAGGATTTAGTTTTGTAAATTTCTCCCTAGCTCCCCTCATGGTCAGGCAGAAAGTTTAACTGCTGTGTTTTCAAACAGCAACAGCTTTATTTGAAAAGCCATTATGACAGGATTCCGGGTTTTAATCCAGTCACAAATCTGGTTCTGATGTCTTGTGGCTCCAGCTGTCACATGACCTGTCAGAGGATGACCTCATAATTGACCCAGTCATGGAGCTGTGGGTTGATGTTTAAATTGCTTCAAAATAATTTTCCAGAAGGACAATCAAAATGAATCGATATATAAAAGGTAGATTTTGTGAATTTGTGCTCCCAGTGGAAATTCCTGCAGAGTCTGCTGGTTTTCATATCCCCAATTCCCCACAGGATGCTCAGTGCTCGGAGTCTGTATTCATTACATCAACATTATACAGAATCATTTCATGGGAGACCCCAGTGTGAATTGTAGACAGGTGAGTCAGTTTTAACTTTCAAAGTAACACAGAAGCAAAATACTGCAGATGCTGGAAATCTGAAATAAAAACAGAAAATGCTGGAAATACTCAGCAGGTCTGGCAGCATCTGTGGAGAGAGAGACAGAGTTAACGTTTCAGATCTGTGACCTTTCATCAGAACTGAGCTGAAATTGTCTGAGGGACTGCGATTGTGGAATCAATTTCAGGGTCAAAGACATTGTACTCTGTAAGGATAGGAAGATGGAGATTATTAAGTATAGTGCAAAAATACTGATGCTTTTACATTATTTTAATCAAAATTGATTTAAACTTTGTGCTCATGAATCCTATCTTTTGATCACAATGACACTGATAACAATGGAAAAAGCAAGACTTGCATTTCACGACCACAGGACATTGCAAACCCTTTTACAGCCAATGAAGGAAGGACTTTTCAAGTGTAGTCACTCAACAGTACAATAGAGTACCCTACAATAAAGATGTATAAGATTCTCACCACACAACTGCCAGACAATGACCATCCCAAACAAGAGAGAATCTAACCATCTCCCTTTGACATTCAATGGCATTACCATCGCTGAATCCCCCACTCTCAACAACCTGGGGGTTACCATTGAGCAGAAACTGAACTGCAGTAGCCATATAAATATTATGGCTACAAGAGCAGGTCAAAGACTAGGAATCCTGCGGCAAGTAACTCACCTCCTGACTCCCCAAAGCCTGTACATTAGTCAGGGGTATGATGGAATACTCTCCACTTGTCTGGCTGGGTGCAGCTCCAACAATACTCAAGAAACTCAACAGGACAAAGCAGCCCGCTTGATTGGCACCCCATTTACAACATTCATGCCCTCCATCACTGGCACACAGTGGCAGCAGTGTGTACCATCCACAAGATGCACTGCAGCAATGTGCCAAGGCTCCTGAGACAGCCCCTTCCAAACCCGCGACCTTTATCACCTAGAAGGACAAGGGCAGCAGATGCATGGGAACATCACAACCTGAAAGTTCCCCTCCAAGCCACACACCATCCTGAATTGTAACTGTATCACCGTTCCTTCACTGTTGCTTGGTCAAAATCCTGGAACTCTCTTCATAACAGCAGCACATGGACTGGAGTGGTTCAAGAAGGCAGCTCAGCACCACCTTCTCAAGGCAATTAGGGATGGATAATAAATGCTGGCCTAGCCAGTGACACCCACCTCCCATGAATGAATTAAAAAAATGATAATATCCTGTAATACTCCAAAGTAGAAAATACTGATGGAAATGAAAAATAATAAAACACAGTCAGCATGGATTTCACAAAGAAAGACTTGTTGAACCTTATCTTTGAAAAATCAACAGCAAGAGTAATATAGCAGATGTAGAAGAGTTTAAGTTAATAAAGCCTCATCCATTTATGTGCTTGAACCATCAAATTGTGGGTTAACAAACAAACATACTAACTGACAGAGCTGCATGTTGTGCTTTCTAAATTACCCGAAAGTAGGGTGTTAATGAGTTAAAGCTTCAGGTTGCTGCAACCAGGATAGCCATTGTCCACTATCAGTTTCACTGTTATAAATAAAGGATGGAACATTCATTGTGAATCTATAGAAACAGTCTGGTCCTGCACACTGCAGACACATCCACGTCATCACCAACCAGCTCTCCTATAATTGATGCAGTTATTTGACTTTGCCCCATTCGCTCCATGGAATTACTTTTAAAAGATTTTAAATTACAAGCAGTTTTGTTAATGTTCAGCCTTTGAGAAGAAATCATTCCCTGGCCACAGTGGAGAGAGCATTGAATATAAAACAGTAGACTACCAGGTAACACAGTGAAAGGGGATCAGCTAATCTATAATTACTTACATTTCTTAATTTTGCTCTTGCTATTCGGTTTTTCATCATTTTCAGTTCCTGACTGTGGATATTATTGTGATTAAATGTGAAAAGATGCACTGTGTCTCAGCCCCGGTATATTGGCTCTTTCTCTGTGCAGTGCTGTACACACTCAGATACTGACAGTGTCTCTCCCTCCCTCAACTTTCCAGCCCTGACGGTGCAGAAAGCGCTGCTCAAAGTTACACATTCTGACTGTTTGCAGTTGATTAGTGAGAGATTATTAACGTATCCTTCTGCAGCGCTGCCTCGGTTAATAACAGCAGATCGAAGTCACATTTCAGATACAGAAACAGATGCATCAATTATTCACTCTTTCCCAGAGTGAGTGAGGCCGGGACAAGCAGCAACATTCCGGCCCCACACTCTGCAATTACCCAGCACCAGCGGAAAGCAGTGAATACAGATTCAATCAGTGGGTTAATGTCCATTACAGGGATGCAAGATTCCACAGCCCAGGACAAACATCCCCATAGACCGAGAACAAGCTCAGGAAAATCCGGGGGAGTTAATATCCCAGTCACTGAGCATTCCAGCAACATTGAACAAGTTCCTGAACTGAGTGAACCTTTCAAAGTCCGGAAGTGAGGACGAGGTCAAAAAGGTCTGAACAGTTGAGGTGACTGAGCGGTTTCAGCTTCTCTGTTCAGGTTGCAGCTTTCACTGGAGGCATGTGTTTAAATCCCACTTCTGACAACTTGATTTTCAGTTACTTTGCAGAGCTTCCTTGAAGGTTTGAGGTAGAGTAAATACTGAGGAACTGTTTCTAACTGCTGAACGGTCAATAACCGAAGGTTACAGATTTAAGGTGACTCACAAAACCAGAAGGAACTTGAGGAAAAATCGATTTCTGCAACATGTGGTTAGGATTTCAGTTATGTGGATAGATTGGAGAAGCTGGGGTTGTTCTCTTTAGAGAGGAGATTTGATAGAGGTGTTCACAATCATGAGGGGTCGTGACAGACCCGATAGAAATTGTTGGTAGAAGGATTGAGACTCAGGTAAATGCTGTGGCTCAGTTGGTCACACTCACCTCGAAATCACAAGCTTCTGGGTTCAGATTTCACAGCTGACACTCCAGTGCAGCACTGAGGGTGTTGAAGGTGCTGCCTTTCAGGTGTGATGTTAAACCAAGACCTGGTCTGCATGTCTGGGTGAATGTAAAAGATCCCATGCTGCAATTTCAAACAAGTGAAGAGCAATTCTCCCTGGTGTTGTGATGAATATTTGCCCCTCAATCAGATCAGTTGGTCATTATCACATTGCTGTTTGTGGGTATTAGCTGCTGCATTTCTGACATTACAACAGGGATTACACTTCAAAAGTATTTCATTGTCTACAAAGTGCTTTGATATGTCCAGTGGTCTTGAAAGGTGCTATATAAATGCAAGTCTTTTCTTTCTTTATCACAACACATTGCTGTGTAAACAATGGTTCTTCATGTCATC
The DNA here is from genome assembly GCF_036365525.1 of Heterodontus francisci. Classification (NCBI taxonomy): domain Eukaryota; kingdom Metazoa; phylum Chordata; class Chondrichthyes; order Heterodontiformes; family Heterodontidae; genus Heterodontus; species Heterodontus francisci. The sequence continues at coordinate 1,964,966 of NW_027140380.1, read as the reverse complement.
TCTGGTTCTTCTGCCAATCACCTGTTATCTGTGTCCTCTGCTTACTGACCCTTTTACCACTGGAAACAGTTTCTCCTTATTTAAACTATTGAAGAACTTCATGACTTTGAACAAATGTGTCAAATCTTTTCTGAATTTTCTCTGCTGCAAGGAGAACAACGCCAGCTTCTCCAATCTCTCCACATAACTGAAATCCCTCACCCTGCTACCATTGTGGTAAATCTCTTTTTTATTCTTTCCTGGGATGTGGGCACTGCTGACACAATGTGATTCCTGTCAACGGAGCGGCCCGCTGACATCATCGGACTGTGCCAAGCTGTGCATAGGCACAGCTACATCTTGCCAGGATTAAGTGGCACATGTGGAGGATGATGTCATTGCGCAGCGCCAACATCATCGCATATCCGCGCTTCGTCCATCTTCGCACATGTGCGCTAAAGCGTCATCAGGTATCCAGCCCCTCACTCAGCTGGAGGAAGCGGCTGAATAGGAGACTTTGAGGCTGGAGCTCTCCCCCCTCGGCAACTCGCTCCAGGCCTCGACGCTTCCTCCCCTCAGCCGCTCGCTGTACACCTCGATGCTCCCCTGGACAATTGTTCCCCACTCGCGTCATCCAGCTCTATGGCTGCTTGCTCTCTGCCCCCCAACCCCCGCTCCAGCCGCTAGCTCTAGGCCGTGCCACTTCCCTCCTCTAGGCCACTCACTACTCACTCCTACGTCACACTTTGCAGCCCACCTTGCTTCTTCGGGCGGCGCCTGGAGACTGGACAAACGTGGGAGCAAGTGGCCGAGAGAAGGGAAGCAGCGCAGCCTAGAGCTAGTGGCTTTAGGGGAGGGGGGGTGGGGAGTGAGCGAACGACTGGAGAATGGGGTGACATGATCGGGAGACAATCGGCCAGGGAAGTAGGATGGGGGAGCAGCGAGGTCTGGAGCGAGCGACGATGGAGGGTGGAAGCGGCCGGTGCAAAGCAGGGGGAGAAAGCGAGTTGTGCCACCTAGTGGTTGCGTTGTCAGCAAACGCAGCCTTTATTGTCCATCCTTAATTGCCCTTGAGAAGGTGGTGGTGAGCTGCCTTTTTGGAGCTGCTGCAGTCCATGTGTTGTACGTAAACCCACAGTGCTGTTAGGAAGGGAGTTCCAAGATTTTGATCCAGTGACAGTGAAGGAATAGTGATATAGTTCCCAGTCAGGACAGTGTGTAACTTGGAGGGGAGCTTGCAGATGGTGGTGTTCCCATTCATCCAATGTCCTTCTAGGTGGTCGAGGTTGGGTGTTTGGTAGGTGCTGTCGAAGGAGGCTTGGTGAGTTGCTGCAGTGCATCTTGTAGATGGTACACACTGCTGCCACTGTTCACTGGTGGTGCAGGAAGTGAATATTTAAAGTAGTGGATGGAGTGCTGATCAAGTGATCTGCTTTGTCCTGGATGGTGTTGAGTTTCTTTGGTGTTGTTGGAGCTCCACTCATCCAGGCAAGTGGGGAGTATTACATCACACTCCTGACTTGTGCCTTGTAGATGGTGGACAGGAGGTGAGTTACTTGCAGCAGAATTCCCAGCTTCTGACCTGCTCTTGTAGCTACGGTATTTATATGACTGATCCAATTCAGTTTCTGCTCATTGGTAACCCCCCGGATGTTGATTGTGAAGGATTCAGCAATGGTAATGTCATTGACTGTCAAGGGGAGATGGTTAGATTTACTCTTGTTGGAAATGGTCATTGCCTGGCATTTTTGTGGCGTGCATGTTACTTGCCACTTATCAGTCCAAGCCCAATCTTGCCCAGGTCTCTCTACATGTGGACACGGACTGCTTCAGTATCTGAGGAGTTACTAATGCAACTGAACATTTTGCAATCATCAGTGAACATTTCCACTTCTGACCTTATGATGGAAGGAAGTTTATTGATTCTAGACAGATACATGAATAGGCAGGAAGAAAAGAGATACAGACTCTTAGAAAATAGGCGACATGTTTAGATAGAGGATCTGGATCGGCGCAGGCATGGAGGGCCGAAGGGCCTGTTCCTGTGCTGTAATTTTCTTTGTTCTTTGTTTGTTCTTTGATGAAGCAACTGAAGACGGTTGGAGCCGAGGACACTACCCTGAGGAACTCCTGAGCGATGTCTGGTACTGAGATGATTGGCCACCAACAACCAGCACCATATTCCTTTGCGCAAGGTATGACTCCAACCAGTGGAGATTTTTCTCCTTGATTGCCATTGACTTCAATTTTGCAAGGGCTCCTTGATGCCCTTGGCAAGAGCAGTCACTGTCACCTCACCTCCTGAATTCAGCTCTTCTGTCCATATTTGGGCCAAGGCCACAATGAGGTCAGGAACTAAGTGGCCCTGGCGGAACCCAAAATGAGCATTGGTGAGTAGGTTATGGCTATGTAAGTGCTGCTTGATAGCACTGTCAACGACACCTTCCATCATTTTACTGATGATCAAGAGGAGGCTGATCGGGCAGGAATTGACCGGGTTGGATTTGTCCTGCCTTTTGTATACAGAACATACCTGGGCAATTTTCCACATTGCTGGGTAGATGCCAGTGTTGCAGCTTGGCGGGCGGCGTGGCTAGTTCTGGAGCACAAGTCTTCAGCACTGCAGCCAGGATGTTGTCAGTATCCAGAGCCTCCAGCCATTTCTTGATATCATGTGGAGTGAAGTGGATTTAGCTGAAGATTGGCACCTGTGATGCTGGGGACCTCAGGAGGAGGCCGAGATTGATCATCTACTTGGCACTTCTGGCTGAAGATGGTTGCAAATGATTCAACCTTGTATTTTGCACTGATATACTGGTCTCCCTTATCATTAAGGATGGGGATATTTGTGGAGCCTCGTCCTCCTGTTAATTGTTTAATTGTCCACCACCATTCAGGACTGGATGTGGCAGGACGGCAGAGCTTTGATCTCATCTGTTGGTTGTGAGATCACTCAGCTTTGTCTATTGCATGCTGCTTCCACTATATGACATGCAAGTAATCCTGTGTTGTAGCTTCACTCATTTTTAGGTCTGCTTGGTGCTGCTCCTGACATGCCCTCCTGCACACCTCATTGAACCACTATTGCTCCCTTGGCTTGATGGTAATGGTAGAGTGAGGGATATGTCAGGCCATGAGGTAACATATTGTGTTTAAATACAATTCTGCTGCTGCTGATGACCCACAGTGCCTCATGGATGCCCAGTTTTGAGCTGCCAGATCTGTTCATTTCTTCCCTCAGATGTAATTGAAAAAAAAATTCTGAAGAAATGCATGAACTAAATAAAAAGGAGAGAGAAATAAATACTGACAAAATGGATGGCAGAATTTGGAAGGTAAAAAGATTTCAGTTTTATTCTTGATGAGTGAGAGGAATATATCACACTTTGGGGCTTCTGGAAGTGGATTTACTGATAATCTGAGGAATTGATAGGAAGCTGCTTCATAGTTGGTGGAACAAATTCCCGCCCTTGGGATGGAGCCAACAGCTGCATCCGTCCAATAACAGACAGAGTAGAAGTACTGTATCAGGCCTTGTTAGCTCAGTTGGTAGAGCATGAGACTTTTAATCTCAGGGTCTTGGATTTGAGACCCTTGTTGTGTGGTTGTTCTTCCCATTTTCAGTCTTCATCGGCAGAGAGTTCAAGGAGTGTTTGAAATTAAATTCAACAACATCAGCAGATTTCAACTACTCCCTCCCCGCCCCCTCCCAGTGTAATTGACAAGACTCTCAACCTCTGCCTTCCCCCTTCCCCTCCCTCCCAGAACTGCGACAGGGTTCCCCTTGTCCTCACTTTCCACCCCACCTGCCTCCACATCCAAAGGATCATCCTCCACCATTTCCGCCACCTCCAGCGTGATGCCACCACCAAACGCATCCTTCCCTCCCCTGTCAGCATTCCGAAGGGATTGTTCCCTCCGCGACACCCTGGTCCACTCCTCCATTACCCCCAATACCTCGTCCCCTTCCCAAGGCACCATCTCATGCAATCGCAGGAGATATAATACCTGCCCTTTTCCCTCCTCTCTGCTCATTATCTAAAGCCCCAAACACTCCTTTTAGGTGAAGCAGCAATTTACTTGTACTTCTTTCAATTATGTATACTGTATTCACTGCTCACAATGCGGTGTCCTCTAAACTGGGGAGACCAAACGCAAATTAGATGGAACACCTCTGCTCAGGCCGAAAGCATGATCCTGAGCTTCTGGTTGCTTGCCATTTCAACAGTCCCCCCTGCTCTCATGTCAACATTTCTGTCTTTGGCCTGTTCCAGTGTTCCAGTGAAAATCAACCCAAGCTCGAGGAGCAGCACCTGACCTTTTGATTCGGCACTCTACAGCCTTGTGGATTGAACATTGTGTTCAATAACATCAGAGCATGACTGGTGTCAGGCAACCACAAGCATTAACACACTCTTTGCCTTTGTCCCAGGACAGCTTTGTTATTTAATCTCTCCTGCCCTCTGCTCTCTCACATGCCCCTCCCCTTCACTTGTTTAAAACCTAATTCTTTTCTAACCTGTGTCAGTTCTGATGAAAGGTCACAGACCAGAAACGTTAACTCTGTTTCTCTCACCACAGATGCTGCCAGAGCTATTGAGTATTTCCAGCACTTTTTGTTTTTATTTCAGATTTCCAGCATCTGCAGTATTTTGCTTTTATTGTGTCAGAAAGTCTTTCCTTGATTCAGGACTCTTACCTCTCTCCAGAATCTCTCTGCTAAAGATTGAACTTTATCTCATTTCACTCACAGCTCAGGGTCAGTGTGACACAGTGGGACTTCTGGTTGTCTCCCACTTCACAGTCCATCAGTACTGAGAAAACAATGGGGAATATTACTCACATGTTGTGTTCTGTAACTTTTTACAAACACTTTAATGTATATATTGTCTTCCAAAGCAGTGACAGAATGGTGGCTTTTGTGTGTTGTTGAAATAGCTTTGTTGAGTTCGTGCTGCACTAACAGTTAAACAGTTCTTGGTTCAATCCCAGGTTTTGGCACTTTCAACCTCTCCTGTGTCTTTTTCTTTGGCTCCAATTGTCAAGCTGCATGATTTACTCTGAAATTAGCACCAGAGAACCAAGGCACCAGCGAGCATGAGGAGCTGAAATTAGCACAGATCAAATCCACTTAATATTTCTGACTGAAGATGGTTGCAAATGCTTCAGCTTCATCTTTTGCACTGACGTGCTCAGCACCACCATCATTGAGGATGTGAATGTTTTTGGAGCCTCCTCATCTTGTTAGTTATTTAATTATCCACCACCATTCACGACTGAATGTGGCAGGACTGTGGATCTGTGATATGATCCCGAAGGAGATATCCGTGCGTGGAGTGACGGGATGTATGGAGAGTGATCCTGAAGAGGGTGTCCGAGCCTGGAGTGGAAGCTTTCCGTGGAGGTACAGGAGTAGGCCATTCAGCCCCACTGTTTTATAAAGGTTTAGCATAACTTATTTGCTTTTACTCTATGCCTCTATTAATAAAGCCAAGTGTCTTGTTTGCTCTTAGCAACCTTTTCAAACCTTGATCAAAAAAGATTGGTGTACATTGTCTCATTCTTCCTCCCAAACTGTATCACTTCACAATTTTCTGTGTAAAATTTTATCTGTTGTGTGAAAGCCCATTTTACCAGTGTATTTAAGTTCCTCTGAAGTGTGTTACTGTCACTGGCACAGGACGAAATTCACGAGCATTCTTTCATGCTATCTCCGTGGAAAGAGCAATCTTACACTCTAGCTCAAATTGGGATTTTGTGTGTTTCGTATCTTTCCTCATCCACCAATATAAGCACAAATCTGTCTCATAATGTACGGTCTAAGAATGTGTCAATGTTGCAATGTGGTGATAAATTCTTCAGTGTCACAATGTACTCACCAACTGTTTCACTACTTTTCTGTTTTCTGGATCCAAGTTTGTAGCTTTCCGCGATCTCTAGTGGATTAGGGTTGAGCCTCACTTCAACGAAGAAACGGAAAATTATGATTTAAAGATTACGCTGTCAATCATTCACATCTCTGTCTTCTCCTGAACTTCGAGTTCAAATTTGTTTGTGAAGTTGAGTCACACGTTAAGACAGCACAGTCTTTGTCTTTGTGAAGGAAGTGATTTGGGAATGGCTGTTTGAAACTGTCCCTTCTTGCACAGAAATTCAGTGCAAATACTTGATCACTTACAATTTCCTCGAGATAAATTTGTTCACAATCGCATTCGACACGGAAACTGCCTCAGCATTAATCTCACTGAAGCAGAATGTGACCGTGTTGTATGTTTCAGAATGTTGGTGCCGTTATTTGTCGCTTTTAACCGAGACCGGGACACAGGGAAAGGTTCATCCGAGTTTGGAATATATTATCATTCAGGAGCAAGAAGAATCAAAAGGAACAAAATAAGAAAACCCAGTCTCTGGATTTGAGAATCTGTAGATCCGCTTTGGGAAAGTGAATCAGAGCAGAATGAAGGGTGAACAGTCCAGAAGAGATGAAGACACAGCTCAGTCAACACGTTCCCCTGGTTTATGATGCTGGAACATTCCTCACACAGAAATGATTCAACCCAATGACAAACATTCTTCCAGCTGATAATTTATGCTACTGATTTAAGGACTGTCTCTTGTGGTTACCGAGTGACGACGAGAAGATATTAAACTTTGTTCTATTCAATCTAGCTGTGTTGAAGTTTGAATTTTTCTACCTTTTATAAACAGTATTTGAAGGGTATCGGTAACAATGTTCAGTGTTGATGAGAGTGGGGTCTGGGTGAGAAGCTGCTGAGTGTGACAGGGTCAGGACTGGATGCAGGAAGTTCTCTGACCGTCTCCCTCTATCTCTCTAATGGGTTTGAGTTGATTTACGACTGGTAGCTTTTATTTTACTTTTCTTATTTAGAGATACAGCACTGAAACAGGCCCTTCGGCCCACCGAATCTGTGCCAACCAGCAACCACCCATTTATACTAATCCTACATTCATCCCATATTCTCTACCACATCTCCACCATTCTCCAACCATGTACCGACACGAAGGAACAATTTCCAATGGCCAATTTACCTATCAACCTGCAAGTCTTTTGGAGGTGGAAGGAAACCAGAGCACCCGGCGGAAACCCACACAGACACAGGGAGAACTTACAAACTCCACACAGGCAGTACCCAGAACTGAATCCTGGTCGCTGGAGCTGTGAGGCTGCGGTGCTAACCATTGCGCCACTGTGCTGCTGTTGGTGTTTTGATAAATGAAGGAAGCTCCCTCCACCCATTTTTTTTGGACAGACAGTGTGGTATAAGGATGTAAAGGGTTAATGCTGAAGATAGTGGGATCAACCCCTCCCACTGTCAGAGTGATGATGGATCAGTCACATGAAATGAAGTTTGGGAGAAGAGAAAGCAGCACCAAAGATGCTAGCTTAGCAGCCTTGATGAGTGTGTTTAGAGTATTGTGTAAATTAGAAAAGAGTTCTTAGTTCTTTCAGCAGGAACTGTGTCCAGAAAATATCGAGAAACTCACAATTTTATTATTCAGGAGTCGGAACACAGATATTAATTCCAAGTGACAGTTCTGAGACCAATTAACAAAAAAAGTAGAGAATAATATTGCTCACTGATTGAAATCCCCGAGTGAGGAGACAGTGAAACAGGTGATCTGTTGGGGCATCCTTCGATCCAGGGTTTCAGCAACATTTAATCTCCCTTTTTGGTGAAATTCTCTGTTATTTGCAACTTTTTTTATCAGCTTTGATGGGCGAGTGAAAAAACTGAAAAAATTGAACAGTTCCCTCCTTTCTTTTCTTCCTTCTTCTCTTCTTTCCATCAGTTTCTCTTTTCTGTCCCAGATCAATATAATGATGAGAATCCCACTTTAATCTGCTGTTTCTGGTGTTTTATCCATTCCAATCAAAATTTCAACATTCCAATCAAATCTATTTGTTATTCCACAGTGTCTCTCCATGTGTTTTATTCTGTTGTATTCTCTCACAGTCTGTTTGATGATCAATGTTACATCTCACTCTCTGTTCTGGTGAAGATCAGAAGCAGTGATATCTGTTTACACCACCCGACATGTCGGCCTGAGGCTGTGCCTCGCTGATCATGTGGTGTTTAAGCAATTCTTCCAGTCATTTAGTTCAGTTGTCATTTCATGAGAAATTCGGTCATCATGACTTCGTCAGTGACCTGATGGTTCAGGTGTCTGAGTGATGTTAATCATGATGTGTTGAAATGATTGGATGTTCCAGTCTTTCCGTGGTGGGTTTTCACACTGAGTAGAAACGTGTTTGACATGGTCTGGAAATGTTTCACACCGCTCCATTCCCAACTTCATTAACTGACGGAAGATATATTTCCATCATTGCACATCTGGCTGCACAGCCAGAAACTGTGCTGAAGGTGACAGCTGTTCTTGTGTAATTGACAAGGTGGCCGAGAGGTTAAGGCGATGTATTGCTGATCCATTGTGCTCTGTACTCGTGGGTTCGGACCTCATCCTTGTCGCTAGTTTGTGAACTGTTCAGTGTATTGTTAATGTGTGAAGTCAGCCTCGAAACCTGTCCATGTCCAGACAGTGATTCCAGAATTGGTTATACTTTATTAAAATTGAGACAGACAATTGGAATTCTTCACCCAAACTGCACTGGAATGAAGATCAAATAGGGATCACGAAACGGAGCAGGATTTTTCCTCCCCTCCTTCCTTCCATCTTTACTTTCTCTCGATTTGCACCAAGTGAAAGACAAATGGGAAAAGCAAATGGCGAGGGAGCAGATGCAGAAAATTATCCTTTGGCAAGAAATTTATTTTCAAATCTTCTTGATAGATTAAGTGAGTGAGCAATGCTTTGGCAGATGGAATTTAAAATGAGGGGTCATCTACTACCTACGATAGATCAGAGTGTTTTTTTTTTAAGAGGTGAGATGTTAGAAACGGCGGAGGAGCAGAGACTCGAATACTGAATTAATAAAAGCTCGTGGAGTGGGAGAAAATAATGTGAAAAGTGAACAGAATATGAAGATTGGAACTCATGTTGCAGTGATATAAAGCTCTGTGCTCCTGAGGTAAATGTCCAAGCCCAGATTGTGGGGAATCTGTGGAGAGTGATTTGGTTTTTATTCATTCTGGGGTGTGAGTATCGCTGATAAGGCGAGCATTTATTACCCATTCCTATTGCCGTTGAGAAGGTGGTGGAGAGCTGCCGTCTTGAACTGATGCAGTCCATATGGTGCAGGAACACCCACAGTGCTATTGGCGAGGGAGTTCCAGGATTGTGACCCAACAATAGTGAAGAAATGGCGATATCGTTCCAAGTCAGGATGGTGAGTGTCTTGGAGGGGAACCTGCAGGTAGTGAGTTCCCATGCATCTGCTGCCCTTGTCCTTCGAGGTGGTAGTGGTCACGAGTTTGGAAGGTGCTGTTGAAGGATACTTGGCGAGTTGCTGCAGTGCATATGGAGATGGTACACACTACAGCCACTGTGTACTGGTTGTGGAGGTATTGAATGTTTAAGGTGGCGGGTGAGGTGCCGATCAAGTGCGCTGCTTTGTCCTGGATGGTGTTGAGCTTCTTGAGTGTTGTTGAGTGGGATGTATTCCATCCCTCCTGTCTTGTGCCTTGTAGATGATGGACAGGAATTGGGGTGTCAGGAGGTGAGATACTTGCTGCAGAATTCGTAATCTCTGACCTGCGCTTATAGCCACAGCATAGATGTGACTGGTCTAGTTACGTTTCTGGTCAAGATATTGATGGTGGGGGATTTAACTATGATAATGCTTCTGAATATCAAAAGGTAGATTTTTTTTCTCTCTCATTGGAGATGTTCACTGCTTGGCACTTGTGTGGCCAGAAGGTTGCTTGTTACTTATCAGCTCAAGCCTGAATGTTGTTCAGGTCTTGCTGCTTGCAGGCACAGACTGCTTCAGTATCTGAAGAGTTGTGAGTCATCATCTAACATTCCCACTTCTGACTTATGTTGAAGAGAAAGTCGTCAATGAAACAGCTGGGATGTTTGGCTCTACGACACAACCCTGAGAAACTCCTGAGGCAGTGTCCTGGGCTGAGATGATTGGCCTCCACTAACCACAACATCTTGTTTTGTGCGAGGTATGACTTCAACAAGTGGAGAGTTTTCCCCTTGATTCCCATTGACTTCAATTTTGTTAGGGATCCTTGATGCCACACTCACTCAAGGGCAATCACTCTCACCTCTCCTCTGGAATTCCACTCTTTCGTCACTGTTTGGACCAAGCTGCAATGAGATCATGCAAACATAAGATCAGAAGAACTAGTAGCAGGAGTAGGCCATTTGGCCCCTCGAGCTTGCTCCGCCATTCAATAGGATCATGGCTGACCTGATCACGACCTCAACCCCACTTTCTTGCCTGCCCACATAACCCTTGGCTCTCTTGTAGATAAAAATCTTGAAGACATTCAATGACCCAGCCTCCACTGCTCTCTGCGGTAAAGAATTCCAAAGATTAATGATCCTCTGAGAGAAGAAATTCCTTCTTAAATGAAAAACCCTAAATCTGAAACTGTGTCTCCTAGTTCGAGATTCCACCATGAGAGGAAACATCCTCTCAGCATCTACCCTGTCAAGCCCCCTCAGAATCTTATATGTCTCAATACGTTCACCTTTCATTTTTCTCAACTCCAATGAGTATCGGTCCAACCTGCTCAACGTTCCTCATAAGACAACACCTTCATCACAGGAATCAATCCAATGAACCTTCTCTCAACTGCCTCCAATGCAAGTATATCCCTCCTTAAATAAGGAGACCAAAACTGTACACAGTACTCTCGGTGTGGTTTCACCAGCACCATGTACATTTGCAGCAAGACTTCTCTACTTCTATACTCCATTCTCCTTGCAATAAAGGGTAATATTCCATTTGCCTTCCTAATTATTTGCTGTACCTGCATGGTAACTTTTTGTGATTCATGTACGAGGGCACCCAGATCCTTCTACACTGCAGCATTCTGTAATCTCTCACAATTTAAATAATATTTTCCTTTTCTATTCTTCCTACCAAAGTGGATAACCTCACATTTTCCCACATTCTACTCTATCTGCCAAATTATTTCCTGGAGCTGAGAGACCCTGGCAGAATCTAAACTGAGCATCGATGAGCAGATTATTGCTTAGTGTGTGGTGCTTGATAGCACTGTTGGTGCCATCTTCCATCACTTTGCTGATGATTGATAGTAGACTGATGGGGTGGCAATTGGTCAGATTGGATTTGTCCTGCATTTTTTTTATGGAGAGGGCACACTTGGGCAATTTTCCACATTGTCAAGTAGATGCCCGTGTTGTAGCTCTACTGGAACAGCTTGGCTGAGAGCGCAGCTTGTTCTGGAGCACAAGTCTTCAGTACTCGAGCCGGAATGTTGTTAGGGCCCATAGTCTTTGCTGTATCGAGTGTCTTCAGCTGTTTCTTGCCATTATGTGGAGTGAAGCAAATTGGCTGAAAACTGGAAGCTGTGATGCTGGGGACCTCAAGAGGCCGAGATGAATCATCCACTGAGCAATTTCTGACTGAAGATGGTTTCAAATGCTTCAGCTCCACCTTTTGCACTGACGTGCTCGGCTCCACCAACATTGAGGATAGGGATGTTTTTGGAGCCTCCTCATCTGGTTCGTTATTTAATTGTCCACCACCATTCATGGCTGGATACCCAGTTTTTCAGGGCAGTGCCCTGGGCCCAACCATCCTCAGCTGTTTCAGTGATGGCTTTCTCTTCAACATGAGTGAGAAGTGGGAATGTTCGCTGATGATTCACAGCTCCTCAGATACTGAAGCCGTCTGTGCCTGCAAGCAGCAAGACCTGAGCAACATTCAGGCTTGAGCTGATAAGTGACAAGCAACATTCTTTGATCATTTCCCGGCGGAGCAGCAGGAGAAGGTAGCGACTCTTCGGTGGGTGAGTGAAGGCATCAGGAGCTGTGTTTTAAAAGTAAGTACTTACTGTTTTACTTACTGTTTTCCTTGTCTTTGAGTTTCTTTTGGCGCCGGAGGAACCGGAAGCTGGTCGGCAGCGAGGACTCCTGGGTAAACCCGAGCCACTACACATGTAGTGTCTCCCACCCATCCTCCTCCTCTAACCTAATAATAAGACCCTTTTTACCCTCCTCCTCTAGCCAAAAAGGACTGAACAGGTAAGCTATTTACTGTTTTTGTTAATATCTATAGTTGTACTTAACTAAGGGGTAATTGAATAAAAGAAATGGCAGCCAGTGTAGTGTCTTGCTCCTCCTGCAGAATGTTCGAGGTGAGGGAAACCTCCGGTGGCCCTGCCGACTTCACCTGCTGGAAGTGCATCCGTCTCCAGCTCCTATCAGACCGTGTTAGGGAATTGGAGCTGGAGCTGGATGAACTGAGGATCATTCGGGAAGCTGAGGGGTTGATAGATAGAAGCTACACGGAGGTCGTTACTCCACAAATCAAAGGCAGCTGGGTAACAGTTAGAGGTGGGAAGAGGTCAGTGCAGGGATCTCCTGTGGTCGTTCCCCTCAACAACAAGTATACAGTTTTAGATACTGTTGGGGGGGACGGCCTATCGGGGGCAGGCTGCAGTGACCGGGCCTCTGGCACGGGGTCCTGCACTGTGGCTCAGAAGGGAAGGAGGGAGAATGGGAGAGCACTAGTCATCGGGGACTCGATGGTGAGGAGTACGGACAGGCGGTTCTGTGGGCGCAGGCGAGACGCACGGATGGTTTGTTGCCTCCCTGGTGCCAGGGTCCGTGATGTTTGTGATCGCGTCTTCAGGATCCTTAAAGGGGAGGGGGAGCAGCCAGAGGTCGTGGTGCACATTGGCACCAACGACGTAGGAAGGAAGGGTGGCACAGATGTTAGAAGTGAGTTTAGGGAGTTAGGCTGGAAGCTGAAAGCTCGGACGGACAGAGTTGTTATCTCTGGTTTGTTGCCGGCGCCACGTGATAGTGAGGCTAGGAATAGGGAGAGAGCACAGCTGAACACGTGGCTGCAGGAATGGTGTAGGAGGGAGGGCTTCCAGTTCTTGGATAATTGGACTGCATTCTGGGGAAGATGGGACCTGTTCAAACAGGACGGGCTGCATCTGAACCAGAGGGGCACCAATATCCTGGGAGGGAGGTTTGCTAGTACTGTTCGGGAGGGTTTAAACTAGTTTGGGAGGGGGATGGGAACCGGACTTGTAATCCAGGGACCAGTGGGTCCACTCAGAAAGACAAAGAGTGTAGTGAGGTATTGGGGAAGGTAGCACTGTCACAGAGGACAGATGGGCACGGAGAAGGGTTAAAGTGCGTATACTTCAACGCAAGAAGCATCAGGAATAAGGTGAGTGAATTGAAGGCGTGGATGGGCACTTGGGACTACGATGTTGTGGCCATCACTGAAACGTGGATAGGTGAGGGGCAGGAATGGTTTTTGGAGGTACCTGGTTATAGATGTTTTCATAAGATTAGGAATGGTGGTAAAAGAGGTGGGGGGGTGGCATTGTTAGTTAGAAATAGTGTAACAACTGCTGAAAGAATTTTCGAGGAGGATCTGCCGACTGAGGCACTGTGGGTTGAGGTCAGGAACAGGAAAGGAGCAGTCACCTTGATGGGAGTTTTCTATAGGCCCCCCAATAGCAGCAGGGAGGTGGAAGAGCAGATTGGGAAACAGATTTTGGAAAGGAGCAGAAGTCACAGGGTAGTAATTATGGGGGATTTCAACTTCCCAAATATTGATTGGCAACTCTTTAGATCGAATAGTTTGGATGGGGTAGTGTTTGTGCAGTATGTCCAGGAAGCTTTTCTGACTCAGTATGTAGACTGCCCGACCAGAGGGGAGGCAATATTGGATTTGGTACTAGGTAATGAACCAGGGCAAGTGATAGAGCTGTTGGTGGGCGAGCACTTTGGAGATAGTGATCACAATTCTGTAGCATTCACTGTGGTAATGGAGAGGGATAGGTATGTGCAACAGGGCAAGGTTTACAATTGGGGGAAGGGTAGATATGATGCTGTCAGGCAGGAACTGAGGAGCATAAGTTGGGAGCATATGCTGGCAGGGAAGGGCACGGTCGAAATGTGGAACTTTTTCAAGGAGCAGATAGTAGGGGCCATTGATAAGCATGTCCCTGTCAGACAGGGAAGGGATGGTCATGTGAGGGAACCGTGGTTGACAAGAGAGGTTGAGAGTCTTGTTAGGAAGAAGAAGGATGCGTATATAAAGTTGAGGAAAAAGGGCACAGGCATAGCTCTGGAGGGATACAAGATGGCCAGGAAGGATCTGAAGAAAGGGATTAGGAGAGCTAAGAGAGGGCATGAAAAATGCTTGGCGGGTAGGATAAAAGAAAACCCCAAGGCCTTTTACGCGTATGTCAGAAATATGAGGATGACTAGGGGGACCGTAGGTCCGGTCAAGGACAATAGCGGGAGACTGTGTGTTGAGCCGGAAGAGATAAGTGAGGTTTTGAATGAATACTTCTCTTCGGTATTTACGAATGAGAAGGGGTGTATTACTGAAGAGGACGGTGGGAAGCAGACTGGTAAGCTCGAGGAAGTGCTCGTTAGGAGGGAAGATGTGTTGGGGTTTTTGAATAACTTGAAGATAGACAAATCTCCCGGGCCTGACGGGGTATATCCAAGGATGTTATGGGAAGCAAGGGATGAAATTGCAGAGCCGCTGGCAATGATCTTTTCATCTTCTCTGCTGACGGGGGTGGTACCAGGTGATTGGAGGGTGGCAAATGTTGTGCCCCTGTTCAAGAAAGGGAATAGGAACAACCCTGGGAATTACAGGCCAGTTAGTCTTACTTCAGTGGTAGGCAAGTTGATGGAAAAGGTGCTGAGGGATAGGATTTCTGAGCATCTGGAAAGACACTGCTTGATTCGGGACAGTCAGCACGGTTTTGTGAGGGGTAGGTCTTGCCTCACAAGCCTGATTGAATTCTTTGAGCAGGTGACCAAGCAAGTGGATGAGGGTAAACCAGTGGATGTGGTGTACATGGATTTTAGTAAGGCATTTGATAAGGTCCCCCATGGTAGACTTATGGAGAAAGTCAGGAGGCATGGGATAGTGGGGAATGTGGCCAGTTGGATTAAGAATTGGCTAACTGATAGAAGGCAGAGAGTGGTCTTAGATGGTAAATACTCAGCCTGGAGCCCAGTTACCAGTGGCGTGCCGCAGGGATCAGTTCTGGGTCCTCTCCTGTTTGTGATTTTTATTAACGACTTGGATGAGGAAGTCGAAGGGTGGGTCAGTAAATTTGCAGATGATACAAAGGTTGGTGGAGTTGTGGATACCGAGGAGGGCTATTGTCGTCTGCAAAGGGACTTGGATAGGTTGCAGTGCTGGGCTGAAAAGTGGCAGATGGAGTTTAACCCTGAAAAGTGTGAGGTCGTCCATTTTGGAAGGACAAACACGAATGCAAAATACTGGGTTAACGGTAGGGTTCTTGGGCATGTGGAGGAGCAGAGAGACCTTGGGGTCTATGTGCATAGATCATTGAAAGTTGCAACTCAAGTGGATAGGGCTGTGAAGAAGGCATATGGGGTGTTAGCGTTCATTAGCAGAGGGATTGAATTTAAGAGCCGTGAGGTGATGATGCAGCTGTACAGGACCTTGGTAAGGCCTCATTTGGAGTACTGTGTGCAGTTCTGGTCGCCTCATTTTAGGAAGGATGTGGAAGCCTTGGAGAGGGTGCAGAGGAGATTTACCAGGATGTTGCCTGGAATGGAGAATAAGTCTTACGAGGAAAGGCTGAACATTCTAGGCCTCTTCTCATTAGAAAGGAGAAGGATGAGGGGTGACATGATAGAGGTTTATAAGATGATCAGGGGAATAGATAGGGTAGACAGTCAGAAACTTTTTCCCCGGGTGGAGCAAAGCGTTACAAGGGGTCATAAATTTAAGGTGAAGGGTGGGAGATATAAGGGGGATGTCAGGGGAAGGTTCTTTACCCAGAGAGTGGTCGAGGCATGGAATGCCTTGCCCGGGGAAGTTGTTGAGTCAGAAACTTTAGGGACTTTCAAAAGGCTTTTGGATAGGTATATGGATAAAGGAGAATGATGGGGTATAGATTAAATTGTCCTTGACAGAGGACAAAGGATCGGCACAACATTGTGGGCCGAAGGGCCTGTTCTGTGCTGTATGTTCTATGTTCTATGTTCTATCTGATCCTGAGGGAGATATCCGTGCGTGGAGCGGCGGGATGTATGGAGAGTGACGCTGAAGAGGATGTCTGAGCCTGGAGGGCAGAATCTGTGGAGAGTGGTCCTCAAAGGATGTCCATGTCTGGAGATTTAGGATCTCTGAAGAGGGTCTCCGAGCCCATAGTGCTGGGATCTATGGAGACTGATCCTGAAGTGGGTGTCCGAACCTGGAATGGCGGGATCTGTGGAGAGTGATCCTGAAGTGGGTGTCCGAGCCTGGAGTGGCAGGATCTGTGGAGAGTGATCCTGATGAGTGTGTGTAAACCTGGAATGGAAGCTTTCTGTGGAGGTACAGGTGGAGGCCATTCATTCATAGTATTTTATAAAGGTTTAGCATAACCTATATGCTTTTACTCTGTGCCTCTATTAATAAAGCCAAGTGTCCTGTTTGCTCTTCGCTACCTTTTCAATCCTTCTAACATTGGTGTACATTCTCTCTCTGCTCCTGCACCCAGTTTAGAATTGTAACATTTCATTTATATGGCATTCGTCCTTCCAAATTGTATCACTTCACACTTCTCTGTGTAAAATGTCATCTGTTCTGTGAAAGCCCATTTTACCATTTTTTTTAAGTTCCCCTGAAGTGTGTTACGATCACTGGCATAGGACAAAATTCCTGAGCATTCTTTGATGCTATCTCCATAGACAGAGCAATCTTTTACGCGAGCTCAAATGTAGGATTTTGTGTGTTTAGTATCTTATTTCACCCACCAACATAAGCACAAATATGTCACGTAAATCTTGTTCACTGCAGTCCCTGCTGCTGTTTGCTGCCTATATTTACAGACTTTTATCTCAACCTCGTCACCATGTTCTCTAATATATTCAAGGGGCATCAGCAGAGAAAATGTTCACCAAGCATGGCAAGTGCAAGGAAATGCTTTTTTATGTCATTACGTCATGAACATCATATACAAATTTTTACATGTGTGAATCATCAAGATGTGTCTTCATAAATGGAACCCCGTCACAATAAACACTGTCACCTTTCAATGTTTAGCAGACAGGTTTGACGGCCTGATGTGTGTGATTCCCATATTAATGTGTTTGTACAAAGTTCGGGGAAAGATGGAGATATGAATAATTTACAGGGAAATCTTTTAAACATATTACCACATCTCTCACTCACAAAGATCTGCAAACACATGGATTCCAAAAGAACCTGAGTACAAAATCACCGAAAATAAACACAGCCAGAGAGACTTGCAATAACCTGTAGCTTAGGGAAAGTACATGATGTTATGGAACGGATTTTGTTTCTTTTAAAATATTTTTTGAAGAAGTCATAATCAAACTGAATAAATGTAGGACCAGTTCTTTTTCAAGAGGGCACCAAAAGAACCAATTTGGCAACGATGTTTACTGGTTGTCACATAATTCAAGTTAAATATAGAGCAGAAACCCTGGTAACAGGGAGAAATGTGGTTCGTCAAGTCAGTCGTGCCCCTTGATTGGACAAGCTTGGCAGCAGCAGCACAAACCTAAGAAGGCAGAAAACTCACAACCTTTGGTTGTAGCAGTCAGTGTGTTTTACCTGCTGGAGTGAGCAGCTGATAAAGTTAGCCTGAAGAATCGTCAAGGAAGGAGAGAAGACCACAACCCAGTTTGTTTTCCAGAAAATCTTTAAAAGACCCTGAGAAGTCTACTGAGTTAATGCATCTTGTCGCATGTCTTTGAAGAAGGCCTGCTAAAATTAATTCTCAATGCCTTCTGAAAAGAACTGATCTAAAATACCCGAGTGACCTGTCTACGTATACTCGGACGTTAGACTGTATTCCAGTTTTGGAGCAACATATCTCATCTGATGATTTCTTCAAAAATGAGCAAATAAACAGCCTAAGAGGTTTTTTTTGTCTGTAACAGAGTGCTGAATTTTAAAAAAAAATCCCTTTTATTTTTTTAGCTATCCGGTGTGTGTGTGTGTGCGTGTGGCTCGAAGATAAAAAAAAGGACTTTAAAAGTTGGTAAAGGTGAAAAAGGAACTTTTAAAATTTCCACCTGTGTGTTTATGCTTTACTTCATGACTAGTTAAAACTTGTTTGACAATAAATGGATAATTTTGTTCTTCATTAAAGAAACCTGGTCAGTGTCTTCTATTCTGGGAAAAATAGAGTATATGATTGACTGCATCAGTATGTGGGAAAAGTTCACAGAGATGTTGTGACCTGTGGAGAAGTGGGATGAGAATAAAGAGTGCCCTCCTCTGCCCTTAGTTGTCACAGCACTTGTGATCTGGCTCAGCAGCTTAATTGGTTCGAGTGTTTGTCTTATAATCAGAAAATCTTGGATTCATATCCTTGCTTCAAAAGTTTAGCTATCAATCATTTACATCCATTTTCTTGTGAACTTTAACTTTTCTTACGAATTTCATTCACAAAAGAAAACAGCTCAGTGCTTGCCTTTGTGAAGGATGTGAGTTTGAAATGGTTGTTCCTGCTCGTACAGATGTTCAGTGCTAATATTTCGACGGCAACTTAATCCCCGACAATTTTTTTGAGAGCAATGTGTTTGCAGTTGCATTTAACCTGGAAAACAGCTCAACATTAATCTCACTGAAGGAAAGTGTGACCGTGTTGTATGTTTCAGAGTGTTTGTGCCGTTTTGTGTCTCTTTCAACCAAGACTATAACACGACGCAAAGGGGAGGGTTGATCCGAGGTTTAGAATATATTATTCAGTCAGGAGCAAGAAAAATCAAAAGGAACAAAATAAGAAAACCCAGTCTCCAGATTTGAGAATCTGTAGATCCGCTTTGGGAAAGTGAATCAGAGCAGAATGAAGGGTGAACTGTCCGACTGCCCAGAAGAGATGAAGACACAGCTCAGTCAGCACGTTCCCCTGGTTTATGATGCTGGAACATTCCTCACACAGAAATTATTCAATCAATATTCATCTGCCAAGTCGGTCTGAGGCTGTGCCTCTCTGATCACGTGGAGTTAAAGCAATTCTTCCAGTCAGTTAGTTCAGTAGTCATTTCATGAGAAATTCGAAGTCATCATGACTTCGTCAGTGACCTAATGGTTCAGGTGTCTGAGTGATGTTAATCATGATGTGATCAAATGATTGTATGTTCCAGTCTTTCCGTGGTGGGTTTTCACACTGAGTAGAAACGTGTTGGACATGGTCTGGAAATATATATTTTTTTTATTTCCAAAATATACTTTATTCATAAAAATCTGTAAAAATTACATTGCCAAACAGTATCCAAACAGCACCAAAAATACAAACATTGCAAGGGAGATCAGTTTCCTTCAATACTGTCATGAGTTCCTTCCCAACCCTTCCTTTTCACAATTGTCATGTCAATTACAGTTTTACATTTACAGCAATTGAGAATATTAACGATACAGTTCGAGTGGTTTCCCATGGATCCAGCCCCTCAGATCAGCTTGGTGGGGGGAGCTTACATGGTGGTCTTTCCCCATTGAGCCTTTGCTGTGGCTGCCCCAAGCTTTAGTGCGTCCCTCAACACGTAGTCCTGGACCTTCGAGTGTGCCAGTCTGCAACATTCGGTGGTGGACAACTCTTTGCGCTGGAAGACCACCAAGTTTTGGGCAGACCAAAGAGTGTCTTTCACCGAATTGATAGTCCTCCAGCAGCAGTTGTGGTTATCTCGGTGTGTGTCCCTTGGAACAGCCCGTAGAGCACAGACTCCTGTGTTACAGAGCTGCTTGGGATGAACCTCCACAAAAACCAATGCATCTCTGTCCACACCTGCTTTGCAAATACACATTCCAGAAGAAGCTGGGCAACCATCTCATCCCCACCGCAGACACTTCGAGGGCATTGTGCGGAGGGGGTGAGACTTCGGGCGTGCAGGAAGGATCTGACGGGGAGGGCTCTTCTCACCACCAGCCAAGCTACACCTTGGTGCTTGTTTGAAAGTTCTGGTGATGAGGCATTCCGCCAAATGATTTGGCAGTCTGCTCGGGTAACCATCCGACAGCATCCACCATCTCCTTTTCCCGTAATGCCTTGAGGACATTCCGTGCAGACCACTTCCTGATGGATTGGTGGTCAAAGGTGTTTTCCGCAGAAACTGTTCCACGAATGATTGGTGGTACGGCACAGTCCAACTAGATGGAGCGTTCCACGGCAATGCGACCAGGTCCTTCCTTCACAACACTGGGGACAGAGAGAATCTCAGCACGTAGTGACACTTGGTGTTGGCGTATTGGGGATCTGCACACAGCTTGATGCAGCCGCACACGAAGGTAGTCATCAGGATGAGGGTGATATTGGGTACATTATGCCCACCCTTATCCAGAGGTTTGAACATCATGTCCCTTTGGACCCGGTCCATTTTGGATCCAGAAATGAAGCGGAAAATGACTCGGGTGATCGCCACAGCGCAGGAATGGGGTATGGGCCAGACCTGTGCCACTTACAGCAACAACGTGAGCGCGTCGCACCTGAGGACCAGGTTCTTACCCATAATGGAGAGAGTTGCTGCTCCCACATGCTCAGCTTGTGTTGTACCCTGGCTACTCGCTCCTTCCAGGTTTTGGTGCATGCAGCGGCCCTTCAGAACCATATCCCCAGCACCTTCAGGTAGTCTGACCTGACGGTGAAGGGGACAAAGGATCGGTCAGCCCAGTTCCCAAAGAACATGGCCTCTCTCTTGCCGTGGTTAACGTTGGCTCCCAAGGCCAGTGCGAACTGGTCGCAGATGCTCATCAGTCTGCGCACAGACAGCGGGTTCGAGCAGAAGGCTGCGACGTCATCCATGTCCAGGGATGTTTTAACCTGAGTGCCTCCACTGTCTGGGGTTGTCACCCCTCTTATGCTCGCATTCTTCCTAATAGACTCAGCAAGGGGTTCAATACAGCAAATAAACAAGACAGGGGAGAGAGGACAACCCTGTCTGACTCCAGATTGGATCGGGAAACTTTCTGATTCCCACCCATTGATTGAGACTGTGCTACTGATGTTTGTGTAGAGCAGTTTGATCCAATTGCAGATTCCCTCCCCAAACCCCATTTTCGAAAGTACGTCCATCATGCAGGTGTGCGATATCCTGTCAAAAGCCTTCTCCTGGTCCAGGCTGATGAGGTAGGTGTCCACCCTCATGTCCCGTATGTGGGTGATCGTATCCCTGAGTGGGTAATGTACAGGTCTGATCAGGGTGGATCACCAACTCCAGAGCAGACTTAACTCGACTGGCTATGACTTTTGACAGTATCTTGTAGTCGACATTAAGCAGTGAGATGGGCCGCCAATTTCTGATTTCTGCCCTCTCCCCCTTCCCCTTGTAGATGAGGGTGATGATGCCTTTCCTCATGGATTCTGACATGCTGCCGGCTAGCAGCATACTGTCGTATACTTCCAGCAGGTCCGGGCCGACCCAGTCCCACAGGGCCAAATACAGCTCAACCGGTAAGCCGTCGCTTCCGGGAGTTTTATTTATCTCGAAGGATTTGATGGCCTTAGTCAGCTCATCCAGAATTAGCGGTTTGTCCAGTCTCTCCCTCCTGCTGTCATCTAAGACCTCTGTGATAGATGACAGTAAGGACTGGGAGGCTCTGCTGTCTGTGGGCTTCGCGTCATACAGCCCAGCATAAAAGGATTTGCTGATCCTTAGTATGTCGGACTGCGAAGACATTACCGAGCCATCCTCTTCCTGCAGGCTGCTGATAACAGAGCTCTCTCTGTGTACCTTTTAGAAGAAGTAACGCAAGCACATCTCATCCTGCTCAATGGAGCGGACTCTGGACTGGAAGATGATCTTGTAGGCCTCCGTGGCAAAGAGCGAGGCCTGCTGGCTCTTCACCTCATGAAGGTCCTCCTTGACCTTGACCCCCATCGACTGAAGCCAGAGCAGATTTTGCATACTTTTCTGGAGTCGTGACATTTCCATCTGTCTATCTCTCTCGCCCTCTGAACCCCTTTGAAGATAAAGAACCTCTTGATGTTCTCCTTGATCGCTTCCCACCACTGAACTGGAGACTCAAAGGTGGGGTTTCACGGTCCTCCAACCTTTGTAATCCCTTTTGAGTTCCTCAACATTCTCTGGGGTTAGCAGTGTAGCATTGAGCTTCCATGTCCCCCTGCCAACCCGCTGGTCATCCTGTAAGTGAAAGTCAGCCAGTAAAAGGCAATGCTTGGAGAAGAACACCGGCTTGACGTCGGTGGATCTGACCGTGAAAACACGGGACACAAATAGGAAGTCAATCCTGAAATGGGCAGACCCGTCCGTTCTTGACCATGTGTATCTATGCTGCGCTCTGTCTGCAGGTTTGCTGAAGACGTCGTGCAGTTTGGCATCTTTTACTGTTTCTATTAAGGATCTGGACATAGCATCCAGTTTGCTGTCGTCTCTGCCGGATCATCCAGGTGCATCGATGATGCCTTTGAAGTCACCGCCTAGGATGACCGGCCTGGATGTCGCCAGCAGCAGTGGGAGATGCTGGAAGACGGTCAGCTGCTCGCTGCATTGAACCGGGGCATAGACGTCAATCAACGAGAGCGGAGTATTGTTGTACATTACATCTGCTACAAGGTGATGACCGCCAAATGGTTATCCAGGACACGGGAAGCATCCAGGAGCTCCCACATAGCACAGGAGGTGGACTCTCGAGGTTGAAGCCCCCCCTGCCATTCCTTAAAGTTCACTGTTTTTCGGCTGCCGCATACGATGATGGGCCAAGTGGTCTCTTTCTCTGCCTTAAACCTTCTATGATTCTATGATTCTATGATGCTCACTAACATTATCCCCTTTTCATATACAGCACCACAGAGAGAGAGAGAATCAGACCGACCATTCGTAACAGTGTGTCCATATCACACTGTATTACACATTCTTATGTATCGTCAGAGACAGTATTAGTAACACAATAAAGTGCATACATATCATCCTAAATAATGGTATCCCAAACATATGTACAGCATTAGAGAGGGAGTGTCAATAGTGCATTTTCTATTCGCGTGTCCATATCACACCCAATAACTGGATCCCACGTTTTTATGGAGCACTAGAGACAGAGCTGAAAGTGAATAAGTGAGAGAGAGAGAGAGATCCCCATCAGCAGTTACAGGCTGACCTGGAAGCCTCATTTTATCTTGAAAGATCCGTGGGAGACAGACGGTGCAGTCTCATCTCTAACTGATATTGTATCAGAAACAGACACATTATTATTCCTAGACTCTGGGTAACAGTTAGAGAGTGAGGTGAACAATGTTCCAAATTTAACGCTCTTGACCCTGTTGATCTCTGTAATCTCTCAGCTCACACCGTTCGATATGACTGTCAGTGAAGGACAGTTTCAATGTGATGACTTTAATCTGGGACTGTTACTGTCAGATATTAACTCCTGCGCGATCGCAGCAAACACAGCGACTCCCTCGGAGGATTGCTTTGAGAAGACGGGTGAATGAAGAGCAAACACACTGCAGGGAATGATCTCAAACTGAGCTTCAGAAAGGGGGAATCCCCCAGCTTGAAACGTTCTCTGACCTTTCCCCACAGCCCCAGTTCCTTTGCTCAAACTCGGAGAAAAATGAACTGGGGAAAGTTCCAGTTTATTTTTGTCAGTTCCGATGAAGGGTCACTGACCCGAAACGTTAACTCTGCTTCACTTTTCACAGATACTGCCAGACCTGCTGAGTGGTTCCAGCATTTCTTGTTTTTATTTCAGATTTCCAGCATCCGCAGTATTTTGCTTTTATTCCAATTTATTTTTTTTGTCAATGAGTGGGGAAAGAAGCGCATGCGCGATGCGCCTCCTCCAGCCGTGTCCTTCTGCGTCATTTAATTAGTGAGCGGAAGAAGTTTGTTTGAAACAGACGGGAATGGAGACTTAGAGCCCCGGGGTAAGTGAGTAAACAGCAGTCTCCTTCCAGCAAGCACATTGCTTTGAGAGCCTGTCCGCAGAGGGGCTCAGAGATCAGCATTGACAACGGAGCATGTTCAGGGGGAGTTGGGGGCTGTTTGTAAGAGGCGGAGTGGAGCAGGAACATGGAGTGAGCGCAGAAGGAGAAGCCTTTCTCAGGCTGTTTGTGGACAAGGTAACGGAGACAGAGCAGGAAGAAGCTGCTGTTGAAAATCATTGTTGTTTTCTCTCCTCAAACCTGTAATGCATGTTCATGGTTTAGCTCCAGTTTCACACTGTGTTGTTATTGAGCAGTGAATAGAGGGAACAGAGCCAGACAGTAGGGATGGGGACAGTTATGCAAACAACACCTATTGCTGGCGCCAGGTGAGTAGTGTCAAGGAAACATTTTAAACAGCAGCTGTCGGTTTCCGTTGAACGATTGATCCAAGAGAAACAAGGAAATGGCAGATACTCTGAACAAGAACTTTTCATCTGTCTTCACAGAAGTAGACACAAAAAACATCCCAAGAATAGTAGAAAATCAAGGGGAGTAAGGAGGGGGGACCTTAAAACATCACCATCGCGAGAAAAACATGTTTTTGGAAAACTAATGGGACTAAAGGTTGACAAGTCCCCTGGATCTGAT
This sequence comes from Heterodontus francisci, assembly GCF_036365525.1. Lineage (NCBI taxonomy): Eukaryota > Metazoa > Chordata > Chondrichthyes > Heterodontiformes > Heterodontidae > Heterodontus > Heterodontus francisci. The sequence continues at coordinate 1,940,364 of NW_027140380.1, read as the reverse complement.
GGCCTACATTCTAAGGTTTAAAAGAAGTGTCTGCATAGATAGTGGATGCATTGGTTGTAATCTTCTTAAATTCCCTAGATCCTGCAACAGTTCCAGTGGATATTAAACTGCAAATGTAATGTCCCTGTTCAAGAAAGCAGTAAAGAGAAAGTAGGCAACGATAGGCCTGTTAGCCTAATGTCTGCCATTGAGAAAATGCTGGAACCAATGATTAAGTCAGTCATCTCAGAAAACATAGAAAAATTGGAGCAGGAGTAGGCCATTCGGCCCTGCTCTGCCATTCAAAAATGATCAAGTCTGATCGTATAATTCAGTACCCTCTTCCCGCTTTCTCCCCATATCCCTTGATCCCTTTTGTATTAAGAAATATATCTATCTCCTTCTTGAATATATTTAATGACTTGGCCTCCACTGCCTTCTGCAGTACAAAATCATGAGAGGTAAAGACAGGGTGGATAGCAAGAAGCTTTTTCCCAGAGTGGGGGATTCAATTATTAGGGGTCACGAGTTCAAAGTGAGAGGGGAAAAGTTTAGGGGGATATGCGTGGAAAGTTCTTTACGCAGAGGGTGGTGGGTGCCTGGAACGCGTTTCCAGCGGAGGTGGTAGACGTGGACACAATAGCGTCTTTTAAGATGTATCTAGACAGATACATGAATGGGCAGGAAGCAAAGAGATACAGACCCTTAGAAAATAGGCGACATGTTTAGATAGAGGATCTGGATCGGCGCAGGCTTGGAGGGCCGAAGGGCCTGTTCCTGTGCTGTAATTTTCTTTGTAGAGAATTCCACAAGTTCATCACCCTCTGAGTGAAAATATTTCTCCTCATCTCAGTTCTAAATGGCATACCCATATCCTGAGACCGTGACCCCTGATTCTGGACTCCCCAGCCATCAGGAACATCCTCCCTGCATATAGCCTGACTAGTGCTGTTAGAATTTTATAGGTTTCTATGAGATTCCCTCTCATTGTTCTAAACTCTAGTGAATATAGGCCTAGTCAACCCAATCACTCCTCATTGTCAATCCTGCCATCCCAGGAATCAGCCTGGTAAATCTTCTTTTCACTCCCTCCATGGCAAGAACATCCTTCCTCAGATAAGGAGACCAAAACTGCACACAATACTCCAGATGTGCTCTCACCAAAGCCCTGTATAACTGTAGGAAGACTTCCTTGCTCCTGTACTCAAATCCGCTTGCAATGAAGGCCAACATACCATTTGCCTTCCTAACTGCTTGCTGCACCTGAACATTTGCTTTCAGCGACTGGTGTACAAGGACACCCAGGTCTCTTTGTACCTCCCCCTTTCCCAATCTGTCACCATTCATATAATAATCTGCCTTTCTGTTTTTACAACCGAAGTGAATAACCTCACATTAATCCAAGTTATACTGCATCTGCCATGCATTTGCCCACTCACCCAACTTGTCCAAATCACATTGGAGCCTCTTTGCATACTCCTCACAACTCAGTTTCCTCCCCAGCTTTGTGTCGTCTGCAAACCTGGAAATGTTCCCTCACCCAAGTCATTAATATATATTGTGAATAGCTGGGGCCCAGGCACTGAGCCCTGTAGTACGCCACTCGTCACTGCCTGCCACCTGGCGAAAGGCCCGTTTATTCCTACTCTCTGTTTCCTGTTTGTCAACCAATTATCAATCAATGCCAGTATATTACCCCCAATCCCATCTGCTTTAATTTTGCACACGAACCTCTTATGTGGGACCTTATCAAAAGCCTTCTGAAAATCCAGATACAACACATCCACTGGTTCTCCCTTATCTATTCTACTAGCTCCATCCTCAAAAAGCTCCAGTAGATTTGTTCAGCAAGATTTCCCTTTCGTTAACCCATGCTGTCTTTGTCCAAACCCGTTTATGCTTTCCAGGTGTTCTGCTACCACATCCTTTATAATAGACTCTCGCACTTTCCCCACTACTGATGTAAGGCTAACTGGTCCGTAATTCCCTGTTTTTTCTCTCTCTCCTTTTTTAAATAGTGAGGTTACATTTGCCACCCTCCAATCTGTAGAACATTTAGAAAATTATAATACAATCATGCAGAGTCAACATGGATTTATGAAAAGGAAATCAAGTTTCCCAACATTATTAGCGTTCTTTGAGGATGAAAGAAGCAGGGTAACTGAAGGGGAACCAGTAGATGTAATGTATTTGTATTTTGAAAAGGCATTCGCCAAAGTGCCATGCAAAATGTTACTACACAAGGTAAGAGCTCGTGGTGTTAACGGGTACTATATTATTTATTTTATTTATTTAGAGATACAGTACTGAAACAGGCCCTTCAGCCACCGTGTCTGTGCTGACCATCAACTACCCATTTATACTAATCCTACATTAATCCCATTACCCTCTCACATCCCCAACTTCCCTCAATTCCCCTACCACCTACCTAAACTATGGGCAATTTATAATGGCCAATTTACCTATCAACCTGCAAGTCTTTGGCTGTGGGAGGAAACCGGAGCACCCGGTGAAAACCCACGCAGACAAAGGGAGAACTTGCAAACTCTGCACAGGTAGTACCCAGAATCGAACCCAGATCGCTGGTACATGCTTACTAACAAGAAACAGAGAATTAGGAAAAAGGTGTCACTTTCAGGTTTGCAAACTGGAACTCGTGGAGTGCCACAGGGATCAGTGCTGGGGCCTCAACTACTTACAGCCGACATTAATGATTTGGATGAAGGGATCGAGTGTATTGTAACTAAATTTGCTGTTGATACAAAGAAAGGTGTGAAAGCAAGTTGTGCGGAGGACACAATGAGTCTGCAAAGACATAAAGACAAGTTAAGTGTGTGGGAAAAATTTGGCATATTAAGTATAATGTGGGAAAATGTGAGGTTATCCACTTTGGTATGATGTAGAGAAAAGCAGAATGTTATTTAAATAGATAGAGACTGCAGAATGCTGTGGTATAGAGGGATCTGAGTGTCCTCTTATATGAATCACAAAAAGTTAGCATGGAAGTACAGCAAGTAATTAGGAAGGCTATTGGAATTTTGGCCTTTATTGCAATGGGGTTGGAGTAGAAATGTAGGGAAGTATTGCTACCACTGTACAGCGTGTTGGTGAGACCACACCTTGAGTGTGTATACAGTTTTGGTCTCCCTATTTAAGGGGGAAAATACTTGCATTGGAGGTACATCAGGCAAACATCACTAGGTTGATTACAGGGATGAAGATGTTGTCTTATGAGGAACGTTTGACCTGGTTGTGCTACACTCATTGGAGTTTAGAAGAATGAGAGGTGATCATATGAAACATATAAGATACTGAAGGGGCTTGACAGGGTATTTACTGAGATGATGTTTCCCCTCATGAGGGAATCAAGAACTAGGGGGAACAGTTTCAACATAAGGGGGCTCCCATTTTCGATGGAATTGAAGAGGAATTTCTTCTCTCAAAGGGTTGTTGTTCTTTGGAATTCTCTACCCAAGAGGATGGTGGAGGCTGGTCATTGAATATATTCAAGGCTGAGTTAGACTGACTTTTGATTTACAAGGGAGAGAAGTGATATTGGGACACGCAGGACAGTGGAGTTGAGACTATGATCAGATCTGCCATGATCTTATTGAATGGTGGAACAGACTTGAGTGGCGGAATGGCCTAATCCTGCTCCTAGTTATTATGTTCTTGCATTATAATGCCAGGTGGAATTAAAAACTTGACTTGTGCAAATATCCCTGCTCCAGCAGGTATTCCCATTCATGGAGCAGTGCAGATGTTGGGTTGTTCCTGGATGTCACTAAATTGTTATAAAACTACCAAAGAAAACCTGATCAGCAGAAGCTGAGTGCTGCAGTGGAATCAGACACTGACACTCTTTGTATTACTGATCATCCTGTGTGGTTGGTCATAATGATTATTAATTGAAATATTACATTCATGTCTTTTCTAGTTTCTACCTCAATTGATCTTGAGTTACAAGAGATATTTTTCTTTCCTTCTGTCAGCAAATACTTAAAGGAACCAGAAGGATTGTGATGATTTCCCAGCACAAGGATATGTACAGTCCACTCCTTCTAACACAGAGTAGGTACATTATCACTCCCAGAGCTCAGAGACACAGACAGGCCATGAGTTCCACAGTCACAGAGAGCAGAAGCAGTCAGACTCACACTGATCCCAAATTCCAGAGACACATTTTCAATCCAGCAGACAATCAAACAAAGCAGGAGAGGCAGAAGTTGTTTCCAATTCACCCCAACTCAGTACTGCTGAAAGGTAGATCCATCAATCTCAGTTCAAAATCACACCCACTATCAGATTGAAAGGCACTGGATCAATCCCACAAGAGTGCACCCTAAGCTACAAATTAAATATGAGGTAGAGCAGCTGATGGAAACGTACAGAATGAATCCTAATAATGTAGCCCAGACTGCAGACTGAGTGACAGATTACAATGTAGTACAAACATCTGATACAGTATCAAAAGGAAAGTTACAGTATTATGTCAATTAGTGCACACTACACTACACATTACATACCAATCCAATAATCTCTGCAAGAGCTGTACTGAATGATATCGTATCAATTGAATGATTCTGATTATACTGAGCATGCCATGTGTGAGTTTGAAATATATGTTGTCATTCACAAATGTGTTCATACAGTTGCAGACTAAATACTAGTCCAAAAAGCTCAGACCACAACTGAGTAAAACACACAGTTAAAATGTGCAGTGGTTTGTATTTTAAAATACCAGTGAGACAAGAAAATAGTGATACATTATGGTGTCCAACAAATAGTTCTCAATAGCATCCCGTAGATACATATTAAGTACAGGTACAGAAGAATTCCACACTCATGCAGCACCAGCGTCACATAGATACAGAATGTATCACGTTTGCAGACAATACCAGTAGCTGGGAGATACAAAATTCATCCCACTGTAATGGACTGTCCTAGAGACAGACACATAAAAAATAAATTGTAACACACATTCAGTACCAGAGACTGCCAAATGCAAAATGAGGACTGGATATGCACACGCAGACTGTACCAGAAACTGACTGATACAGAATGAGACCCACACTCATACGTAGTACCAGAGGCGAACAGGTAAAGAATAAATACAATATTCACTTCCAGTACCAGAAAATAATATATGCATAACAGATATCACTCACATACACGAGCAGAGATTGACAGACAACAGAATGAATCCCACAATCTCATTCAGTACCAGATACTGACAGGTACAGAATGAATCCCATACAGACTGTACTAGGCACTGAAAGACATAGGAAGAATTGCACAGTCACATACAATAGAAAACACTGACAGATACTGTAGGAGTCACATGCTCACAATCATTACCAGATACTGTTGAAAAGAGAGTTAATCCCACACTTGCATTCATTGCGAGAGACTGAGATACATAAAAGATATCCACACTCACATAGAGTAACAGAGACTGACATGCAGAACTTGAACCACACATATGCATAGTAGCAAAGTCTGAAAGGTATTGAGTCAATCCCACAATCAGATACAGTGTCAAAGACTGATAGGCATATTTGAGTTCACTTCCATAGAATAACAGAGATTTTCATGTACAGAATGAACCTTATTTCACATTCAGTCTGGATACTGATAGATACACAATGAATCCTACAATCATGTTCAATACCAAGTTCAGACAGACACCATATATACCCCCCACTTATTCACAGTATCATAGACTGACAGACACAGAGTGAATCACAAAATCAATTAATTTCAGAGACCAGCAGATAGAGAATTAATCTCACTCTCACAGAAAGAACCAGAGATTGACATATATACATTGATACCCAAGCTCACATAAAATGACAGACACATAATTAAAACCATGGCATATATAGTACTCTAGACTGACACATGGAGAATGAATCACACAGTCACATTCTGACTGTAAAGAGTGGTGCATACAGACTGAATCTCACACTCACATTTAGTTCCAGACACTGACAGATACAGAATGATATCCATATTCAGCCACAGTAGCAGATAGATACAGAAGCTGCCACGCATACAATACTCATGATTGACATACAGAATGAATCACACAATCACATTTAGTTTCAAAGACTGATACTCAAATAATCTCACACTCAGACACAGTACCACAGACAGATAGATGTCGAATTAAACTCGCTTTCACATAATGTACCAGAAAGTGTCAAAATTAATCTCATAAAGTACAAAAGATGGATGGAATTTGTCTCACACTCAATGTAATCACCTACACTGAGCATGCCAAGCGCAAGACGGTCACTGCCATGGATGTGGTGTACGCTCTGAAACGGCACGGCCGCACTCTCTGCGGATTCGGCGGCTGAACAATTCGACCCTTTTCAGCAAACACACAACAAAGGCTCTTCTAAGAGCCACCCACCGCCTCACAGTGACCGAGAAACGGGAGCTGGGATAGGCTGTTTAGAACAGTTCAATCAATCTGAAATATTTCAGATTTCCAGCATTCGCAGTATTTTACTTTTAATTCTTTGTTCAATCAATCTGCTGTGTTCAGGATGAAAAAAAATGGAATCCCCGAATTTGACATTTCAGTTGCAGCAAGGATGTGCAGTGGATTTGATTTTCTAAACGGGCTGTGTAAACAGTGCCCGAGGCTCCACAGTTAGTTATTTCCCCAGTCGACACATGCCCTCAGTGAAAAGCCACATCACTCCTCCAGAATCACTCATTGTTTTCATAGAATTTCAAAATGATTTCGCTGCAATGAGGGAATCCGGGAGTTTTGCAGCAGCCGTTGAATCGGTCACTGGAAGCAGACCCACTTGTGATGTTATTTCCCCCGAGACGGTGTTTCCTGCACTGAAACTGACAGGGTTTGTGAAACTGATCAGTTTCAGCTCATTCATTCAGGGACCTGCAAGTCTTTGGCTGTGGGAGGAAACCGGAGCACCCGGGGAAAACCCACACAGACACAGGGAGAACTTGCAAACTCCACACAGGCAGTACCCAGAATCGAATCGGGGTCTCTGGAGCTGTGAGGCTGCGGTGCTAACCACTGCGCCACTGTGTCTTCTCGAGACACCCCTTGAGAAGTGAGACTTTTTGCCCAGAGATGGGGCTCTGTGAGGTGAGAGTGACTGCCCTTGACATCAAGGCAGCCTTTGACGTGCATGGCAACAAGGCAGCCCTAGCAAAACCAGTGTAAATAGAAATCAGGGCAAAATGCTCTGCTGTTTGCAGTCATACCTGGCACTAAGGAAGATGGCTGTGGTTGTTCAGGTTAATCATCTCAGTCTCCGGCCATTACAGCTGGAATTCCTCAGAGAGGTGTTCTAGGCCCAACCATCTTCAGCAGCTTCATCAATGACCTTCCCTCCATCACAAGGCCAGAAGTGTGGATGTTTTCTGATGATTGCACAATGTTCAGCACCATTCATGACTCCTGAGATACTGAAGCAGCCCGTGTCCAGATGCAGCAAGACCTGGACAACGTCCAGGCTTGGGTTGATAAGTGGCAAGTAACATTGGCATCAGATAAGTGCCAGGCAATGACCATCTCAAACAAGAGAGAATATAATCATCTCCCCTTGATGTTCAATGGCATTACCATCACTGAATCCCCCACCATTAACATTGACCATTGGTTACCATAGACCAGAAACTGAACTGGACCAACCATATAAATGCTGTGACTGCAAGAGCAGGTCAGAGGCTACGAATTCTGCGGCGAGTAACTGACCTCCTGTTTCCCCACATCCGTCAACCATTCACAAGACACAAGTCAGGATTGTGATGGAATACTGTCCACTTGCCTGGATGAAGGCAGCTCCAACAACACTCAAGTAGCCTGTTTGATTGCCCACATCCACCACCTTCAATATTCACTCCATTCACCACTGATGCACAGTGGCAGCAGTGCGTACCAGCTAAAAGATGCACTGCAGCATCACACCAAGGCTTCTTCGACAGTACCTTCCAAACCCAGAACCTCCACCACCAACAAGGACAAGGTCAGCAGATGCATGGGAACACTACCACCTGCAAGTTCCCCTCCAAGCCACACACCATCCTGACTTGGAACTATATCACCATTCCTTCACTGTCGCTGGGTAAAAATCCTGGAACTCCCTTCCAAACAGCACTGCTGGAATTCCTGCGGCTCAAGGACTGCAGCGGCTTAAGAAGGCAGCTCACCACCACTTTGTCAAGGGCAATTTGGAATGGGCAATAAATGCTGGCATAGCCAGTGATGCCTACATCACACTAACAAATGAAAAAAGTGAGGAAATAGTGAAGGGCTTTTATAGAATACACAGAGACACGTTTCCACTTGTGGTGTCTGAAACGAGCCAAAAATATAAAATCGACATTCATAAAACCAATGAGGAATTCATGAAAAAGGTATTTATGTAGTGAGTGGTTAGAATCTGGAATTTGCAACCACAGGGAGAGGTCGAGGCAAATAGTATTGATGCATTTAAGGGGAGGTGGAACAACTGTATGGGAAGAAAGGAATTGAGGGATATACAGAATGGGCTTTATTTTTGTTTATTTGTGCATATGAAGCAGGGTGGCTGGAAATATGTGTAGAGCATAGAGAAGTTGGGACGATCCCAGTGCAGTGTTTTGTCTAGATGGATCTGCCCAGAATACTTGTGATGCAGGAGCTGGGAGCTTCAGTACTTCAGTGGAGACAGATACTGACACTGGTTTTCATTTGTGGGTGTTTTTAATGATTATTAATTGCGAAATTAAATTCAGCTCTTTGATATTTTGCACCTCCCCTGTTCTTGAGTTAAGACATATTTTTTCTTCATACAGGCAAATACTTGAAGGTATCGTGATGAATGTGATGGTTGCTGCACTCGAGGCACAAGGAACAGTGCAGCCAGCTCCTCTCACACACAGTAGGTACATTATCACTCAGAGTACAGAGGGATAGACAGTTCATCAGTTCCCTAGTCTCAGACTGCAGAAGTAGTCAGGCCCACATTGATCCCGAGTTCCAGAGACACATTTTCAATCCAACAATCAAACAAAGCAGGAGAAAAATAAGTTGTTTCCATTTCACCCCAATTCAGTCCCATTGACAGTCAGATACATCAATCCCAGGTCAAAGTCACCCTCATTAACAGATTGAAATACAATGTGTCAATCTAAATATAATGCAGACTTCGCTATCAATTAAATATCAGATAGAATTGGCACACGGTATTGATTGAATGGCACAGAATCTCTTGTAATGCTGTACCCTGAGATTTAAATTAAATACCATACTCAAAGCTCACATCCATTCATGATAAAGGATGTTTAAACATCCCCATCGTGTCCCCTGAGATACAAGTTACATACAAGTCCAACATTCATTACAGTGAAAGTTTCTAAGGTGCTGAAAGATATTGTAACCTGAGACACAAATTAGATACCAGTTCAGAACTCACTCACACTGTGAAATGGAAAGATACAGAATCAATTCCATTAGTGTAGATTGATCTAAATATTATATACCATTCTAAAAACTCATACAATATCAAACTGAAATACAGTATCAATTCCATGAGTGTAGATTGATCTAAACATTGCCAGTCCAAAAATAAAACAGTATTAGATTAAGTAATGCTGATAGAAAGTGCAAACTGTGATGTAAATTAGATGCCTGAACTCACCCAGACTGCGGAATTTAAAAATACAGTCGACTGAGATACACATTATTTACCAGCCAAAAACATCTCAAACATTATCAGAGTGAAATAGATTATCAAGTCCATTTGTGTAGACTGAAATCCACAGAACAAACCAGTAAAAAATCTCATACAGCGGTATGGTGGTTTTGTGGTGACATTACAGGACGAGTAATCCTGAAGCCTCCACTAATGGTCCAGATAAACAAGTTCAATTTCCATTACAACAGCTGGGTAATTATAGTATCATAGAATCAAATAAAGTTTAAGGCACAGAAAGAGGCCACTTGGCCCATCGTGTCTGTGCCAGATGAAAAACTTTCCACCCATTCTAATTCCACCTTCTAGCATTTGGTCTGTAGCCCTGCAGATTACAGCACTTGAATGTATATCCAAACTTCTTTTGAATGAATTGAGGCAGTGAGTTCCAGACCCCCACCACCCTCTGGCTGAAAAAAACTTTTCCTCATCTCCCCCGGAATCTTTCTACCAATCACTTTAAATCTATTTCCCCTAGTCACTGACCTCTCTGCTAAGGTAAATAGGCCCTTCACTTCAACTCAATCCAGGCACCTCAAAATTTTGTATGTTTCAATGAGATTTCTCCTCAGCCTTCTCTGTGCCAAGGAGAACAGCCTCAGCCTATCCAGTCTTTCCTCATAGCTGCATTTTTCCAATCCCGGCAACATTCTCGTGAATCTCCTCTGTACCCTCTCTAGTGCAATTACATCCTTTCTGTAATAAGGTGATCAGAACTGCATACAGTATTCATTGTGGCCTGACTAATGATTTATACAGTTCCAGCATAACCTCCCTGCTCTTAAATCTATACCTCGGCTAATAAAGGAAAGGATTCCATATGCCTTCTTACCACCTTATCGACCTGTCCTGCTACCTTCAGGGATCTGTGGGCATTTACTCCAAGGTCCCTCACTTCCTCTACACCTCTCAGTACTCTCCCATTAATTGTGTATTCCTTTGCCTTGTTTGACCTCCCCAAATGCAGCAACTCACACTTCTGAATTGAATTCTATTTGCCATTTTTCTGCCCATCTGACCAGACCATGAAGATCTTCCTGCAGCCTACAGCTATCCTCCTTGCTATTTACCACACAGCCAATCTTTGTGCCATCTGCAAACTCATACCCCCTACATTTACATCCATGTAGACTACATCAACTGCACTACCCTCATCTATCTTCCTTCTTAATTCTTCAAAATTTCGATCAAGTTGGGCAGACAAGATCTTCCCTTAACAAACCAATGCTGACTATCCTTGATTAATCTGTGCCTTTCGAAGTAACATTTTATTCTGTCTCTCAGAATAGATTCCAATAATTTGCCCAATACTGATGTTAGACTGACTGGCCTGTAATTATTTGGTCTCCCTCACTCCCTTTTTAAACAAAGGTACAACGTTAGCAGTCCTCCAATCCTCCATCACTACACCTGTATCCAGTGAGGTCTGGAAAATGATGATCAGCTATTTCCTCTCTTGCTTCTTTTTAAGAGCCTGAGGTGCATTCCATCCGGCGCTCGTGATTTATCAACTTTCATATACACTAATCCCATTAATATGTCCTCTCTCCCTCTGTATGAATCACATCCATACTTCACACCCCTCTTCCTTATCTACAATATATGCATCTTCCCCCTCTTTTGTGAAGACAGATGCAAAGCATTTATTCAGAACAATGTCAGCATCTTCTGCTCTACACATAGGTTACCTTTTTGGTCTTTTCTGTGCCCTACTCTTTCCTTATTTATCCTTTTACTCTCAATGTATTGATAAAACATCTTTGGGTTCACCATGATTTTGATTGCCAATATTCTTTAATGCTCTCGCTTAACTTTCCTAATTTCAATGTTGATTTCCCCCCTCCACATTCTATACTCCTCTCGGCTTTCTGTAGTATTCAGTTCTCTGTGTTGGGCATAAACTTTCCTTTACTGCCTTATTATACCCGTAAACTCCTTGACATCCATGGGGCTCTAGATTTGGCCTTCCCACCTTTTTCTTTGTGGGAACATGTTGACTCCGAACCCCTTGAATCTCCCCTTTGAATTCTTCCCACTGCTGTGACACTGATTTACCGTCAAGTACCTGTTTCCAGTCCACTTTCGGTAAATCACTCTCCAGCTTAGTAAAGTTGGTCTTGCCCCAACTGCGAACTCTAACTCCTGTTCTGTCCTTGTCCTTTCCATAATTATATTAAAACTGACTGAATTATGATCACTACCACCAAAATGCTGTCCCACTGCCACTCCTTCCACCTGCCCCTCTTCATTTCCTAAAACTAAGTCTAAAACTTCACCCTCTCTTGTTGGACTTGCTACATATTGGCTAAAAAAGTACTCCTGAATGCACCTCAAGAATTCTGCTCCCTCAATTCCCTCCACACAAAAAGTATCCCAGTTAATGTTTGGGTGGTACAAATCCCCCACTGTTACTGCCCTAATGTTCTTGCACTTCTCAGCGATTTGCCTACATATCTGCTCTTCCATCTCCCTCTGACTGTTTAGGGGTCGATAGTGCACTCCCAGCAGTGTGATTGCTTCTTTTTTGTTCCTCAGCTCAATCTATACGGTCTCATTTGATAAACCTTCCAACATATCATCCCTCCTCACAGCTGTAATAGTTTCTTTGACCAAAATTGCCACTCCCCCTCCTTTTTTATCCCCTTCCCTCTCACGTCTGAAAACCCTGTAACCAGGAAAATTGAGCTGCCATGCCTGTCCCTCCTTTAGCCATGTTTCTGTAATAGCTATGATATCATACTGCCATGTGTCTAACTGTGCCCTGAGCTCATCTGCTTCATTTGCTATACTCCTTGCATTGATTTAGATATCCTTGAGCACTGCCAACATTTTTTGTTTTGAATTTTCTAATCAGTGTTTCCTCTCTCTTCCAGACTCCATTAATTTTCTGCCTGCCATTTTTATTTCTGATTTTGTCCCATCTGACTCTACCTTCCAGTCCCCATCTCCCTGCCAAACTAGCTTAAACCCTTCCCAACAGCACTAGCAAAACATCCTGCAAGGAACTCCGTCCTGGCTCGGTTCAGGTGCAACCCGTCCAACCTGTCCCAAAAATCTAAAGTCCTCCCTCCTGCACCATTTTTCCAGCCACACGTTCATCTGTCTTATCCATCTATTCCTGTACATTCATCTGTCTTATCCATCTATTCCTGTACTCACTTGCACGTGGCACTGGGAGTAATCCGGAGATTATTACTTTTGATGTCCTGCTTGCTAATTTCTTACCTCACTCCCTAAGTTCTGACTGCAGCACAACATCCTTATATCTACCTATGTTGTTGGTTCTGATGTGGACTACCACTGCTGGCTGTTCACCCTCCCCCTTCAGGATGCTCTGTAACTGCTCAATGACATCCTTGACCCTGGCACCAGGGAGCCAACACTCCATTCCTGGATTCACGTCTGTGGCCATAGAAACACCTGATTGTTCCCTTGACGATTGAATCACCTATCACTATGTCTTTTCCAGTCTTCCCTGTACTCCCCTTTGCAGCTGAGTCACCCATGGTGTCATGGACTTGGCTCCGGCTGCACTCCCCAGGTGAAGCATCATTGTCCTCTGTATTCAGAACTGAATACCTGCTGGAGAGTGAGACGCACTCGGGGTGTCCTGCACTACCTGCCTGATTCTTTTTGACTGCCTGGTGGTCACCCATTCCCTCTCTCCCTGCATACACTTAAGCTGTGGGGTGACCACATCTATAAACAAAGAACAGTACAGCACAGGAACAGGCCATTCGGCCCTCCAAGCCCGCGCCGATCTTGATGCCTGTCTAAACTAAAACCTTCTGCACTTCAGGGGACCGTATCCCTCTCTTCCCATCCTATTCATGTATTTGTCAAGATGCCTCTTAAACATCGCTATCTTCTCTGCTTCCACCACCTTCCCCGACAGCAAGTTCCAGGCACTCACCACCCTCTGTGTAAAGAACTTGCCTCGCATATCCCCTCTAAACTTTGCCACTCTCGCCTTAAACCTATGTCCCCTCGTAACTGACTCTGCCACCCTGTGAAAAAGCTTCTGAATATCCACTCTGTCTCTGCCACTCATAACTTTGTCAACCTCTATCATGTCGCCCCTCCACCTCCATTCTCAGTTTTGGGAAAAATAGAGTATATGACTGTATCAGTAAGTAGGAAAAGTTAAAATATGTTGTGACCAGTGGAGAAGTGTGATGAGAATAAACAGATCCTCCTCTGATTTCAACGACGCGATCATTTGTGATCTGGCTCTGTAGCTTAGTTGGTTAAAGCACCTGTCTAGTAAACAGACGAGACTGCTTTCAACTCCCAGCAGAGCCTTATTTCACATTTGTGATATGCTTTAGAAGTTTCCTTATCAATCATTTATATCTCTGTTTTGTGAACTTGAACTTGGAATTCAAATTACATGATGAATTTCAGTCACAGGAGAAAACAGCCTTTGTGAAGGATGTGAGTTGGGAATGGCTGTTCCTCCTTGTCCAGAAATTCAGTGCTGATACGCCAAAGGCAACTTCTTTGATACAAATTTGTTCACGGTTACATTCAATCTGGAAAACAGCTCGACATTAATCTCACTGAAGGAAAGTGTGACTGCGTTGTATATTTCAGAGTGTTTGTGTCGTTATGTGTTGCTTTTAACCGAGACTGGGGACATGACGCAAGTGGGAGGGTTGATCCGAGGTTTGGAATATTTGTCAATCAGGAACAAGAAAAATCAAAGGAACCAAATAAGAAAACCTATGTCTCGTGGGTATTGAGAGACGGTGAGAAGATATTAAACTTTGTTCCATTCAATCCGGCTGCGATGAACTTTGAATTTTTCCGCCTTTTATAAACATTATTTGAAGGGTCTCTGTAACAATGTTCAGTGTTGATGAGAGTGGGGTCTGGGTGAGCAGCTGCTGAGTGTGACAGGGTCAGGACTGGATGCAGGAAGTGCTCTGACACACTCTCTCTCTCTCTCTCTCTCTCTCTCTCTCTCTCTCTCTCTCTCTCTCTCTCTCTCTGATGGCTTTGAGTTGATTTTCAAGTGTTTGAATAAATGAAGGAAGTTCCCTCCACCCATTTGTTTGGACAGACAGTGTAGTATAAGGATGTAAAGGGTTAATGCTGAAGACAGTGGGATCAACCCCTCCCACTGTCAGAGTGGTGATGTAACAGTCACATGAGATGAGGTTTGGGAGAAGAGAGAGCAGCACCAAGGATGCTAGCTTAAGAGGTTTGATGAATGTGTATATAGTATTGTGTAAATTAGAAAAGAGTTCTTCGTTCTTTCAGCAGGAAATGTGTCCAGAAAATATTCAGGAGTCGGAATGCAGATATTAACTCCAAGTGACAGTTCTGGGTTCATTTAACAAAAAAAAGGTAGAGAATAATATTGCTCACTGATTGAAATCCCCCAGTGAGGAGACAGTTAAACAGGTGATCTGTTGGGGCATCCTTCCATCCAAGGTTTCGGCAGCATTTAATCTCCCTTTTTGGTGAAATTCTCTGTTATTTGCATCTTTTTTTAATCAGCTTTCATGGGTGAGTGAAAAACTCAAAAAAACTGAACAGTTCCATTCTTCCATCTTCCCATCAGTTTCTCTTTTCTGTTTCAGATCAATATAATGATGAGAATCCCAATTTCATCTGCTGTTTCTGGTGTTTTATCCATTCCAATCAAAATTCAACATTCCAATCAAATCTATTTGTTATTCCACAATGTCTCTCCATGTGTTTTATTCTGTTGTATTCTCTCACAGTTTGTTTGATGATCAATGTTACATCTCACTCTCTGTTCTGGTGAAGATCAGAAGCAGTGTTATCTGTTTGCAACACCCGACAAGTCGGCCTGAGGCTGTGTGTCGCCGATCATGTGGAATTAGGAACATCGAAACATAGGAGCAGGAGTCGGCCATTCAGCCCATCGAGCCTACCCCACCATTCAATATGATCATGGCTGATCATCCACTTCAATGCCCTTTTCCCCACACTTTCCTCATATTCCCTTATGTCATTTGTATTTAGAAATCTATCAATCTCTGCTTTAAACATACTCAATGACTGAGCTTCCACAGCCCTCTGGTGTACAGAATTCCAAAGATTCACAACCCTCCGAGTAAAGAAATTTCTCCTCATCTCTGTCCTAAGGAGCTTCCCCCTTATTTTGAAATTGCGTCCCCTGGTTCTCGACTCCCCAACCAGGGGAAACATCTTAGCTGCATCTACCCTCACTGTCCTTTCAATATTTTGTGCGTTTCAATGGGATCACCTCTCATTCTTCAAAACTCTAGAGAATACAGCCCCAGTTTTCCCAATCTCTCTTCATAGGACAATCCCACCATCCCAGGAACAAGTTTGATGAACCTTCATTGAACTCCCTCCATGGCAATAATATCCTGCGTAAGGTAAGGAGACCAAAACTGTACACAGTACTCCAAGTGCAGTCTAACCAAGGTTCTATACAATTGAAGCAAGAATTCACTACTCCTGTACTCAAATCCTCTTGTGATAAAGGCTAACATACTATTAGCCTTCCTAATTGCTTGCTGCACCTGCATGTTAGCTGTCAGTGACTTATTGACATGGACACCCAGGTCACCCTTACATTCTATACCTCAGTTAATAAAGGAAAGGATTCCATATACCTTCTGAACCACCTTATTGACCTGTACTGCTACTTCAGGGATCTGTGGACATTCACTCCAACGTCCCTCACTTCCTCTGCACCATTCAGTGTTCTCCCATTACTTGTGGATTCCTTTGCCTTTTTTGACGCCTGCTCTCACTGTTCCCTGCTCTCCGAGTGAACTCATGCTCCCTCTCCTGGGCTCTTTATGCTCCACTCTGCTCTCACTGTTTCCAGCTCTCTTAATGTATCAATATTTATTTGCCTTGTGTTTAATTCAAAATATGGATTAACTGTATTTTACAGTTGTAGGTTTTATTTGGTAGTCCTGTACAAGTTGTGGATTGGTATTCAATATTTAGCTCTGTGAAAACAATAGTGAATGAAAATATAACTTTCAATCTTATACATGGGCTGGTCTGCAAGCTCCAAGTCCTTCATTTTGTAGTAATGGAATTGATACTGTATCTTTCAGTCTTAATCTCTGTGGGATTTTTGAACTGGTATGTAATGCATAACTTGGTCTAACGTTCTGATGTACATTATTGGGATTCAAAGGATGATAGGAAATTGGGGCATTAGACCATTCAGCCCATCAAGCCTGCTCCAATATTCAAACAGATCGTGACTGATCATCTGTCTCTACGCCATTTTTCCCTGCTCTCTCCATATCCCTTGATCCCGTTAGTATTTAGAAATCTATCGATTTCTGTCTTGAATATGTTCAATGATTGATCTTCCACAGCCCACTGGGATAAAGAATTCCACAGATTTCTCACCCTCTGAGTAAAGAAATTCCTGCTCATCTCAGTCTCAAATGGCCTGCCCTTATTCTGAGACTGTGTCCCCTTGTTCTGGACTCACTCGACAGAGGAAACATCCTATCCATATCTACCCTGTCGCACACCATAAGAATTTTGTAACTTTCAATGAGATCACCTTTCATTCTTCGAAACTCCAGAGACTTTCGGCCCAGTTTCTGCAGTCTCTCATCATAAGACAATCCCACCATCCCAGGGGATTAGTCTGGTGAATCTCTGTTGCACTCCCTCTGTGACAGGTCTATCCTTCCTTCAATGAGGAAACCAAAATAGTACAGAATACTCCAGGTGCAGTCTCAGCTAGACTTTATACAATTGAAGCAATACATGTTTAACCATGTACTCAAATACGCTTTCAATGAAGCCAACATACCATTTGCCTTCCTAATTGCTTGCGGCACCTGCACACCAGCTTTTAGTGTCTCATGAACAAGGACACCCAGGTCCCTTTGGACATCGACACTTCTCAACCTCTCACCATTTAAGAAATACTCTGTCTTTCTGTTTATTCTACCAAAGTGGAGAACTTCACACTTATTTACATTATATTCCATCTGCCATGTTCTTGCCCATTCACTTACCCTGTCCAAATCCCCTTGAAGCCTCCTTGCATTCATTCTGTACCTTTCAATGAGGTAAATTGCGTCTGTTCTGTTTCAAGTTTTATATTTAAAATGTAACCATGGTGACAGACTTTATTTAGATCTGCTAGTGAGTTTGTTTTTATACTGTGATTGATGTATCAACCTGTCAGCTGTACTGAATTGGAGTGAAATGGAAACAACTTCTGTCTGTCCTGCTGTTGTTTGACTGTTGGATTGAAAATGTGTCTCTCGATTTTGGGATCAGTGTCTGTCTGACTACTTTTATTTGTTCCAGTGGAACTGATGAGCTGGCAGTATCTCTGTGCTTTGGGAGTGATCCTGTACCGACTGTGTGTTGGAACGAGCTCGCTGCACTTTTCTTTGTGTCCAAGAATCACCACATCCAGTCAGGTTCCTTCATGTATTTTCCTGCAGGAATGAAAGAATTGATGAGGTAGAAGATACAAAAACGATCAATGTAATCGTCCCAATTATAATCATTATGAACAATCGCGAAATGAAAACCAGGAACACAAACAGTGTCAGTGTCTGACTCCACTGCAGCACTGCAGTATTCAGCTTCTGTTTACCAGGTGTTTGCAGTGGTTTTACAAGAAGTTTGTGACATTCAGAAACAACACAAGCCCTGAACTGCTCAATGACTGGGACTGTCCGATAGAGCAGTGACCTTCACACTGTCACATTTCTATTTCAACGAAAAAACCAGCAGCCACTATTTAAAATGTGCCTTTCACACTTCTCACCTGTTATCTGCAATATATGTTCTTTGTCTAACTGTCCACATCGTTATTTTGCAGCTATTTCCCCCCCACTGTTCACAATCCAACAAACAGTGAGAGACTGGAACTAAAGCAGGAAAATTCCCTCTCCTTTGGGTGGTGAAATTGTCAGTGATTTTCAATAGTGATTTCTTCCCATTGTGTCTCCCTGAGCCTGTACAGACACTGTCCGAGAATTAACTCTCCCTTCCCCGTGTCCCCGGCTCACTCCATGTTCCAGGAGCAGCTCCTGCTCCACAGTGTCTGTTTCAAACACTCCCCGACTCCCCCTCAACTTCCCACCACTCAATGCTAATCTCTGAGCACATCTGCGGACACGCTCCCAAAGCAGTGGATGCTGGAAGCAGATGCTGTTTGTTCCCTTCCCCCGGGCCCGGGAAGTCTCCATTCGCAGCTGATTTAAAGCATCTTCCCCTGATTGAGTGAATGGCCTCACAGACTGGGTTGGGGAAGGATGCGCATGCGCTCCACTCCTCATTGTGACGTTCCACTGGGGGGCGGGGTTATGTCGCGCGTGCGCAGATCTTTGCAGCAATTCAGCATTCAAACATCAATGGGAACTTTCCTCATTTCACCCTCATCAAAGTCCCAAAGAAAGTGAAGAGGGGCTTGGACTGGAGGGAGGGAGGGGCGGTGTAGGGGGAACCTAGAACCCAGAAAGCTGCCCACTTGCTCCATTTGGATGCTCAATTTGCGGTCATTCCCTGCAGGGGGTTTGTTATTATTGAGCCCCTCCTGGTAAAACAATCCGATAGAAAGAGGGGAGAAAGGAGGGAGCCGGTGTGTTTGCTGGGACCTTGCAGAATTCATTTCAGCAGCAAAAGTCCCGGGTTATATTAACCCGAGTGAAACACGCTGTCAGTGAGAGGAAAACCGAACGGCCCTTTTCATCTTTTCATTGGAAACAAAGTAGAGCCGGAAGTGCGGCGAGCAGAGCAGACACACAAGCTCAATGACAGGAGAGCTCGGCCGTCCCTGAGTTTCAGCTCCCAGCTCTTACATTTCCTCATCCACACTGTCTTTACTGTGGATGTTCAGGGGTTCCTTGTCGGATCTGAGGACTGTATCCATGAAACATTCTGAGTCAGGAGATCCACACACTCTCTGTTATCAAGATTTATGGGCAGGAATGTTTCAAAACTTTGTCTATGAAATCATTGTATTATTCACAGAACGAATGAGGCAATCGGTTCATTTTTCAGGCCTTGAACTTGGTTTGGGTAGACCGAAAACTGAGAGGTTCAGCACCTTTTTGCTTCTTCACTATTGGCCTTGTGGCCTAATGGATAAGACGTCTGACTTCGGTGTATTTAACAAGGTTATCAGAAGATTGTTGGTTCGAGTCCTGCCACGGTCATTTTGGGCGATCAGTGTTTTGCACCGCAGCCTCACAGCTCCAGCGACCCGTGTTCAGTCCCTGTGCGCAGTTTGAGTTCTCCCTGTGACTGTGTGGGTTTCTTCGCACAGCCAAAGACTTGCAGATTGATAGGTAAATTGGCCATTGTAAATTGCCCCCAGTGCAGGGAGGTGGGAGAAGAATGGTGGGGCTGTGATAGGGAATATGGGATTAATGTCAGATTAGTATAAATGGGTGGTTGTTGGTCGGCACAGACTTGATGGGCCGAAGGGCCTGTTTCAGTACTGCATCTATTAATAAATAACTGATTTTTTTGATGAAGTAACAGAATGGTTGATGAAGGGAAAGCAATGGATGTTGTCTATATGGATTTTAAGAAAGCGTTTGACAAACTACCACATAAAAGGCTGGGTAACAAAACTCAGGTTCCTGGAATAGGAGGGTCAGTATCTGCTTAGATTAAAAAATGTATGAAATATCAAGAAAAGCGAGTTGTGGTATTTAGTTGTTTTTCAGAATGGAAGATGGTGAACAGTGATGTCCACAAGTGTCAGTGTCAGGACCACCATATATATAAATGACTTGAATATTGGAATCACAGAATCACAGAATTGTTACTACAAATTCACAATGCTTCCAATTTTCGTATCATCCATAAACTTTGAAATTCTGCCCTGTACACCAAGGTTTAGGTCATTAATATATATCAGGAAAGGCAAGGGTCCCAACACTGACTCCTGGGGAACTCCACAACAAACCTTCCTCTCGCCCGAAGAACATCCATTGATCACTACTCTTTGTTTCCTGTCACTCAGCCAATTCCATGTCCATGTTACTACTGTCCCTTTTATTCCATGAGTTATAACTTTGTTCACAAGTCTGTTGTGTTGCATTGTATCAAACTCCTTTTGAAAGTCAATAAAAGCAAAATACTGCAGATGCTAGAAATCTGAAATGTAAACAAAAAGTGCTGGAAATACTCAGCAGGTCTGGCAACATCTGTGGAGAGAGAAACAGAGTTAATGTTTCAGGTCAGTGACCATTCAGATGCTGCCAGACCTTTTGAAAGTCCATGTAGACCACATCAACAGCATTGCCCTCATCATCCCTCGCTGTTACCTCATCAAAAAACTCCAGCAGGACAGTTAAACATGATTTTCCCTGAAGAAATCCATGCTCTCTTTCCTGAATTAACCCACATTTGTCCATGGGACTATTAATTTTGTCCCGAATTATTCTTTCGAGAAGTTTTCCCACCACCGACATTGAACTGACTGGGGAGTGAGACGAGGTGAGTTGCTTTAGCAGAGAGCCAGCATGGGTTCGTCAGGCCGAATGGCCTCCTTCTGTGCTTTAGCCATTCTATGATTGTATGATTCTAGCAGCAACTGTTGGTGGAGAGGCAGTGATGCAGGAATGGGTTGACAGAAAGGGGAAAGTCTGGGCTGGTGTGTGTTTGCAGCATTTGCAGCTTGTGTTCGGGTTTGTGAATAAAGGTGATTTGGAAGCTGTGTTCCAAATTGAAGTGTTTATTGGAAGCAAGAAGTTGATGTCAATGAAGAATAAAACGTGTTAAGATGAAGGGTGGTGTGATTGAGGATCGCAGTAAATATATTGTTGGTGAATTATTTGTGTTAATAAACTTCCACTGCACCCTCTGCTGCAGGCTGCTGTTTATATCCAGCTGTGTATTAGTGCTGTGTGTTCACTAGATAAATGTTTGTTTCAACGCTGTTTATGAAGCAATAGCATTGCACTCAAACAGTCCCAGACATAGCAACACACGTACAAAAGCAAAATACTGCAGATGCTGGAAATCTGAAACATAAACAGAAAATGCTTGAAATAGTCAGCAGGTCTGGCAGCATCTGTGGAGAAAGAAACAAAGTTAATGTGAGCGAAGGAAACAGACCTGAACTGTTAACTGTTTCTCTCTGCACAGATGCTGCCAGACCTACTGAGCATTTCCAGCATTTTCTGTTTTTATTACAGCAACACCTTTGATCAGCAGTAGCGGTGATAGTGCGAGCCAGGGGGCAGCCGGGAAGGTACGTTTCACTATAAAGTACTTACCTGACGATTCGGCGGACGCGGACACGGGGACTGCTGGGTAAGTGAACTTATATATTCGGGCAGTGGCTAAACCCGAAACACTACACGTGTCGTGTCTCCCACCCATCCTCCTCCTCCAACCAAAAAAAAGGACTCTTGTGTGGAGGGTTTGGTAAGGTAAGGTTTTCCTTTATATTTTTTTATTCTCTGTCGTCAATTTGGAGCAGAGGGGATGGAAGCTAGGGCAGTTGCATACTCCTCTTGCAGGATGTGGGAGGTAAGGGTCACCACTTGTGTCCCTGCTGACTTCACCTGTGAGAAGTGCACCCAACTCCAGCTCCTCACAGACCGCGTTAGGGAACGGGAGCTGGAGCTGGATGAACTTCGGATCATGCGGGAGGCAGAGGGGATGATAGAGAGCAGTTATAGGGAAGTCCTGACACCGAAGTCAAAGGATAAAGGTTGCTGGGTGACCGTCAGGGGAGGGAAAGTGAATAGGCACACAGTGCAGGGATCCCCTGTGGCCGTTCCCCTCAAGAATAAGTATACCGTTTTGTATACGGTTGTGGGGGGGGGGACCTACCAGGGGAAAGCCACAGCGGCCAGGTCTCTGGCACTGAGCCTGGCTCTGCGGCTCAGAAGGGAAGGGTGGAGAATAGGAGAGCGATAGTGATAGGAGATTCAATGGTTAGAGGAACAGACAGGAGATTCTGTGGTCACGAACGAGACTCCCGGATGGTATGTTGCCTCCTGGGTGCCAGGGTCAGGGATGTCTCAGATCGAGTCTATCGGATTCTTAAAGGGGAGGGGGAGCAGCCAGAAGTCGTGGTACATATGACATAGCTGGGAAAAGGGATGAGGACCTGAAAAGCGAATATAGGAGTTCGGTTGGAAGCTAAAAGGCAAGACGAGCAGAGTAGTAATCTCAGGATTGATACCGGTGCCACGTGCTAGTGAGGCTAGAAACAGAGAGCGAGTGCAGCTGAACACGTGGCTACAGAGCTGGTGTAGCAGGGAGGGCTTCAGTTATGTGGATCATTGGGATACCTTCTGGGGAAGGTGGGACCTGGACAAGAAGGACGGGTTGCATCTGAACTGGAGGGACACCAATATCCTGGGCGGGAGGTTTGCTAGAGCTCTTCGGGAGGGTTTAAACTAGTTTGGCAGAGGTATGGGAACCGGAGCTACGGATCAGTGGATGGGGTAGCTGTTGAACAGGCAGATACAGAGTGCAGAGAGTCTGTGAGGAAGGTTAGACAGTTGACAGGGCAAAGTTTCAGCCAGTATGATGGGTTGAAGTGTGTCTATTTTAATGCAAGAAGTGTCAGGAATAAGGGTGATGAACTTAGAGCATGGATCAGTACTTCGAGCTACGATGTTGTGGCCATTACGGACACTTGGAGATCACAGGGGCAGGAATGGATGTTGGATGTTCCCGGGTTTGGATGTTTCAAAAGGAATAGGGAGGGAGGTAAAAGAAGTGGGGGAGTTGCATTGTTAATCAGGGATAGTATCACAGCTGCAGAAAGGGAGGTCATCGAGGAGGGTTTGTCTACTGAGTCATTATGGGTGGAAGTCAGAAACAGGAAAGGAGCAGTCACTTTATTGGGAGTTTTCTATAGACCCCCCAATAGCAACAGAGACACGGAGGAACAGATTGGGAGGCAGATTTTGGAAAGGTGCAGAAGTAACAGGGTTGTTGTCATGGGTGACTTCAACTTCCCTAATATTGATTGGAACCTCCTTCGTGCAAATAGTTTGGATGGAGCAGTTTTTGTCAGGTGTGTCCAGGAAGGTTTCCTGACTCAATATGTAGATAAGCCGACTAGAGGGGAGGCTATGTTGGATTTGGTGCTTGGCAACGAACCAGGCCAGGTGGCAGATCTCTCGGTGGGAGAACATTTCGGTGATAGTGATCACAACTCCCGGACCTTTACTGTAGTCATGGAGAGGGACAGGAGCGGACGGGATGGGAAAATATTTAATTGGGGGAGGGGGAATTACAATGCTATTAGGCAGGAACTGGGGTGCATAAATTGGGAACAGATGTTCTCAGGGAAATGCACGACAGAAATGTGGAGGTTGTTTAGGGAGCACTTGCTGCGACTGCTGGATAGGTTTGTCCCGATGAGGCAAGGAAGGGATGGTAGGGTGAAGGAACCTTGGATGACAAGAAATGTGGAACAGCTAGTCAAGAGGAAGAAGGAAGCTTACTTAAGGTTGAGGAAGCAAGGATCAGACAGGGCTCCAGAGGGTTACAAGGTAGCCAGGAAGGAACTGAAGAATGGACTTAGGAGAGCTAGAAGGGGACATGAAAAAGTCTTGGCGGGTAGGATTAAGGAAAATCCCAATGCGTTCTACACTTATGTGAGGAACAAGAGGATGGCCAGACTGAGGGTAGGGCCGATCAGGGATAGTGGAGGGAACTTGTGCCTGGAGTCGGAGGAGGTAGGGGAGGTCCTAAATGAATACTTTGCTTCAGTATTCACTAGTGAGAGGGACCTGGACGTTTGTGAGGACAGCGTGGAACAGGTTGATATGCTCGAACAGGTTGATGTTAAGAGGGAGGATGTGCTGGAAATTTTGAAAGACATGAGGACAGATAAGTCCCTGGGACCAGCCGGGATATACCCAAGGATATTACGGGAAGCGAGGGAAGAGATTGCCGCGCCTTTGCCGATGTTCTTTGCGTCCTCACTGTCCACTGGAGTAGTACCACATGATTGGAGGGTGGCAAATGTTATTCCCTTGTTCAAGAAAGGGAATAGGGATAACCCTGGGAATTATAGACCAGTCAGTCTTATGTCGGTAGTGGGCAAATTATTGGAGAGGATTCTGAGAGACAGGATTTATGATTAGTTGGAAAAGCATAGTTTGATTAGAGACAGTCAGCATGGCTTTGTGAGGGGCAGGTCATGCCTCACAAGACTTATTGAATTCTTTGAAGATGTGACAAAACACATCGATGAAGGAAGAGCAGTGGATGTGGTGTATATGGATTTTAGCAAGGAGTTTGATAAGGTTCCCCATGGTAGGCTCATTCAGAAAGTAAGGAGGCATGGGATGCAGGGAAAGTTGGCTGTCTGGATACAGAATTGGCTGGCCCATAGAAGACAGAGGGTGGTAGTAGATGGAAAGTATTCAGCCTGGAGCTCGGTGACCAGTGGTGTTCCGCAGGGATCTGTTCTGGGACCTCTGCGCTTTGTGATTTTTATAAATGACTTGGATGAGGAAGTGGAAGTCTGGGTTAGCAAGTTTGCCGATGACACGAAGGTTGCTGGAGTTGTGGATAGTGTCGAAGGCTGTTGTAGGTTGCAACGGGACATTGACAGGGTGCAGAGCTGGGCTGAGCAGTGGCAGATGGAGTTCAACCTGGAAAAGTGTGAAGTGATTCATTTTGGAAGGTCGAATTTGAATGCAGAATACTGGCTAAAAGACAGGATTCTTGGTAGTGTGGAGGAACAGAGGGATCTTGGGGCCCATGTCCATAGATCGCTCAAAGTTGCCACCCAAGTTTGATAGGGTTGTTAAGAAGGCGTATGGTGTGTTGGCTTTCATTAACAGGGGGATTGAGTTTAAGAGCCGCGAGGTTATGCTGCAGCTCTATAAAGCCCTGGTTCGACCACACTTGGAATATTGTTTTCAGTTCTGGTCGTCTCATTGTAGGAAGGATGTGGAAGCTTTAGAGAGGGTGCAGAGGAGATTTATCAGGATGCTGTCTGGACTGGAGGGCATGTCTTACGAAGAAAGGTTGAGGGTGCTGGGGCTTTTCCCATTGGAACGAAGAAGGATGAGAGGTGACTTGATAGAGGGGTACAAGATGATGATAGGCATAGATAGAGTGGATAGCCAGAGACTTTTACCCAGGGTGGAAAGGGCTATCACCAGGGGGCATAATTTTAAGGTGATGGAGGAAGGTTTCGGGGAGATGTCAGAGGTAGGTTCTTTACACAGAGAGTGGTGGGTGCGTGGAATGCACTGCCAGCGGTGGTAGTAGAAGCAGATACATTAGGGACATTTAAGCGTCTCTTGGATAGGTACATGGATGATAGTAGAATGAAAGGTATGTAGGTAGTTTTGATCTTAGAGTAGGTTAAAGGTTCGGCACAACATCGTGGGCCGAAGGGCATGTACTGTGCTGTACTGTTCTATGTTCTATGTTCTCTAACACAGGTGTTGGGAGGCTCAGCCTGGCTACGCAATGTTACAAGGACGCTGAGTGACACCATCGACAACGGGACAGAGAGAAAAACACACAGAAAACTAATAGACTGTGAGGAAATAAAAGTGAGGAACGGAGAGAGAGAGACAGACAACGAAACTGAGATGGAGAAACAAGGCATTTGTATGATTGTGTACTCCCTGTTGTGTAACGGTATTTCCTGTTGTGTAAATATGTTTTCTGTTGTGTAAAGATGTCTCCTGTTGTTGTGCAAAGGTTTTCCCTGTTATTGTTTTATTTTCTGTTGCTGACCGTCTCCTCACTGTGACCATTTGTCCTGGTTTTATTGTGGCCAACATCACCATCTGGTGGTGGAGAGGAGGCTCTGCAGGAAGGGGGTTGACAAAGTGGGAGAGACTCGGCTGGTCCGTGTTTGCAGCTTGTGTTCGTGTGAGCAAAAGTGAGTTGTTACTGATTGATGTGTTCACGAGAAGGAAAAAGCTGATCGCAATCGAGCGCTTCTTGTTATTATGGGGAAACACTTGATGTTTTGAAAGTGAACTGTTTGTCTTCCGACCAAACATAAATAGCAGAGAATGGTTTCGATCCATCGACCCAGCACGCTTCCGCTGCGCCACTCTGCAAACTGCTGGTTTAAATTTTAGCTGCCTGTTCGTGAAATATGTTCATTTCCCCAATGTTTTTATAAAAATAGGATTGGAGTCGGATTTCTCAAGAATCCCGGACTCAGCAACACACGTGCTGACGGACTCACCCTCACTGCCCAATGACACAAGGACACAGAGTAACAGCACCGACAATGAGGCAGGCAGAGAAAGACACACAGAAAACCGGGTAGAGATCATTCGGACCCAGAAGGGAACAGACAGAGAAAGACACACAGAAAACCAGGAAGAGTCAGTATTGGAGGCTAAATCACTGAAAGTATTTAAAGAGGATGTAAATAGATTTTTGAAATATTGGAGAGTTGAGGTCTATGAAGAGCTGGCATGAAAGAGGAGTTGAGGTCTGGGGCAGATCAGCCATGATCTTACTGAATGGCAGGGCAGGCTTGAGGGGCCGAATGGCCTATCCTGCTCCTATTTCTTCTGTTCTTATGTTATGTTATATCTAATGTATATGTCAGGATGCACTATGGGAATTAATACTGAAACTTATAAACTCATAATGTGTGTAAATATTGGGCTGATATTTAACTTGAATCTCAGAGTACACTATTGTGGTTAATTCTGTAAGTTTGAAAAGGGAACTCTATGCCATAATGAAAACAAGAAATGCTGGAAATACTCAGCAGGTCAGGCAGCATCTGTACAGAGAGAAGCAAAGTTAACGTTTCAGGTCAGTGACCTTTCAGATGCTGCCAGACCTTTTGAAAGTCCATGTAGACCACATCAACAGCATTGCCCTCATCAACCCTCTCTGTTACCTCATCAAAATCTCCAGCAGGACAGTTAAACATGATTTTCCCTTAAGAAATCCATGCTGGCTTTCTTGAATTAACCCACATTTGTCCATGGGACTATTAATTTTGTCCCGAATTATTCTTTCGAGAAGTTTTCCCACCTCCAAAATTGAACTGACTGGGGAGTGAAATGAGGTGAGTTGCTCTAATAGAGACAAAAACAAGAAATGCTGGATTCACTCAGCAGGTCTGGCAGCATCTGTGGAAAGAGAAGCAGAGTTAACGTTTCGGGTCAGTGACCCTTCCACAGATGCTGCCAGAGCTGCTGAGTGAATCCAGCATTTCTTGTTTTTGTTTCAGATTTCCAGCATCCGCAGTATTTTGCTTTTATTTTAGTGCTCTAACAGAGAGCCAGCACGGGTTCGACAGGCTGAATGGCCTCCTTCTGTGCTGTCGCCATTCTATGATTGTATGATTCTAGCAACAACTGTTGGTGGAGAGGCAGTGATGCAGGAATGGGTTGACAGGAAGGGGAAAGTCTGGGCTGGTGTGTGTTCGGGTTTGTGAATAAAGGTGATTTGGAAGCTGTGTTCCAAATTGAAGTGTTTACTGGAAGGAAGATGTTGATGCAAATAAAGAGTAAAACATGTTATGACGAAGCGTGGTGTGATTGGGGATAGCAGTAAATATAGTGTTGGTGAATTATTTGTGTTAATAAACTTCCACTGCGCCCTCTGCTGCAGGCTGCTGTTTATATCCAGCTGTGTATTAGTGCTGTGTGTTAGCGAGATAAATGTTTGTTTCAACGCTGTTTATAAAGCAATAGCATTGCACTCAAACAGTCCCAGACATAGCAACACACGTACAAAAGCAAAATACTGTGGATGCTGGAAATCTGAAACATAAACAGAAAATGCTTGAAATAGTCAGCAGGTCTGGCGGCATCTGTGGAGAGAGAACAAAGTTAATGTGAGCTAAGGAAACAGATCTGAACTGTTAACTGTTTCTTTCTCCACAGATGCTGCCAGACCTACTGAGCATTTCCAGCATTTTCTGTTTTTATTACAGCAATACAGGTGTTGGGAGGCTCAGCCTGGCTACACAATGTTACAAGGACGCTGAGTAACACCATCGACAACGGGACAGAGAGAAAAACACACAGAAAACCAATAGACAGTGAGGAAGCAAAACTGAGGGACAGAGAGAGAGACAACGAGACTGAGACGGAGAAACAAGGCATTTGTATGATTGGGTTCTCCCTGTTGTCTAAAGGTATTTCCTGGTGTGTAAATATGTTTTCTGTTGTGTAAAGATGTCCCCTGTTGTTGTGCAAAGGTTTTCCCTGTTATTGTTTTATTTTCTGTGACTGACCGTCTCCTCACTGTGACCATTTGTCCTGGTTTTATTGTGGCCAACATCACCATCTGGTGGTGGAGAGGAGGCTCTGCAGGAAGGGGTTGACAAAGTGGGAGAGACTCGGCTGGTCCGTGTTTGCAGCTTGTGTTCGTGTGAGCAAATGTGATTTGTTACTGATTGATGTGTTCACTGGAAGGAAGAAGCTGATTGCAATGGAGTGCCTTTGGAAGCATCTTGTTATTCTGGGGAAATACTTGATGTTTTGAAAGTGAACAGTTTGCATTATTACGAAGCATAAATAGCCGAAAATGGTTTCGATCCATTGACTTCTGGGTTATGGGCCCAGCACGCTTCCACTGCGCCACTCTGCTAACTGCTGTTTTAAAGTTTGGCTGCCCGTTAGTGAAATATGTTCATTTCCCCAATATTTTGATAAAAATAGGATTGTAGTCGGATTTCTCAAGAATCCCGGACTCAGCAACACACATGCTGACGGACTCACCCTCACTGCGCAATGACACAAGGACACGGAGTAACAGCACCGACAATGAGGCAGGCAGAGAAAGACACACAGAAAACCAGGAAGATATTATCAGGACTCAGAAAGGAACAGACAGAGAACGGTACTGAGCAAACCAGCAAGAGACAGTGAAATACTGATGAACACCACTTGGAGTGAGCACTGAGGGTGGCAAGGGTCCAGAATGTATTCTGGCTGGGGGATTTCAATGTCTATCACCATGAGTGGCTCGGTAGCACCACTACTGACCATGCTGGCCGAGTCCTAACGGACATAGCTGCTCGATTGGGTCTGCGGGAGGTGGTGAGGGAACGAACAAGAGGGAAAAACATACTTGAACTCATCGTCACCAATCTGCCTGCCGCAGATGCATCAGTCCATGACAGTATTGGTAGGAGTGACCACTGCACAGTCCTTGTGGAGATGAAGTCCCGTCTTCACATTGAGGATACCCTCTATCGTGTTGTGTGCCACTACCACTGTGCTAAATGGGATAGATTTTGAACAGAACCAGCAATGTATAACTGGGCATCCATGAGGTGCTGTGGACCATTAGCAGCAGCAGAATTGTAGTCAACCACATTCTATAACCTCATGGCCCGGCATATTCCCCCACTCTAACATTACCAACAAGCTGGGGGATCAACCCTAATTCAATGAAGAGTGCAGGAGGGCATGCCAGGAGCAGCACCAGGCATACCTTGAAATGAGGCATCAGCCTGATGAAGCTACAGCCCAGGACTACTTTCATGCCAAACAGCAGAAGCAGCATGCAATAGACAGGGCTAAGTGATCCCACAACCAATGGATCAGATCTACACCCTGCCACATCCAATGATGAATGGTGGTGGACAATTAAACAACCAACAGGAGGAGGTGGCTCCACAAATATCCCCAACCTCAATGATGGGGGAGCCCAGCACATCAGTGCAAAAGATAGGGATGAAGAATTTGAAACAATCTGCAGCCAGAAGTGCTGGGTTGAAGATCCATCTCGGCCTCCTTCTGAAGTCCCCAGCATCACAGATGCCGGTCTTCAGCCAATTCGATTCACTCAATGTGATATCAAGAAACGACTGAAGGCACTGGATACAGCAAAGGCTACGTGCCCTGACAATATTCCAGCAATAGTACTGAAGACCTGTGCTCCAGAACGTGCCGCGCCCCTAGCCAAGCTGTTCCAGTACAGGTACAATACTGGCATCTACCCGGCAATGTGGAAAAGTGCCCAGGTATGTCCTGTACACAAATAGCAGGACAATTCCAACCCAGCCAATTGCTGCCAAATCAGTCTACTCTCAATCATCAGTATCGTGATGGAAGATGTCATCGACGGGGCACTTGCTTTGCAATAACCTGTTCAGTGACGCTCAGTTGGGTTCCGCCAGGGCCATTCAGCTCCTGACCTCATTACAGCCTTGGTTCAAACAAGGACAAAAGAGCTGAACTCAAGAGGTGAGGTGAGAGTGTCTGCCCTTGACATCAAGGTAGCATTTGACTGAGTATGGCATCAAGGAGCCAGAGCAAAACTGGAGTCAATGGGAATCAAGAGGAAAACTCTGCACTGGTTGGAATCGTACCTAGCACAAAGGAAAATGGTTGTGATTGTTGGAGGTCAATCATCTCAGCTCCAGGACATTACTGCTGGAGTTCCTCAGGGTAGTATCCTCGGCCCAACCTTCTTCACTACTTCATCAGTGACCTTCCTTCAATCATAAGGTCAGAAGTGGGGATGTTCACTGATGATTGCAAAATTTAGCACCATTCGCGACTCCTCAGATAGTGAAGCAGTCCATGTAGAGATGCAGCAAGACCTGGACAATATCCAGGCTTGGGCTGATAAGTGGCAAGTCACATTCGCGCCACACAAGTGCCAGGCAATGACCATCTCGAACAAGAGAGAATCTAACGATCTCCCATTGACATTCAACGGCATTACGATCGCTGAATCCCCCACTATCAACTTCCTGGGGGTTCCCATTGACCAGAAACTGAACTGGAGTAGCCTTATAAATAGTGTGACTACATGAGCTGGTCAGAGGGTAGGAATCATGCGGTGAGTAACTCACCTCCTGACTCCCCAAGCCTGTCCACCATTTACAAGGCACAAGTCTGGAGTGTGATGGAATACTATCCACTTGCCCGGATGGGTGCAGCTCCAACAACATTCAAGAAGCTCGACACCATCCAGGACAAAGCAACACGCTTGATTGGCACCCCGTCCACAACATTCACTCCCTTCACCACTGACGTACACTGGCAGCAGTGTGTACCATCTACAAGATGCACTGCAACAATGCACCAAGGCTAGTCAGGCAGCACCTTCCAAACCTGCATCCTCTACTGCCTAGAAGGACAAGGGCAGCAGATGCATGGGAATACCACCACCTGAAAGTTCTCCTCCAAGCTACACATCATCTTGACTTGGAACTATATCGCTATTCCTTCCTTCACTGTCGCTGGGTAAAAATCCTGGAACTCCCTTCCTAATAGCACTGTGGGTGTACCTACCCCACATGGACTGCAGTGGTTCAAGAAGGAAGCTCATCACCACCTTCTCATGGGCAATTAGGGATGGACAATAAATGCTGGCCTGGCTGGCGACGTCCACATCCCATGAAACAAAGAATTAAATACAATAACAGCTCATCTCAATTCCTAGTATTTCTAAATCCCACCAGTCCAACATAAGCTGAACAATTATTGCATGTTGTGATTGACGGTCTGGTCTGTAAACTGCACTGTATCACAGATTGCTGACATTTGCTAACTGGAAGTGAGAACTGCAAAATCGGGACAGTAGTTCACATAGTCTGTCAGTGTGAAAGAATCAGGCAATGTGAGGTAATAGAATTTGTCTGTAAATGTTACACTCACATTGCTATATATTTTTATAATGAAAATAAAAGTAATCATTTCGTGAAAATAGTGACATGTTGTCCAAACTTTGGTAGCCAGTTGTTTTCGTCTTGCACTCAGCAGGGCAATCCACAAGAATACCAATTGAAGGGAAAACAACAACTTTC
This sequence comes from Heterodontus francisci, assembly GCF_036365525.1. Taxonomy (NCBI): domain Eukaryota; kingdom Metazoa; phylum Chordata; class Chondrichthyes; order Heterodontiformes; family Heterodontidae; genus Heterodontus; species Heterodontus francisci. Next base: position 1,907,970 of record NW_027140380.1, on the reverse strand, counting down.
TTCTGTATGAGAAGAGAGTGCTGATTGGTTGGCAAGTGAACTCTGATTGGTCGAGGCATTGCCATTCAGAATGCATCAGTTTATGGTAACTGACAGATAACTGCCCAGCTTTGTCTGAAATTTAAACCAGGCAGCTTGACTCTGATTGGTCACGGCATTGCCCTGTGGAATGAGCCAGTGAATGGCTGTCACTTATTTTGTTCAGCTGAAACTGGCACAACATGTGTGCATGTTCTTTCTGTCTGCAAAGAACAGGGCCCTGTGTATTAATATATGTAGCTTACAGTACACACCAGTGCACCACACTGCGAGCCCTACTGACAGTCTTAAATCGGTTGTCAGTGTAATTCTTAGCACACTGAGAATTATTTAGCAAATGTTGTCCTATTGTGGAATCACATCTCATGTTGGATACTGTGTTTTGAGTTTTGCAAGCACGGGTTGGTTGGGTTGGGCCCATTGCGAACAGCGGAAGGGACATGTTATTTGATACAATCCGCCAGTTTTGGGATGTACGGTCTAGAAACCTAGCATCACACTGGTATTGAAATTCATATATCACGTTACTTATTTGTGTGATAGGCAGGATGTCTCTTTTGCTTGACAGCAGCATCCTGTTAGTGGCGAACACCACACTTGTTGCTCCTGCATAGTAACAGCAGGAAACAGCTCGCTTCACCTGTTACTCAAATACTGGGGATATATTACCCTTCCAGGGTAATTTGAGGGAGACTGGGCACTTTTCAGGGCTCAAAATGACGTCCTTCAGCCCATTTATAAGTTTGTGTGATATACAGTGAGAAATGATCTGATCAGTGTAGCCATTGTAATGCAGGATGTCTTTGATTCGCCCTATTTCAGCATCAAGCTTGCATGGTGAGCAAATGGCTCAGCCCTATTTATGACGTTGTCGATAAGACCAATTTTATAGCGCGTGGAACTGTAATAATCCCAACGCGTGTATTGACCAGTGAAGGTAGGTTTGCGGTAGACCGTGGTAGAAAACCCCTTAGCAGATTTCTCAACTAGTACATCAAGGAAAGGGAGCTCATTTGACTGCTCCATTCCAAAGGTGAATCTGAGTGTAGGATGGAGCCCATGAAGACGTGCAAGGAAATTATTTCATGCAGCTGCGGATTCAAATTTAGCAAACGTATCATCTACATATTGGAAATATGCAAGCGGTCGGAGGTTAGGTGTCATTCCCTTAAAAACAGTTTTGTCATGGAATCCAACAAAGATGTTTGTGAGAGCTGGGCCTAGAGGGGATCCCATGGCAACACCAGCAATGCATGGTGTCAATAAAACTGAACTCAACTGTGCAAGTTGCCGAGTTCATAAGTTCAATGAATACAGATTCACACAATGGTGACGGGTATAGATCACCATGATATAGCACTGCATTGCAAATATCTATGGCTTCCTGAAGTGGTACATTGGTGAATGGGCTAGCAATGTCAAATGACACATGGACACGGCATTGCTATCGATATGCAAGTCCTGTATGGTCTTCGCAAATGTGAAGGAATCCTTCACTGTGCATGTGGTGAACTTGCTCAAAAACTGGTTGGAACAATTTGCCCAACCATTTGGCAAATTCATTTCAGGAAACTATTTACATTACTTCAAATAAAGGCAACACAACGACACAAAGAATTGAGCGCTACGCTGAAAGTTTCACAGCAAATAGTCAAGTGAGAAAAGGATGAAATACAGAAAGAAAAAGCCTAAAATACTGAAAACACTCAGCCAGTCCGGAAACAACTGTGGAGAAGAGAAGCTCGGGTTAGTGGTCCAGTTCTGTGACCCTTCTATAGACCTGAAACATTGCTCCTACCTTCCTCTCTCCACAGATACTGCTGGAACTGCTGAGTGTTTCCAGAATCTTCTGTTATTATTCAGATTTCCAGTGTGTGCAGTATTTCTCTTTTTGAAAATAAAATATTCCCTGAGAGGAATGGAACGTTACATAAAAAATAGGAGTGGGCCATTCGGCCCATGGAAATAGCTCTGCCATTCAATAAGATCACAGCTGATTTCCTACATCAACTCCATCTTACCACACTGGCACAGATCCCTTGATACCCTTAGTATCCAAAAACCTATCGATCTCTCTCTTGGATATACCCAACGAGCATCCACATCTCTAGAGTCACAGAGAGATACAGCACTGAAAAAGGCCCTTCGGCCCACCGAGTCTGTGCCGACCAACAACCATCCATTTATACTAATCCTACACTAATCCCATATTCCTACCACATCCCCACCGACCCTATATTTCCCTCCCACCTACCTAAACCAGGGACAATTTATCATGGCCAATTTACCTACCAACAAGTCTTTTGGCTTGTGGGAAGAAACCGGAGCACCTGGAGAAAACCCACACAGACACAGGGAGAACTTGCAAACTCCACCTAGGCAGTACCCAGAATTGAACCCGGGTTGCTGGAGCTGTGAGGCTGCGGTGCTAACCACTGCGCCACTGTGCCGCCCATAATGTGCGATCTCACCAAGGCTCTGTCTAATTCCAGTCAAACTTCTTTATTCTTATAAAAACTCTTCACAATGTTGAACACAACTATTAACTGCCATTCTGCTCTAAGAAGAAGGACCCCAGCTTCACACACCCCAGACCCCTATTCTTTCCACATTAGCTGAATTCCTGCATTTCTGATACCATTCCAGTAAATCTCCTCTGCACCCTCTCTGAGGCCTTGACATTCCTGCTAAAGTGTGGAGCATGGAATTAGTCACAACGCCCTAACTGAGGCCTATAACCAGTGAGATTTCTAAAGGTCCAGCATAAATTCCTTGTCTGTGTCCCGTAATCCCATTTCTGGTTTCTGACTCAATGTCGGCTCTGAGCTGTTGAAACTGCCTGAATAAATATTTCCACCCAACAAAGCGCTCGGAATGTGAGAAGGGACAAAGTGAGTGACCAAGTACATCAACTCCAAGTAAAACTCCACCATGTAGTGAAAACACTCGAAACACAACGGCTCTTTTAAGAGCCACCCACAATCGCTCTGAAAAAACTGCACCAACATCTCTCTAGAATTGGGTTATTTCATTGGTTTTAATGCTCAGTAACTCTCTGGAACTTTCTCACTGTCTTTGTGTTTTCTGTTTCAATCTGGTATGGAGATTCTGGGAAGATGCGTTTCACTGCCTGGGAGGACCTTTGTGGTTTTCCTGCAGAAACACAAAACAAAGTCTCTTTTCAGAGTCACCCACCGCCTCATAGGGACAGCAGTGACATGGGAACGGGAGCTGGGGTGTGTTTTATGCCGGAAATATCAGTTAATGATTTATGTTCTGCTCTCGTTATATTCCAATCTCTGAATTGAGCCTTTCCACCACACCAGGGTTATGGGGAGAGTTTTCATCGTTTCTTTTCTAAACGTACAGACGATGTTATAAAGTTGCTGATTTACCCAGATGGCGGATTCTCCCCTCACAGTGAAAAGTAACATCACACCTTCACATTGTTTTATAATTGAATAATTAGTCAAATGGAATTATTTGTGATGTTATTTCCCCCGAGACTGTGTTTCCTGCAGTGAAACTGAGCAGTTTCAGCTCAGTCATTCAGGGACCAGGAATTCCTGCAGTTTGAACCCGCTGTCTCCCCAGCCCACTTCTGATTGGTCACCCTCTTCTCATAAAGTCAGTGACAGCACATGAGGAGGCCATTCGCCCCATTGAGTCCATGTCGGGTTTCCAATCTGTTCAGTCCCCGACTCAATCCCCAAATCATTGCGGGTCAAAATGACCGTGGCAGGACTCGAACCTGCAATCTTCTGATAACATCATAGAATATATCGAAGTCAGACGCCTTATCCATTAGGCCACACAGCCATTAGCTTACATGAATGATTCAATCAGAGAATCTCGAAGCACAAAATATAAAAAATCATTGGTTGAACCTGTCAACCTGGCAGAATATTTGAATTTGTGAAAGCCGCCAATTTCACTGTGGAAAAGAAGTGATCGACTGGAAAAGTACATAAAAATCTATTTTCCCGTAGCGGTTTAAATAAACTTTTAAAACACAATTTTGCTTTTACCGACTCAAATTGCTGGTGCTATTTTATGAACAGCTTTATTTTGCCAATTTTTGTCAACTTCTCATCCGTAACTGACAGTAAAAGACTCCGTTCAGCGTTCTTTCACGCGACAAATAACTCAAACTCGGTGTGGAAGTAATAAATTACAGACTATTGGTAATTCCCCTTCACACAGGCTTCAGGGGGACAGTGAGAAGCCACTGAAATAGTTGCTTCATCCTTTTAAAAGGTTCCCATTCTGTCCTGTTACTGACATGTTGGAATCAGATTTGTATTTAACAAGATATTTCTGTGAAAACAAAATCCTCAACAGACCAGCTGGGAATCTGGGAATCACTGTAGTAAAATTTTGATTAAGAAGACGGGACCGTCTCACCAGCAGCCGGGTTACATTCCCCTCACATCCTTATCCAGTGAGCAGCTCTTTCCCTCGAGAAATAGACAGCAGCAGTTGGAAGTTCAGTAAAAGGATCGGTTCATTGAGACAAGTTTCTGACTGACACGTGGTGCTGAATATTAATACAAGAAGGTCCTAGAATGGGAAACAAGTGTCCAGAGTAGGGTCTGAAATCAGGACAGGGAAATGGCCAGCACTGACACAGATCATTTCATTATTACATTGATATCTGACTGTCTATAAGGAGAAGCGAGTTAAACACATGATGGTGAAAGGAATGGAAGATGATGCTGGTTGTTCTAGATGAAGAGGGATAGACAGAGGTGTGGGTACAGCAGACTTCAGACAGTAATCAACCCTTTCAGATACTGTGGGTGGATCTGAAAAGAGCCTTTGAGATAGGGAAAAAAGCTCTTTGTTTAAAAACCCTCAAATAGCTACCTTGTAATTGGTCAGGTTACTAATGTTTTAGTTAGTGTAATTTATAAATAATTACTAATTAGAAAGTGCTGTTTGGACAGAGTGTAAAGCTGTGAGTTGATGTGTGAGGGACTTCACTGACTGGGGGAAGGAGGTGCTCTTTGGTCTCTTCTGCCTTTTCAGCCTCCATGGTATAGGGGAAGAAGCTGATCGGTGAGTAACTGGTAAATTATTCTACTTATTACACTTATTACACGAGCAATAATGAGTTTGTAAAGCTAAGTAATGGCAGGGCAGCTCGAAAAGTAAAAGTTCTAAATTGGGGGAAGGCAAATTTTACAAAACTGAGAGGTGATTTGGTGGATGTGGACTGGATACAACTACTTGAAGGAAACCCAAAGATGTTTTATCATTCCATTAAGAGCAAGAGGATAACTAAGGAAAGGGTATGGCCTATCAGAGATGTACAAGGGAACTTCTGTGTGGATCCAGAAGATGTGGGCGGGGTTCTTAATGAGTTTTTTGTCTCTGCCTTCACAAAGGAGAGGGATGATGCAGACATTGTAGTAAAAGAAGAGGAGTGTGAAATATTAGATACGATAAGCATAATGCGAGTGGAAGTACTAGAGGGTCTGACATCCTTGAAAATGAATAAATCACCAGGGCCAGATGGTTTGCATCTGAGGTTGTTAAAGGAAGCCAGGGAGTAAATAGTGGATGCGCTGAGGATCATCTTCAAATCCTCACTGGATATGGGGGAGGTGCCGGAGGATTGGAGCTCTGCGAACGTTGTACTATTATTTTAAAAGGATGTGGTAAGTCTGACCTCAGTGGTGGGTAAATTATTCGAATCAATTCTGAGGGACAGGATAAACTACCACTTAGAAAGGCACGGATTAATCAGGGATAGTCAGCATGGATTTGTTAAGGGAAGGTCATGTCTCACTAACTTTATTGAGTGTTTTGAGGAAGTAACAAGGAACATTGATGAGGATAGTGCGGTGGATGTGGTTTACATGGATTTTAGTAAGGCATTTGATAAGGTCCCACATGGCAGTCTGGTCAATAAAATGAAAGCCCATGGGATACAGGGGAATGTGGCAGGTTGGATCCAAAATTGACTCAGTGACAGCAAACAAAGGATAGTAGTCAACGGATGTTTTTGCAAATGGAAAGCGGTTTTTCGTGGCGTTCCACAGGTCTCAGTGTTGGGTCCATTGCTGTTTGTGGTGTATATTACCACACGGGCAGCACAGTGGCGCAGCGGTTAGCACCGCAGCCTCACAGCTCCAGCGACCCTGGTTCAATTCTGGGTACTGCCTGTGTGGAGTATGCAAGTTCTCCTTGTGTCTGCGTGTGTTTCCTCCGGGTGCTCCAGTTTCCTCCCACATGCCAAAGACTTGCTGGTTGTTAGGTTAATTGGCCATTATAAATTGTCCCTAGTTTCGGTAGGTGGTAGGGAAATATAGGGGCAGGTGGGGATGTGGTAGGAATATGGAATTAGTGTAGGATTAGGATAACATGGATGGTTTGTGGTCGGCACAGACTCGGTGGGCAGAAGGGCCTCTTTCAGTGCTGTATCTCTTCAAAAAAAATTAATTATTTGGAATTAAATGTGGGAGCTATGATTGGGAAATTTGCTGATGACACAAAAATTGGCCGTGTAATTGATAGTGAGGAGGATGGCTGTAGACTTCAGAATGATATGAATGGATTAATTAAGTGGGCGGAAAAGTGGCAAATGGAATTCAATCTGGAGAAGTGTGAGGTAATGCATTTGGGGAGGGCAAACAAAGCAAGGGAATACACAATAAACGGGAAGATACTGAGATGGGTAGAGGAAGTGAGAGACTTTGGAGCGCATGTCCACAGGTCCCTGAAAGTGACAGGATAGGTAGATAGAGTGGTGAAGAAGGCATATGGAATGCTTTCCTTTCTTGGTCGACAAAAGCAGGGATGTAATGCGAGAACTGTTTAAAACGGTGGTTTGGCCACAGCTGGAGTATTGCGTACAGTTCTGGTCATCACATGACAGAAATGACATAATTGCTGTGGAGAGAGTACAGAGGAGATTTACAAGAATGATACTGTGGGTGGCTCTGAAAAGAACCTTTGGGTATTTGATAAAATCCTGGCAGATTGCCTTGGTTTTGGTGCCCGGACCGCTGGTTTTCTTGGGCAGCAGCATGGCCTAGATATTAGGCAGCACCCAGCCCTGAGTGATGGTCACCCCTCCCAGCAGATTGGTGAGCTCCTCGTCATTCTGGACAGCCAGCTGTAGGTGTCTGAGGATGTTGCGGGTCTTCCTGTTGTCCTGGGCCGCGTTACTGGCCAACTCGAGGATTTCAGCGTTCAGATATTCGAGCACAGCAGCCAGATAGACCGGGGCTCCGACACCCACATGCTCAGCATAGTTGCCCTTTCTCAGGAGCCTGTGAACACGGCCCACCGGGAACTGCAGTCCAGCCCAGGAGGAGCGAGACTTGGCCTTGGACCGAGCTTTCCCGCCGGTCTTTCCTCTTCCAGACTTTTCTTTTCCAAAGATATACTTGAGGACATTCCGGGCAGACCACTGCCTGATGGATTGGTGGTCAAAGGTGTTTTTCCACACAAACATTTCCACGAACGCACAGTCCAACTGGATGGAGCGTTCCGTGGCAATGTGACCAGATCCATCCTTCGCAACACCGGGGTCAGATAGAACCTCAGCACATAGTGACAGTTGCTGTTTGCATACTGGGGCTCTCCGCACAGCTTGATGCAGCCACATACTAAGGCGGCCATCAGGTTGAGGGCGATGTTGAGTACATTTTTTCGCCTTTATCCAGAGGTTTGAACATCGTGTCCCTCTGGACCCTGTCCATTTTGTGTCTTCAGATAAAGCGGGAATTGGCTCGGGTGATCGCCACAGCGCAGGAGTGGGGTATGGGCCAGACCTGTGCCACTTACAGCAACAACGTGAGCACCTTGCACCTGATGACCAGGTTCTTACCCATAATAGAGAGAGATCGCTGCTCCCACTTGCTCAGTTTATGTTGTACCCTGGCTACTCGCTCATCCCAGGTTTTGGTGCGCGTCCCGGCCCTTACAAACCATATCCCCAGCACCTTCAGGTAGTCTGACCTGACGGTGAAGGGGACAAAGGATCGGTCAGCCCAGTTTCCAAGGAACATGGCCTCGCTCTTGCCATGGTTAACAGTGGCTCCCGAATCCAGTTCGAACTGGTCGCAGATGCTCATCAGTCTGTGAATGGACAGCGGATCCGATCAGACTATAGCAACATCATCCATGTACAGGGAGGCTTTGACCTGAGTGACTCCGCTGCCTGGGATTGTCACCCCTCTTATGCCCGCATCCTTCCAAATAGACTCAGCAAAGGGTTCGATACAGCAAACACACAAGGCAGGGGAAAGAGGACAGCCCTGTCTGACTCCAGATTTGACTGGAAACTTTCTGATTCCCACCCAATTTTTTGGACTGGACTACTGATGTTTGTGGAGAGCAGTTTGATCCAATTGCAGATTCCCTCCTCAAACCCCATTTTGGAGAGCATATCCATCATGTATGTGTGCGATATCCTGTCAAAAGCCTTCTCCTGGTCCAGGCTGATGAGGCAGGTGTCCACCCTCCTGACCCGTACATAGGCGATCGTATCCCTAAGTAGCACGACACTATCAGAGATCTTCCTGCTGGGTACAGTACAGGTCTGGTCAGGGTGAATCACCAACTTCAGAGCAGACTTGACTCGACTGGCGATGACTTTGGACAGAACCTTGTAGTCTACATTAAGCAGTGAGATGGGCCGCCAATTTCTGATTTCTGCCCTCTCCCCCTTCTGCTTGTAGATGAGGGTGATGATGCCTTTCCTCATGGATTCTGACATGCTGCCGGCCAGGAGCATACTCTCGTACACTTCCAGCAGGTCTGGGCTGACCCAGTACCACAGGGCCGAATACAACTCAACTGGTAAGCCGTCGCTTCCGGGAGTTTTCTTCGTCTCAAAAGACTTGATGGCCTTTGTCAGCTTGTCCAGAGTTAGCGGTTTGTCCAGATTCTCCTTCATGCTGTCATCTCAGACCTCTGTGATAGATGACAGGAAGGACTGGGAGGACGTGCTGTCCATAGACTTCACGTCTTACAGCCCAGCATTCAAGGATTTGCTAATCCTTAGTATGTCGGAGTGTGAAGTTGTGACTGAGCCATCCTCTTCCTTCAGGCTGCTGATCACAGAGCTCTCTCTGTGTACCTTTTGGAAGAAGAAACGCGAGCACGTCTCATCCTGCTCAATGGAGCGGACTCTGGACCGGAAGATGATCTTGGAGGCCTCCGTGGCAAAGAGCGAGGCCTGCTGGCTCTACACCTCTTGGAGATCCTCCTTGACCTCGACCCCCATCGACTGCAGCCGTAGCAGATTTTGCATACTTTTCGGGAGTTGGGACATTTCCCTTTGTCTCTCTCTCGCCCTCTGAACACCTTTGGAGATAAAGAACCTCTTGATATTCACCTTGATCACTTCCCACCAGTGCACCGGATACTCAAGGAGGGTCTCACTGTTCTCCAACTTTTTCAATCTCTTTTGAGTTGCTCAATGTTCTCTGAGGTTAGTAGTGTAGCATTGAGCTTCCATGTCCCCCTGCCAACCCGCTGGTCATCCTGTAAGTGACAGTCAGCCAGTAAGAGGCAGTGGCTGGAGAAGAACACCGGCTTGACGTCGGTGGCTCTGACCGTGAAAACAGGGGACACATACAGGAAGTCAATCCTGGAACGGGCAGACCCGTCCGATCTTGACCAGGTGTATCTACGCTGCTCTCTGTCTGCAGGTTTGCTGAAGACATTGTGCAGTTTGGCATTTTTAAAGAATCTGGGCGTAGCGTCCAGTTTTCTGTCGTCACTGCCAGATTGTCCAGCTGCATCAATGATGCAGTTGAAGTCACCTCCAAGAATGATCGGCCTGGATGTCACCAGCAGCAGTGTGAGTTGCTGGAGGATGGTCAGCCGCTCACTGTATTCGACCGGGGCATATACGTTGCTTAAATGGAGCGGAGCATTGTTGTACATTACATCTGCTACGAGAAGGCGACCGCCCACCAGCATCTTAACTTCAGAGATGGTTAAATTGCCTCCCCGCAGCAGAATCCCCAGGCCGGAGGAACAGGAATCATTTCCCCTGGACCAGATCGATGTCCCATGGGATCACCATCGTGACCATTGCCTGTATGTGCTGCGGTGCAGGATTCCACACTCCTGACAAAACAGTACGCCGGCTTTGACCTTTGCGAAGTCATCCAAGGTTGAAACACATCACGTGGTGGATTTAACACAATGCATGTTAATCGAAGCAATCTTTATATCCACTATAAAGTTGGGTGTTGCTTACCACACCAGGTGTCCTTGCTAGTCCCAGTCCTTGAGTATGTCCCTGCATACCCATAGTGTACGCAAGCTGTTTCACATTCGTTGAGCCCAGAAACCCCTCATGGTTATTCATGAGGGTTTTGTTCCACTGGGGTGACATCGGCGGGTGGGGGGCGGGTCTAGTAGGCAGCAAGGCTTGGGTTGTCCTCTGCTGTTGGTGTCTTTCCCCTCGGTCCCTCCTCAAAGACATCACTGTTCCTGACTTCCGGAGCTGGAGCTGGAGTGCGCAGGACAGCAGCCTGAACTACAAATTCAATGTCAGATAGAACGGACAAACAGTACCTGATTGTGAAGTACAGAATTAATCTCAATAATGTAACCAGACTGCAGACTGAGCTACATGTTACACACAACTCCACAAATATCACAAGTGGTCAGACTGGAGGATACAGTATTAATTCCATTACTACAAACTGAATGCACTGTTATCTGCCAGGACATAAAGCATATTGTAAAATGAAAGGACACAGACCTGAAATGTTAATTGTGTTTCTCCCTCCACAAATGCTGCCTGAACTGCTGAGTATTTCCAGCATTTTTGTTTATTTCAGATTTCCAGCATCTGCAGACTTTTGCATTTATTTTAGAGTTAAAGAAACATTGCATTGTGAGGTGGGAGTGACTGCCCTTGACATCAAGGCAGCCTTTGACATGTATGGCAACAAGGCAGCCCTAGCAAAACCAGTGTAAATAGAAATCGGGGCAAAATGCTCTGCTGTTTGCAGTCATACCTAGCACGAAGGAAGATGGCTGTTGTTGTTCAGGTCAATCATCTCAGTCTCCGGACATTACAGCTGGAATTCCTCAGAGTGGTGTTCTCGGCTCAACCATCTGCAGCAGCTTCATCAACGACCTTCCCTCCATCACAAGGCCAGAAGTGTGGATGTTTTCTGATGATTGCGCAATGTTCAGCACCATTCATGACTCCTCAGATACTGAAGCAGCCCATGTCCAGATGCAGCAAGACCTGCACAACATCCAGGCTTGGGTTGATAAGTGGCAAGTAACATTGGCATCAGATAAGTGCCAGGCAATGACCATCTCAAACAAGAGAGAATCTAATCATCTCCCCTTGATGTTCAATGGCATTACCATCACTGAATCCCCCACCATTAACATTGACCATTGGTTACCATTGACCAGAAACTGAACTGGACCAGCCATATAAATGCTGTGACTGCAAGAGCAGGTCAGAGGCTAGGAATTCTGCGGCGAGTAACTTACCTCCTGTTTCCCCACATCCGTCCACCATTCACAAGACACAAGTCAGGAGTGTGATGGAATACTGCCCACTTGCCTGGATGAGTGCAGCTCCAACAACACTCAAGTAGCCTATTTGATTGCCCACATCCACCACCTTCAATATTCACTCCATTCACCACTGATGCACAGTGGCAGCAGTGCGTACCAGCTAAAAGATGCACTGCAGCATCACACCAAGGCTTCTTCGACAGTACCTTCCAAACCCAGAACCTCGACCACCGACAAGGGCAGCAGATGCATGGGAAAACTACCACCTGCAAGTTCCCCTCCAAGCCACACACCATCCTGACCTGGAACTATATCACCATTCCTTCACTGTCGCTGGGTAAAAATCCTGGAACTCCTTTCCAAACAGCACTGCTGGAATTCCTGCAGCTCAAGGACTGCAGCGGCTTAAGAAGGCAGCTCACCACCACTTTGACAAGGGCAATTTGGAATGGGCAATAAATGCTGGCATAGCCAGTGATGCCGACATCACACTAACAAATGAAAAAAGTGAGGAAATAGTGAAGGGCTTTTATAGAATACACGGAGACATGTTTCCACTTGTGGTGGTGTCTGAAACAAGAGCCAAAAATATAAAATCGACATTCATAAAACCAATGAGGAATTCATGAAAAAGGTATTTATGTAGTGAGTGGTTAGAATCTGGAATTTGCAACCACAGGGAGAGGTCGAGGCGAATAGTATTGATGCATTTAAGGGGAGGTGGAACAACTGTATGGGAAGAAAGGAATTGAGGGATATACATATGGGGCTTTATTTTTCTTTATTTGTGCATATGAAGCAGGGTGGCTGGAAATATGTGTAGAGCATAGAGAAGTTGGGACGATCCCAGTGCAGTGTTTTGTCTCGATGGATCTGCCCAGAATACTTGTGATGCAGGAGCTGGGAGCTTCAGTACTTCAGTGGAGACAGATACTGACACTGGTTTTCATTTGTGGGTGTTTTTAATGATTATTAATTGCAAAATTAAATTCACCTCTTTGTTATTTTGCACCTCCCCTGTTCTTGAGTTAAGACATATTTTTTCTTCATGCAGGCAAATACTTGAAGATATTGTGATGAATGTGATGGTTGCTGCACTCGAGGCACAAGGAACAGTGCAGCCAGCTCCTCTCACACACAGTAGGTACATTATCACTCAGAGTACAGAGGTATCGACAGTTAAACAGTTCCCTGGTCTCAGACTGCAGAAGTAGTCAGGCTCACATTGATTCCAAGTTCCAGAGACACATTTTCAATCCAACAATCAAACAAAGCAGGAGAGAAATAAGTTGTTTCCATTTCACCCCAATTCAGTCCCATTGACAGTCAGATACCTCAATCCCAGGTCAAAGTCACCCTCATTAACAGATTGAAATACAATGTGTCAATCTAAATATAATGCAGACTTCGCTATCAATTAAATATCAGATAGAATTGGCACACAGTATTGATTGAATGGCACAGAATCTCATGTAATGCTGTACCCTGAGATTTAAATTAAATACCATACTCAAAGCTCACATCCATTCATGATAAAGGATGTTTAAACATCCCCATAGTGTACCCTGAGATACAAGTTACATACAAGTTCAACATTCATTACAGTGAAAGTTCTAAGGTGCGGAAAGATATTGTAACCCGAGACACAAATTAGATACCAGTTCAGAACTCACCCACACTGTGAAATGGAAAGATACAGAATCAATTCCATTAGTGTAGATTGATCTAAATATTATATCCCATTCTAAAAACTCATACAATATCAAACTGAAATACAGTATCAATTCCATGAGTGTAGATTGATCTAAACATTGCCAGTCCAAAAATAAAACAGTATTAGATTAAGTAATGCTGACAGAAAGTGCAAACTGTGATGTAAATTAGATGCCTGAACTCACCCAGACTGCGGAATTTAAAAATACAGTCGACTGAGATACACATTATTTACCAGCCAAAAACATCTCAAACATTATCAGTGTGAAATAGATTATCAATTCCATTTGTGTAGATTGAAATCCACAGAACAAACCAGTAAAAAATCTCGTACAGCGGTATGGTGGTTTTGTGGTGACATTACAGGACGAGTAATCCTGAAGTCTCCACTAATGGTCCAGAGAAACAAGTTCAATTTCCATTACAACAGCTGGGTAATTATAGTATCATAGAATCAAAGAAAGGTGAAGGCACAGAAAGAGGCCACTTGGCCCATCGTGTCTGTGCCAGATGAAAAAATTTCCACCCGTTCTAATTCCACCTTCCAGCATTTGGTCTGTAGCCCTGCAGATTACAGCACTTGAAGTGTATATCCAGACTTCTTTTGAATGAATTGAGGCAGTGAGTTCCAGACCCCCACCACCCTCTGGCTGAAAAAAACTTTTCCTCATCTCCCCCGTAATCTTTCTACCAATCACTTTAAATCTATTTCCCCTAGTCACTGACCTCTCTGCTAAGGTAAATAGGCCCTTCACTTCAACTCTGTCCAGGCACCTCAAAATTTTGTATGTTTCAATGAGATTTCCCCTCAGCCTTCTCTGTGCCAAGGAGAACAGCCCCAGCCTATCCAGTCTTTCCTCATAGCTGCATTTTTCCAATCCCGGCAACATCCTCGTGAATCTCCTCTGTACCCTCTCGAGTGCAATTACATCCTTTCTGTAATGAGGTGATCAGAACTGCATACAGTATTCGTTGTGGCCTGACTAATGATTTATGCAGTTCCAGCATAACCTCCCTGCTCTTAAATCTATACATCGGCTAATAAAGGAAAGGATTCCATATGCCTTCTTACCACCTTATCGACCTGTCCTGCTACCTTCAGGGATCTGTGGACATTTACTCCAAGGTCCCTCACTTCCTCTACACCTCTCAGTATTCTCCCATTAATTGTGTACTCCTTTGCCTTGTTTGACCTCCCCAAATGCATCAACTCACACTTCTGAATTGAATTCTATTTGCCATTTTTCTGTCCATCTGACCAGACCATGAATATCTTCCTGCAGCCTACAGCTATCCTCCTTGCTATTTACCACACAGCCAATCTTTGTGCCATCTGCAAACGCATACCTCCTACCTTTACATCCATGTAGACTACATCAACTGCACTACCCTCATCTATCTTCCTTCTTAATTCTTCAAAATTTCGATCAAGTTGGTTAGACAAGATCTTCCCTTAACAAATCCATGCTGACTATCCTTGATTAATCTGTGCCTGTCGAAGTAACATTTTATCCTGTCTCTCAGAATAGATTCCAATAATTTGCCTACGACTGATGTTAGACTGACTGGCCTGTAATTATTTGGTCTCCCTCACTCCCTTTTTAAACAAAGGTACAACGTTAGCAGTCCTCCAATCCTCCATCACCACACCTGTATCCAGTGAGGTCTGGAAAATGATGATCAGCTCTTCTGCTATTTCCTCTCTTGCTTCTTTTTAACAGCCTGAGGTGCATTCCATCCGGCGCTCGTGATTTATCCACTTTCATATACACTAATCCCATTAATATGTCCTCTCTCCCTCTGTTGATCACATCCATACTTCACACCCCTCTTCCGTATCTACAATATATGCTTCTTCCCCCTCTTTTGTGAAGACAGATGCAAAGCATTTATTCAGAACAATGCCAGCTTCTTCTGCTCGACACATAGGTTACCTTTTTGCTCTTTTCTGTGCCCTACTCTTTCCTTATTTATCCTTTTACTCTCAATGAATTGATAAAACATCTTTGGGTTCACCATAATTTTGATTGCCAATATTCTTTAATGCTGTCGCTTAACTTTCCTAATTTCAATGTTGATTTCCCCCCTCCACATTCTGTACTCCTCTTGGCTTTCTGTAGTATTCAGTTCTCTGTGTTGGGCATAAACTTTCCTTTACTACCTTATTATACCCGTAAACTCCTTGACATCCATGGGGCTCTAGATTTGGCCTTCCCACCCTTTTTCTTTGTGGGAACATGTTGACTCTGAACCCCTTGAATCTCCCCTTTGAATTCTTCCCACTGCTCTGACACTGATTTACCTTCAAGTACCTGTTTCCAGTCCACTTTCGGTAAATCACTCCTCAGCTTAGTAAAGTTGGCCTTGCCCCAATTGAGAACTCTAACTCCTGTTCTGTCCTTGTCCTTTCCATAATTATATTAAAACTGACTGAATTATGATCACTACCACCAAAATGCTCTCCCACTGCCACTCCTTCCACCTGCCCTCTTCATTTCCTAAAACTGAGTCTAAAACTTCACCCTCTCTTGTTGGACTTGCTACATATTGGCTAAAAAAGTACTCCTGAATGCACCTCAAGAATTCTGCTCCCTCAATTCCCTCTACACGAAAAGTAGCCCAGTTAATGTTGGGGTGGTTCAAATCCCCTACTGTTCCTGCCCTATTGTTCTTGCACTTCTCAGATATTTGCCTACATATCTGCTCTTCCATCTCCCTCTGACTGTTTAGGGGTCTATAGTACACTCCCAGTAGTGTGATTGCCTCTTTTTTGTTCCTCAGCTCAATCTATACGGTCTCATTTGATAAACCTCCAACATATCATCTCTCCTGACAGCTTTAATAGTTTCTTTGACCAAAATTGCCACTCCCCCTCCTTTTTTATCCCCTTCTCTCTCACGTCTGAAAACCCTGTAACCAGGAAAATTGAGCTGCCATGCCTGTCCCTCCTTAAGCCATGTTTCTGTAATAGCTATGATATCATACTGCCATGTGTCTAACTGTGCCCTGAGCTCATCTGCTTCATTTGCTATACTCCTTGCATTGATTTAGATATCCTTGAGCAGTGCCAACATTTTTTGTTTTGAATTTCCGAATCAGTGTTTCCTCTCTCTTCCAAACTGCATTAATTTTCTGCCTTCCATTTTCATTTCCGATTTTGTCCCATCTGACTCTACCTTCCGGTCCCCATCTCCCTGCCAAACTAGTTTAAACCCTCCCCAACAGCACTAGCAAAACATCCTGCAAGGAACTCCGTCCCGGCTCTGTTCAGGTGCAACCCATCCAACCTGTCCCAAGAATCTAAAGTCCTCCCTCCTGCACCATCTTTCCAGCCACACGTTCATCTGTCTTATCCATCTATTCCTGTACATTCATCTGTCTTATCCATCTATTCCTGTACTCACTTGCACGTGGCACTGGGAGTAATCCGGAGATTATTACTTTTGATGTCCTGCTTGCTAATTTCTTACCTTGCTCCCTATTTTCTGAATGCAGCACAACATCCTTATATCTACCTATGTTGTTGGTTCTGATGTGGACTACCCCTGCTGGCTGTTCACCCTCCCCCTTCAGAATGCTCTGTAGCTGCTCAATGACATCCTTGACCCTGGCACCAGGGAGCCTACACTCCATTCCTGGATTCACGTCTGTGGCCACCGAAACACCTGATTGTTCCCTTGACGATTGAATCACCTATCACTATGGCTTTTCCAGTCTTCCCTGTACTCCCCTTTGCAGCTGAGTCACCCATGGTGCCATGGACTTGGCTCTGGCTGCACTCCCCAAGTGAAGCATCATTGTCCTCTGTATTCAGAACTGAATACCTGCTGGAGATTGAGACGCACTCGGGGTGTCCTGCCCGACCTGCCTGATTCCTTTTGACTGCCTGGTGGTCACCCATTCCCTCTCTCCCTGCATACTCTTAAGCTGTGGGGTGACCACATCTATAAACGTGTTATCTATGTAGAAAGAACAAAGAACAGTGCAGCACAGGAACAGGCCATTCGGCCCTCCAAGCCTGCGCCCATCTTGATGCCTGTCTAAACTAAAACCTTCTGCACTTCCAGGGACCATATCCCTCTATTCCCATCCTGTTCACGTATTTGTCAAGATGCCTCTGAAACGTTGCTATCGTACCTGCTTCCACCACCTCCCCAGGCAGCAAGTTCCAGGCACTCACAACCCTCTATGTAAAGAACTTGCCTTGCACATCCCCTCTAAACTTTGCCCTTGCACCTTAAACCTATGTCCCCTCGTAACTGACTCTGCCACCGTGTGAAAAAGCTTCTGACTCTTCATTCTGTCCATGCCACTCATAACTTTGTAAGCCTCTACCATGTCGCCCCTCCACCTCCGTCGTTCCAGTGAAAACAATCCGAGTTTATCCAACCTCTGCTCATAGCTAATGCCCTCCAGACCAGGCAACATCCTGGTAAACCTCTTCTGTACCCTCTCCAAAGCCTCCATGTCCCTCTGGTAGTGTGGCGACCAGAATTGCACGCAATATTCTAAGTGTGGCCTAACTAAAGTTCTGTACAGCTGCAGCATGACTTGCCAATTTTTATACTCTATGCCCCGACCGATGAAGGCAAGCATGCCATATGCCTTCTTGACTACCTTATCCACCTGCGTTGCCTCTTTCTGTGACCTGTGGATCTGTACGCCCAGATCTCTCTGCCTGTCAATACTCCTAAGGGTTTTGCCATTTATTGTATCCTTCCCACCAGTATTAGATCTTCCAAAATGCATTACCTTACATTTGTCCGGATTAAGCTCCATCTGCCATTTCTTCGCCCAAGTCTCCAACCGATCTATATCCTGCTGTATCCTCTGACAATCCTCATCACTATCCGCAACTCCACCAACTTTTGTGTCATCCGCAAACTTATTAATCAGACCAGCTACATTTTCCTCAAAATCATTTATCTATACTACAAACAGCAATGGTCCCAGCACTGATCCCTGCAGAACACCGCTAGTCACAGCCCTCCATTCAGAAAAGCACCCTTCCACTGCTACCCTCTGTCTTCTATGACCGAGCCAGTTCTGTATCAATCTTGCCAGCTCACCTCTGATCCCGTGTGACTTCACTTTTTGTACTAGTCTGCCATGAGGGACCTCGTCAAAGGCTTTACTGAAGTCCATATAGACAACATCTACTGCCCTTCCTTCATCAATCATCTTCATCACTTCCTCAAAAAACTCGATCAAGTTGGGGAACACTATGCTGCCTCTCGCTAAGAAATCCATTTGTTTCCAAATGGGAGTAAATCCTATCTCGAAGAATCCTCTCCAATAATTTCCCTACCACTGAATTAAGGCTCACCGGCCTATAATTTCCTGGATTATCCTTGCTACCCTTTTTAAACAAAGGAACACCATTGGCTATTCTCCAGTCTTCTGGGACCTCACCTGTATCCAATGAGGATACAAAGATTTCTGTCAAGGCCCCAGCTATTTCTTCCCTTGCCTCCCTCAGTATTCTGGGGGAGATCCCATCAGGCCCAGGGGACTTATCTACCTTAATGCTTTGCAAGATGCCCAACACCTCCTCCTTTTTGATAACGACATGACCCAGACTATCTACACTCCCTTCCCTATACTCATCATCCACCAAGTCCTTCTCTTTGGTGAATACTGATGCAAAGTACTCATTTAGTACCTCGCCATTTCCTCTGGCTCCACACATAGATGTAGCTCTCATCCTCACCAATGCAGCACAGTGTCGCCAGTTACCGCTCAAGTTCCAAAACCCAGAGCTCAAGCTGCCAAAGTTGACATCACTTCCTGGCACAAATGGTTCTCCAGGATACGGGAAGCATCTGGGAGCTCCCACATAGCACAGGAGGTGCACGCTCGAGATTGAAGCACCCCTGCCATTCCTTTATGTATTAGTTGACCCTTTGCTGCTGCTAAAATAAAGCCTGACAAATTCTACAACACCTTAGAATTATGAATAAAACCTTACTAGTACTGATAAATCCTAATAAAAATCAATACAGTTCACTAGTTAAAATAAACCTTACTGAAAAAAAACATACTCACCGGCTACTCACTTGTTCCTTATTATTGATACTTTTTTTTTTAAGTCTGCCAGTTGTTGAGATGCGAGAACCCAGCTATTTACACATCCACCCCAACAGTGGTGTACTAACGATTTACTGATTCTCCGAAACAGCATTTGCTCACAACCAATCACCTTGCAGCTTTCCTGTGATGTCACTATTCACTTTGTTTTCACACTACGGCGGCCTGGACTCTTGTCCGCTCCACTCTCGCTGATTCCCGCTCTTTGAGCGAACTTGAACCCGAACTCGATCTGTCTCTCGCTGTCACTCTCTGGGGTCTTTATGCTCCATTCCACTCTCGCTGCTCCCTACTCTCAATGTATCAATCTATGTTTGTCTTGTGTTTAATTTAAAATATGAATTAACTGTATTTTACAACTGTAGGTTTTATTTGGTAGTCCTGTGCAAGTTGTGGATTGGTATTCAATATTTAGCTCTGTGAAAACGATCGTGAATGAAAATATAACTTCGGTGGGCTGGTATGCAAGCTCCAAGTCCTTCAGTTTGTCATAATCGATTTGATACTGTATCATTCAGTCTTAAACTTTGTGGGATTTTTGGACTGTTATGTAATGTGTAGCTCGGTCTAACGTCTGATGTATATTATTGGGATTTATAGCATCATAGGAAATAGGGGCAGTAGGCCATTCGGCCCATCGGCCTGCTCTACCATTCAAATAGCTCGTGGCTGATCATCTACCTCTACGCCATTTTTCGCCACTATCTCCATATCCCTTGATCTCATTAGTATTCGGAAATCTATCAACTTCTGTCTTGAATATGTTCAATGATTGAGCCTCCACAGCCCTCTGGGGTAGAGAATTCCACGGATTTGCCACACCAAGTAAAGACATTCCTGCTCATCTAAGTCTCAAATGCCCGGCCCTTATTTTGAGACTGTGTCCTCTTGTTCTAAACTCACTAGCCAGAAGAAACCTTCTATCCATATCGACCCTGTCAGACCCTGGAAGAATTTTGTAAGTTTCAATTAGATCATCTGTCATTCTTTGAAACTCTAGAGAATACAGGGCCAGTTTCTGCAGTCTCTCATCATCTTCCATCCCAGGGGATTAGTCTGGTGAACATCTGTTGCACTCCCTCTATGACAAGTGTCAGGCAAACCCCCACCTGCCAAGACTGAGGGACACATTATTTCACCGCATGAACATTAAAACTTAAAAATTGCAAGCCCCAGACTGGAAAGACATTTGCATAGTAACAGACAGTGTTGAAACAATGGGGACCCAGTTGTTGCTTCCCCAATGCACAGAAGAAATGGTCAGACCAGTTTTAGTCACATGACTAACTGGCTATTCCAGAGGTTTGAACTGAGAGTTTTTAAATTGGAGAAAACAGTACTTGAAATCAGAAAGCACTTTTCTCCTGGACTGATAAGACCTCCCTCCTGCCTGCCTCCATCTCTTCCCCACGGAACTGAATCTTGTGAAAACAGATGAAGCTCAAAGAGAGAAAAGTCTCCTACGTGAACAAGGTTTAAGAAGAACACTAGGCCCCAACGAACAGCAAGACTAACTACAATCAAGTGAGCATGCAGCAGAGTAAAATAAAACGTTAGAGACTGCCTCAAACCTTTCACCTAACAATTTTTTCTCTTTTCTGTCCTTATTTGCATGTGTGTATCGCGTATGCATGCTAGCGTGGGCACGTCGTATATCCGTATGGGTGAACCGTATTAGAGTTTAAGTAAGTTTAATAAATATCGGTTTTCTTCTTTAAACCAAAGAAAGCTTGTTTTTGCTCATTACTTTGCCTTATAATTGGAAAGCTGTGAACAAGGATTCACAAAGGGGGAGCTCAAAACACAATGTGTTTAAAAATTAAGCCCTGTTACAATAAGACCAGGTGAAGAAATTAACAGACCCCGAGACACCTTTCTCACCTGGTCGTAACACAAGTATATACTTCCCGAGATAAAGAAACCACAATTGTACAGAATATTCTCGGTGTGGTCTCACCAAGTCATTATACAATTGAAGCAATACATCTTTACTCAGGTACTCAAATCCCCTTTCAATGAAGCCAACATACAATTTGCCTTCTTAATTGCTTGCTGCACCTGCATACTAGCTTCCAGTAGCTCATGAACAAGGACATCCATCTCCAACAAGAGAGAATCTAACCATCTCCCCATGAGATTCAATGGTAGTACTATCACTGAATCCCCCACTATCAACAGACTAGGGGCTACCACTGGCCAGAAATTGAACTGGAGTAGCCATATAAATACCGTGGCTAAAAGAGCAGGTCAGAGGCTAGGAATCCTGTGGCGAGTAACTCATCTCCTGACTCCCAAAAGCCTGTCCACCATCTCTTAGGCACAAGTCAGGAGTGTGATGGAATATTCTCCATTTGCCTGGATGGGTGCAGCTCCAACAACACTCAAGAAGCTCGACACCATCCAGGACAAAGCAGCCCACTTGATTGGCACCCCATTCACAAACATTCACTCCCTCCACCACTGACGCACAGCAGCACCAGTGTGTACCATCTACAAGATGCATGGCAGAAACACACCAAGGCTCCTTCGACAAAACCTTCCAAACCCGCAACCTCTACCACCTAGAACGACAATGGCAGCAAATGCATGGGAACACCGCCAGCTGCAAGTTCTCCCCCAAGCCACACACCATCCTGACTTGGAAGTATATTGCCATTTCTTCACAGTTGCTGGGTCAAAATTCTGGAACTCCCTAACAGCACTGTGGGTGTACCTACCCCACATGGACTGCAGCGGTTCAAGAAGGCAGCTCACCACCAACTTCTCAAGGGCAATTAGGGATGGGCAATATATGCTGGTCTCGCCAGTGACACCCACAACCCATGAATGAATAAAAAAGAAATCCAGGTCCCTTTGAACATCGACACTTCCCAACCTCTCACAATTTAACAAATGCTCTGTCTCTCTGCTTTTTCTACCAAAGTGGAGAACTTCACACTTACTCACATTATATTCCATCTGCCATGTTCTTGCCCATTCCCTTTCCTTGTCCAAATCCCCTTGAAGCCTCCTTGCATTCATTCTGTACCTTTCAATCATGTAAATTTTGTCTGTTCTGTTTCAGATTTTATATTTAAAATGTGACCATGGTGACAGAGTTTATACAGATCTGATAGTGAGTTTGTTTTTGGACTGTGATTGATGTATCAACCTGTCAGCTGAACTGAATTGGAGTGAAATGGAAACAACTTCTGTCTCTCCTGCTGTTGTTTGACTGTTGGATTAAAAATGTGTCTCTCGACTTTGGCATCAGTGTCTGTCTGACTACTTCTTTTGCTTGTTCCAGTGGAACTGATGAGCTGGCAGTATCTCTGTGCTTTGGGAGTGATCCTGTACCGACTGTGTGTTGGAACGAGCTCGCTGCACTTTTTCTTGTGGCCAGGAATCACCACATCGCCACATCCATTCAGGTTCCTTCATGTATTTGCCTGCAGGAATGAAAAGTAACTCTTAAACCTTAAGAACTGGTGAGATAGAAGATACAAAAGCGATCAATGTAATCGTCCCAATAATAATCATTATGAACAATCACAAAATGAAAACCAGGAACACAAACAGTGTCAGTGTCTGACTCCACTGCAGTACTGCAGTATTCAGCTTCTGTCTACCAGGTGTTTGCAGTGGTTTTACAACAAGTTTGTGACATTCAGAAACAACACAAGCCCTGCACTGCTCAATGACTGGGACTGTCCGATAGAGCAGTGACCTTTACACAGTCACATTTCTATTTCAACGGAAAACAAGCAGCCACTATTTAAAATGTGCCTTTCACACTTCTCACCTGGTGTCTGCAATAAATGCTCTTTGTCTAACTGTCCACATCGTTATTTTGCGGCTATTTCCCCCCCACTGTTCACAATCCAACGAACAGTGAGAGACTGGAACTAAAGCAGGAAAATTCCCTCTCCTTTGGGTGGTGAAATTGTCAGTGATTTTCAATAGTGATTTCTTCCCATTGTGTCTCCCTGAGCCTGTACAGACACTGTCCGAGAATGAACTCTCCCTTCCCCGTGTACCCGGCTCACTCCATGTTCCGGGAGCAGCTCCTGCTCCACAGTGCCTGTTCCAAACACTCCCCCTCAACTTCCCACCACTCAATGCTAATCTCTGAGCACATCTGCGGACACGCTCCCAAAGCAGTGGCTGCTGAAAGCAGATGCTGTTTGTTCCCTTCCCCCGGATCCGGGAAGTCTCCATTAGCAGCTGATTTAAAGCATCTTCCCCTCATTGAGTGAATGGCCTCACAGACTGGGTTGGGGAAAGGCTGCGCATGCGCACCAATCCTTATTGTGCCGTCACATTGGGGGCGGGGTTATGTCGCGCTTGCGCAGATCTTTGCAGCAATTCCGCATTCAGACATGAATGGGAACTTTCCCCATTTCACCCTCATCAAAGTCCCAAAGAAAGAAAGTGAAGAGGGGCTTGGACTGGAGGGAGGGAGGGGCGGAGTAGGGGGAACCTAGAACCCAGAAAGCTGCCCACTTGCCCCATTTAGATGCTCAATTTGCGGTCATTCCCTGCAGGGGGTTTGTTATTATTGAGCCCCTCCTGGTAAAACAATCCGATAGAAAGAGGGGAGAAAGGAGGGAGCCGGTGTGTTTTCTGGGACCTTGCAGAATTCATTTCAGCAGCAAAAGTCCCGGGTTATATTAACCCGAGTGAAACACGCTGTCAGTGAGAGGAAAACCGAACGGCCCTTTTCATCTTTTCATTGGAAACAAAGTAGAGCCGGAAGTGCGGCGAGCAGAGCAGACACACAAGCTCAATGACAGGAGAGCTCGGCCGTCCCTGAGTTTCAGCTCCCGGCTCTTACATTTCCTCATCCACACTGTCTTTACTGTGGATGCTCAGGGGTTCCTTGTCGGATCTGAGGACTGTATCCATTAAACATTCTGAGTCAGGAGATCCACACACTCTCTGTTATCAAGATTTATGGGCAGGAATGTTTCAAAACTTTGTCTATGAAATCATTGTATTATTCACAGAACTAATGAGGCAATCGGTTCATTATTCAGGCCTTGAACTTGGTTTGGGAAGACCGAAAACTGAGAGGTTCAGCACCTTTCCACTTCTTCACTAATCTAACTGATTTTTTTGATGAAGAAACAGAAAAGGTTGATGAAGGGAAAGCAATGGATGTTTTCTATATGGATTTTAAGAAAGCGTTTGAGAAACTACCACATAAAAGGCTGGGTAACAAAACTGAGGCTCCTGGAATAGGAGGGTCTGTATCTGCTTGGATTAAAAAATGGCTGAAATAACAAAAAAACGTGAGTATTTGGTTGTTTTTCAGAATGGAAGATGGTGGACAGTAATGTCCACAAGGGTCAGTGCCAGGACCACCATATATACAAATGACTTGAATATTGGAATCACAGAATCACAGAATTGTTACTGCACAGAAGGAGGCCATTTGGCCCATCATGTCTGCACTGACTCTCCAAATGAGCAATTCACCTCATGTCACTTCCCCGTCCTCTCCCCATAATCCTGCACGTTCTTCCTTTTCAGATAACAGTCTAATTCCCCTTTGAATGCTTCAATTGAACCTGCCTCCATCACATTCTCAGGCAATTCATACTTTAACCACTCGCTGCATGAAAAAGTTTTTCCGCATCTCGCTTTTGCTTCTTTTAGCTTTAAATCTGTGCCCTCTTATTCTCGATCCTTTCACAAGTGGGAATAGTTTCTCCCTATCCACTCTGTCCATTTTGAATACCACTATGAAATCTCCTCTTAGTCTTCGTTTCTCCAAGTAAATCAGTCCTAACTTCTCCAATCTATCTTCATAACTGAAGTTCCTCATCCCTGGAACCATTCTCATGAATCTTTTCCATAATCTCTCCAATGCCTTCACATCTTTCCTAAAGTGTGGCACCCAGAACTGGACGCAGTACTTCAGCTGAGTCTAGTGTCTTGTACAAGTTCAACATGACCTCCTTGTTCTTGTACTCTATGCCTCTATTACTAAAGCTGAGGCAACTGTATGCTTTATTAACAACTCTCTCAACCTATCCTGCCACCTTCAATGACTTATACCCTCAGGTCCTTCTGCTCCTGCACCCCATTTAGAATTGTACCCTTTATTTTATATTGTCTCTCCATGTTCTTCTGACCAGAATTTATCAATTGACATTTCTCGACATTGAACTTCACCTGCCATCTGTCTGCCCTTTCCACCAACTTGTCCATGTCCTTTTGAAGTTCTACACTATCCTCCTCAGAGTTCACAATGCTTCCAATTTTCATAACATCCACAAACTTTGAAATTCTGCCCTGTATACCAAGGTCTAGGTAATTAATATATATCAGGAAAAGCAGGAGTCCCAACACTGACCCTTGGTGACCTCCACTCCAAACCTTCCCCTAGCCCGAAAAACATCCATTGATCACTACACTTTGTTTCCCGTCACTCAGCCAATTCCATTTTTTTTAGAGATACAGCACTGAAACAAGCCCTTCGACCCACCGAGTCTGTGCCAACCATCAACCACCCATATATACTAATCCTACACTAATCCCATATTCCTACCACATCCCCACCTGTCCCTCTATTTCCCTACCAGCTACCTATACTAGGGGCAATTTATAATGGCCAATTTACTTACCAACCTGCAAGTCTTTTGGCTTGTGGGAGGAAACTGGAACACCCGGCGAAAACCCACACAGACACAGGGAGAACTTGCAAACTGCACACTGGCAGTACACAGAATTGAACCCGGGTCGCTGGAGCTGTGAGGCTGCAGTGCTGCACTGTGCCACTGTGCCATCCATATCCCTGTTACTACTGTCCCTTATACTCCATGAGTTATAAATTTGCTCACAAGTCTGTTGTGTTGCATTGTATCAAACACCTTTTGAAAGGCAATAAAAGCAAAATACTGCAGATGCTGGAAATCTGAAATAAGTTCACGTTTCAGGTCAGTGACCTTTCAGATGCTGCCAGACCTTTTGACAGTCCATGTCGACCACATCAACAGCATTGCCCTCATCAACCCTCTCTGTTACCTCATCAAAAAAACTCCAGCAGCACAGTTAAACGTGATTTTCCCTTAAGGAATCTATGCTGGCTTTCTTGAATTAACCCACATTTGTCCAAGAGACTATTAATGTTGTCTCGAGTTATTCTTTCGATAAGTTTCCCCACCTTCGAAATTAAACTGACTGGGGAGTGGGACGAGGTGAGTTGCTCTGGCAGAGAGCCAGCACGGGTTCGACAGGCTGAATGGCCTGCTTCTATGCTGTAGCCATTCTATGATTTTATGATTCTAGTAGCAACTGTTGGTGGAGAGGCAATGATGCAAGAATGTGTTGACAGAAAGGGGAAAATCTCGGCTGGTGTGTGTTTGCAGCATTTGCAGCTTGTGTTCGGGTTTGTGAATAAAGGTGATTTGGAAGCTGTGTTCCAGATTGAAGTGTTGATTGGAAGCAAGAAGTTGATGTAAATAAAGAGTAAAATGTGTTAACACAAAGCGTGTTGTGAATGCGGGTAGCAGTAAATAATGTGTTGGTGAATTATTTGTGTTAATAAATTCCACTGCGCCCTCTGCTGCAGGCTGCTGTTTCTATCCAACTGTGTATTGGTGTTGTGTGTTTGCGAGATAAATGCTTGTTTCAACGCTGTTTATGAAGCGATAGCATTGCACTCAAACAGTCCCAGACATAGCAACACACGTACAAAAGCAAAATACTGCGGATACTGCAAATCTGAAACATAAACAGAAAATGCTTGAAATGCTCAGTAGGTCTGGCAGCATCTGTGCAGAGAGAACAGTAAACATTTCAGGTCTGTTTCGTTAACTCAAGTTAACTTTGTTTCTCTCTCCACAGATGCCGCCAGACCTAATGAGCATTTCCAACATTTTCTGTTTTTATTACAGCAACACAGGTGTTGGGAGGCTCAGCCTGGCTACACAATGTTACAAGGACGCTGAGCAACACCATCGACAATGGGACACAGAGAGAAAAACACAGAAAACCAAGAATAGACTATTAGGAAGCAGAAAGTGAGGGACAGACAGAGCGAGAGAGAGACAATGAGACTGAGATAGAGAAACAGGGCACTTGTCTGAAATAAACACAAGAAATGCTGGAAATACCCAGCAGCTCTGGCAGCATCTGTGGAGAGAGAAACATAGTTAACGTTTCAGGGAGTGACCCTTCTTCAGAACTGACAAATATTAGAAATGTAAAAGATTTGAAGCAAGTAAAGCAGGTGGGGGGGGGGGGGGAGAGAGATAACAAAAGAGAAGGTGTTGATAGGACAAGGTCACAGAGAATAACTGACCAGAAGGTCATGGAACAAAGGCCAACCGTATGTTAATGGTAAAATAAAAGCAAAATACTGCGGATGCTGGAAATCTGAAACAAAAACAAGAAATGCTGGAATCACTCAGCAGAGTATGTTAATGGTGTGCTGAAAGACAAAGCATTACTGCAGAGAGGGTGTAAATAGACTGTAAAGCACAGAGCACTCCAAGCACAAGCATTAAAAAAATTAAAAAGCAGAAACAGTGGGTAGGCACAGTAGAAACAAACTAAACACACGAAAAAGCTAAAATAAAATAAGCAAATTAAAAAGAAAAAAAGGAAAAATAACTACACATAAAAAGGAGAGGGTGGGGGGATTGTGTGGTGGGTGCTGTCATGCTCGGAAATTATTGAATTCAATGTTCAGTAAAGGTTTTCCGTCTTATTGTTTTACTTTCTGTTACTCACCATCTCCTGACTGTGACCATTTGCCGTCGTTTTACATCTGCTGGTGGAGAGGAGGCGCTGCAGGAATGGTTTAACAAAGAGGAGAGACTGGGGTGAAACGTGTTTGCAGCTGGTGCAGCTTGTGTTCCTGTGCGCAACAAATTGGTTTGTGAGACTTGTTGCTGATTGATGTATTGAGTGGAAGAAAAAAGCTGATTGCAATAAAGCGTTTGAAGAAGCATGATGTGATTGTGGATAAACACTTGATGTTTTGAAAGTAAACAATTTGTGTTACTACAAAACACGAATAGCAGAGAATGCTTTCGATCCATCGACCTCTGGGTTATGGGCCCAGCACGCTTCCGCTGCGCCACTCTGCTACCGGGTGACTGTGATTTCAACTGCCTATTAGTGAAATATGATCATTTCCCCAATTTTTTTTTAACAAAATCGGATTGTTGTCAGATTGCTCAAGAACCCAGACTCAGCAACACACTCGCTGACAGACTCACCCTCACTGCACAATGGCACAAGGACACTGAGTAACAGCACCGACAATCAGGCAGGCAGAGAAAGACACACAGAAAACCAGGAAGAGATTTCAGGACCCAGAAAGGAACAGACAGAGAAAGTTACTGAGCAAACCAGCAAGAGACAGCGAAAGACGGATGATTTATGGAAACGTGTTCTCTGTTAAGATGTCCCCTGTGTTCTTTTAAAGATATTTCCTGCTGTGTAATAGAATATTTTCAGTGTTTTCTGTTTTAAGCTCTCCCTCTTGTCCTGGCCAGTATTTATCCCTCAACGTCACTAAAACAAGTGATTATCTGCTCATTATCAGATTGATCTTCGTGGCAAATTGGATGCAGCATTTCCTACAACAGTGACTATGTTTTAAACGTCCTTCACTGGCTCTCTGGGTCTTTCGCACAGCATGAGGCTGTGTGTGAGATCCCAGTCCAACCCACATTCCCTGTGTGAGAGCCCAGTCCACCCACATTCCCTGTGTGAGATCCCAGTCCATCCCACATTCCCTATCTGAGATCACAATCCACCCCACATTCCCTGTGCACGATAATAATTTGCTTCTTTTCTTTCTTACTGTATTCGCTGTTGTGTAAAGATGCTCTCTGGTATTATGTAAAATGGTTCCCTGTTGGGTAAGGATCTTCTCAGTTGTGTAAATATGATCCGTCTTGTGTAAAAGTGTTCCCGGTTGTTTAAATATGTTGCCTGCTCTGTAATGTAGAGCTGAGTCTGCACTAATGGAATTGCGACAGTATCTTCCAGTCTGATACTGTATGAGGGCTGGAATATGATCCAAAGCTCAGTCTATACAAATTGAATTGCTATTGTATCTTTCAGTTTCACAATCTGGGTGCGTTTTAAACTGAAATCTCAGTTTGTTTCTCAGGTTATACTATATTTCAGATTCTCTCAATCTGATAACGCACTTTAGACTTAGACTTATATAGAGTCATAGAGTTATACAGTACAGAAACAGGCCATTCGGCCCATCGTGTCTGTGCTGGCCATCAAGCACCAAAGTATTCTAATCCCATTTTCCTGCACTTGGCCCGCAGCCTTGTATGCTATGACGTTTCAAGTGCTCATCTAAATGCTTCTTAAATGTTGTGAGGGTTCCTACCTCTACCACCCCTTCAGGCAGTGTGTTCAGATTCCAACCACCCTCTGGGTGGAAAACAATTTCCTCAAATTCCCCTCTAAACCTCTTTCCCTTTACCTTAAATCTTTGCCCCCTGGTTATTGACCCCTCCGCTAAGGGAAGAAGTCTCTTCCTATATAACCTATCAATGCCCCTCATAATTTTGTATTCTTCAATGATGTCCCCCCTCAGCCTTCTCTGCTCTAAGGAAAACAACCCTAGCCTTTTCAGTTTCTCTTCATAGCAGAAATGCTCCAGCCCAGGCAACATCCTGGTGAATCTCCTCTGCACCCTCTCCAGTGCAATCACATCCTTCCTATGGTATGGTGTCCAGAACTGTACACAGTACTCCAGCTGTGGCCTAACTAGCGTTTTATACAGCTCCATCATAACCTCCCTGCTCTTATATTCTATGCCTCCACTAATAAAGACAAGTACCCCATATGCTTTCCTAACCACCTTATCTACCTGTGCTGCTGCCTTCAGTGATCTATGGACAAGTACACCAAGGCCCCTCTGACCTTCTGTACTTCCTAGGGTGCTACCATCCATTGTCTATTCCCTTGCCTTGTTAGTCCTCCCAAAGTGCATCTCCTCACACTTCTCAGGATGAAATTCCATTTGCCACTGCTCCGTCCATCTTATCAGCCCATCTATATTGTCCTGTAACCTAAGGCTTTCCTCCTCACTGTTACAACATCACCAATTTTTGTGTCATCTGCGAACTTACTTATCATACCTGCTATATTCACGTCTAAAACATTAATAATTATGTATCTAATGTATATGTCAGGATGCACTATGGGAATTAATACTAAAACTTATAAAATCATAACGTGAGTAAATATTAAGCTGGTATTTAATTTGAATCTCAGATTATGTTATTGAGGTTAATTCTGTAACTTTGAAACGGGAACCATGTGTCAGTTCTATGTGTATTTAATTTGTAGCTGAGGTTGCACTATTGTGGGATTGACACACTGATAATTTGATAGTGGGTGAGAATTTGGGCTGGGATTTATGTATCTACCTGTCAGTGGTACTGAGTTATGGTAACAGGGAAACAACGTCTGTCTCTCATGCTCTGTTGGATAGATGGATTGAAAATGTGTCTCTGGAACTATTTCTGCTGTCTGAGACTGTGGAACTGATGACCTGTCTGTGTTTCTGCGCTCTGTGAGTGATAATGTACGGACTGTGTGTGAGAAGGAGCTGGTGACACTCTTCCTTGTAACTTGGTGGAGGAAACATCCCATTTACTCTGGCTTCTTCATTTATTTTCCTGTTGAAACAAAAGTATGTTTTACAACTCAAGTACAGGTGAGGTGGAAGATACAAAGACCATCAGCTTAATGTCTCGATTAATAATCATTATGAACGGCCACAAAGGAACCCCAGGGATACAAACATTATCAAATATTTGACTCCACTGCAGTACTGCAGCACTCAGGGTCTGTATCCTTGGAGTATTGGGCGCGATGACAACAATGTAATGATATGTAGACAGAGCCCAAACCCTGCACTGTTCCATGAATAGAAATATCCGATGGAGCAGAGACATTTGCACTGGTCAGATTTCCATTTATTGCTCCCATGGCATTAACCTGTTTAAAATGAGCCTGTCTTAGGTCTCACCTGGCGACTTACAGATGCTCTTTGTATAACTCCCCACATTCTTCCTCTCTGGCTCTGTTTCCGCTCTTCACTGTCAAATAGCAACAAACCGGCTGAGACTGGAACTAAACCAGGAATATTCACTGCTGGTCTGGGGAGAGGAAGCAGCATTGAATTTCAATAACAAATTCTTCCCATTCTGTCTCCATCCCCTTGTCCACACACGCCGAGAATGGTCTCTCCCTTCCCCCACTCACTCCATGTTCCGGGACCAGTTCCTGCTCCATTCCGCCTCTTACAAACAGCCCCCGCCTCTCCCTGAACTTGACCCCGGACTCGATACTGATCTCTGAGTCCATCTGCGGATACGGTCCCAAAGCGATGTGCTGCTGTTTGCTCCCTTCCCCCGGGACCTGGATCTTTTCATTCGCGGCTGTTTTAAACCATCTTCTTCCGCTCACAGGCAGTGCTGGGGGAGGGGAGCGCAGGCGCAGATTTCTGCAACAATTCCGCAAACAGAAACATGGAAAATTTGGGGCAAACAATGAGTCCATTCGGCCCATCCTGTCCACGCCAGCGCAAAGGGAGCGATTCATCCCATAGTTGTTGTTTTTGGACCGTGAAGTGTGGAAACAGAAGCGGACAGTCAGGATGTGGGGAGTTACACAAAGAGAATCTATTATCAGCACCAGGTGAGAAGTGTGAAGGACACATTTTAAACAGTGGCTGTTTGGTTTCATTTGAACGGTTAGACCATGGGAGCGGGAACTGGAAATCTGACCTGTGTAAAAGTCCCTGTTCCGTCGGTCAGTCCCATTCATGGCCCAGTGGATTGTTTCTGGATGTCATTAAATTGTTGTAAAATGGCCAAAGCCCCTGGTATGCAGTACCTGGGGCCTGCAGGACTGCAGTGGAATCAGACACTGACTCTGTTTGCATTGCTGGGTTTCTTTTGTGATTGTTCATAATGATTATTCATTGAAAAATTGTTTTGGTCACTTTTGTATCTTCTACCACATCTCTTCCAGAATTATAATAAATACTTTTTCTTTCTACAGGCAAATACTTGAAGGAAGTAAAATAAATGTAATGATTCCTCGACACAAGGGGAAGTGCAGCCAGCTCCTCACACACAGTAAGTACAGGATCACTCACAGAGAGCAGAGACAACAATTCCACAGTCACTGACAGCAGAAGTAGTCAGACCGGCACTGATCCCAAGTTCCAGAGACATTTACTCAATCCAACAGTCACACAGAGCAGGAAAGACTGAAGTTGTTTCCATTTCACCCCAACTCAGTCCTACTCACAGGTAGATACATCAATCCCAGTCCAAAATCACACCCACTATCAGATTGCAAGGCATTGTGTCACTCTTACAAGAGAGCAGCCTGAACTACAAATTCAATGTCAGATGGAACAGACAAACAGTACCTGATTGTAAAGTACAGAATTAATCTCAATA
Source organism: Heterodontus francisci (assembly GCF_036365525.1). Classification (NCBI taxonomy): domain Eukaryota; kingdom Metazoa; phylum Chordata; class Chondrichthyes; order Heterodontiformes; family Heterodontidae; genus Heterodontus; species Heterodontus francisci. The sequence continues at coordinate 1,875,178 of NW_027140380.1, read as the reverse complement.
ATGTACCCAGACTGCAGACTGAGCTCCATGTTACACACCACTCCACGAATCTCACAAATAGTCAGAGTGGAAGACACAGTATTCATTCCATTACTGCAAACTGAATGAACCTGATCTTACATACAACAGATTATAAGATGAAAGGCCACAGACCTGAGAAATTAACTCTGCTTCTCTCTCAACATATGCTGCCTGACGTGCTGGGTATTTTCAGTATTTTATGTTTTTATTTCAGATTTCCAGCATCTGCAGAATTTTGCTTTTATTTTAGCGTTCAAGAAACATTGCATTGTGAGGTGAGAGTGACTGCCCTTGACATCAAGGCAGCCATTGACCTTGTATAGCATCAAGGAGCCCTAGCAAAACTGGAGTCAATGGGAATTCGGGGGAAAACATTTTTTTTTAAAAGAAAGTTAATACCAAGCATAAAGGAAGATGGCTGTGGTTGTTCAGGTCAGTCATCTCACTCCCAGGACATCACTGCAGTAGTTCCTCAGGGTATTGTCCAAGGACCAACCATCTTCAGCTGCTTCATTAATGACCTTCCCTCCATCAAAAGGCGAGAGGTGGGGATGTTGGCTGATGATTGCACAATGTTCAGCACCATTCATGACTCCTCAGATACTGAAGCAGCCCGTGTCCAGATGTAGCAAGACCTGGACAACATCCAGGCTTGGGCTGATACCTGGCAAGTAACATTCGTGCCACATAAATGCCAGGCAATGACCATCTCAAACAAGAGAGAATCTAATCATCTCCCCTTGATGTTCAATGACATTGCCATTGCTGAATCCCCCACCATTAACATCTTGGGGATACCATTGACCAGAAACTTAATTATACCAGCCACATAAATGCTGTGGCTGTAAGAGCAGGTCAGAGGCTAGGAATTCTTCAGCAAGTAACTCACCTCCTGTCTCCCCAATACCTGCCAACTATTTACAAGGCACAAGTCAGAAGTGTGATCAAATATTCTCCCCTTGCGTGGATGAATGCAGCTTTAACAACACTCAAGAAGCTCGACGCCATCCAGGACAAATTAGCCCGCTTGATTGGCATCGCATCCGCCACCTTAAATATTCACTCCCATTACCACTGATGCACAGTGACAGCAGTGTGTACCATGTACAAGCTGCACTGCAACAACTCACCAAGGCTTCTTGGACAGTACCTTCCAAACCCGCCACCTCTACCACCTAAAAGGACAAGGGCAGCAGACACATTAGAAAACCACCATCTGAAAGTTCCCCTCCAAGCCACACACCATCCTGACTTGGAACTAAATTGCCAATCCTTCACTTTCACTGGGTCAAAATCCTGGTACTCCCTTCCAAACAGCGCTTTGGTTGTACCTACACAGCAAGGACTGCAGTGGTTCAAGAAGGCAGCTCACCACCACTATATCAAGGACAATAAGGAACGGACAATAAATGCTGGCCTGGCCAATGATGCCCACAACCTATGAGCAAATGAAAGAAAGGTAAGGAAATGGTGAAGGGCTTTGATAGGGTACACGGAGATATGTTTCTACTTGTGTTGGTGTCCGAAACAAGAGCCAAAAATATAAAATCATTATTAATAAAACCATTGAGGAATTCTTGAAAACCCTATTTATGTAGTGAGTGGTGAGTGGAATCTGGAATTTGCTATCACAAGGAGAGGATGCGGCGGATAATATTGACACATTTAAGGGGAGGTGGAACACGTGTGTGGGGAGAAAGGAATTGTGGGATACACACATTGGGCTTTATTTTTCTTTCATTCATTCATATGAAGCAGGATGGCTGGAAATATGTGTGGAGCATATAGCAGTTGGGATGTTCCCAGTGCAGTGTTTTGTCTGGATGGATCTGCCCAGAACACTTGTGTTGCAGGAGCTGGGAGCTTCAGTACTTCAGTGGAGGCAGACACTGACACTGGTTTTCATTTGTGGCTATTATTAATGATTATTCGTTGAGAGATTAAATTGATCACTTTGATATTTTACACATCACCTGTTCTTGAGTTATAAGATATACTTTTTCTTCTTCCAGGCAAATACTTGAAGGAATCATGATGAATGTGATGGTTGCTGCACTTGAGGCACAAGGAACAGTGCAGCCAGTTCCTCTCACACACAGTAGGTACATTATCACTCAGAATGCAGAGCCACAGTTGGTTCATCAGTTCCACAGTGTCAGACTGCAGAAGTAGTCAGGCCCACATTGATCCCACGTTCCAGAGACATCATTTCAATCCAAGAATCAAACAAAGCAGGAGAGAAAGAAGTTGTTTCCATTTCACCCCAATTCAGTCCCACTGACAGTCAGGTACATCAATCCCAGGTCAAAATCACACCCACTAGCAGATTAAAATGTAATGTGTCAATCTACATATAATGCAGACTTAGCTATCAATTAAATATCAGATAGAATTGGCACATGGTACTGATTGGATGACACAGAATCTAACCTAATGGTATACCCTGGCATTTAAATTAAATACCAAAGGCAAAGTTCACATCGATTGATTATAAAGGATGTTTAAACAGCCCCATAGTGCACCTGAAGATACAAGTTACATACAAGTCCAACATTCATTACAGTGAAATATTTAAAGCTGCTGAAAGATATTGGAACCTGAGACACAAATTAGATGCCAGTTCAGAACTCACCCAAACTGTAAAATTGAAAGATACAGAATCAATTCCATTAGATCTAAACATTATATACCATTCTAAAAACTCAAACAATATCAAACTGAAATACAGTATTGATTCCATTCATATAGATTGATCTAAACAATACCAGTGCAAAAATCACATGCAGTATCAGATTGAGCAATGCTGATATGAAGTCTAAACTGTGATGTAAATTAGATGCCAGTGCAGAACTTACCCAGACTGCGGAATTGAAAAATACAGTAGACTGAGATACGGATTATTTACCAGCCAAAAACATCTCATACATTATCAGAGTGAAATAGATTATCAATTCCATTTGTGTAGACTGAGCTCCACATTACAAAGCAGTATAAAAAAATCTCATATCAGGTTGTTTTAGTTATTATGCTACAAGACTAGTAATCCAGAAGTCTCGACTAATGATCCAGAGACATGAGTTCAAATTCTACGACAGAATCTGAGTAATTTAATTTCAGTTAATTAAAAAAATCTGGAATTAAAAAATCTAGTATCAATACTAGTGACCTTGGAACTACTAGATTGTTGCAAGAAAATCCATCAGATCCAGGAATGTCCTTAAGAGAAGGAAATCTGCCATTCTGACCCAGTCTGGCCTATAAGTGATTCCAGACCCACAGGATGTGATTCAATCTTAACTGTCCTCTGAAATGGCCCAGGAAACCACTCAGCATAATTGTAAGAGTAATTACTGATGGGCAATAAATACTGACCTTGCCAGCGATGTCAACATCCTGTGAATGAATAAACAAGCAGTATCAGACTGAGAAATAACATTATATATTCCATTGGAACAGACTGAAGTACAGATAACATAGCACGCCATAAATCTATAGTGTTCGAATGAAAGATACTGTCTCAATTATTTATTGCAGCCTGAGCTACACATTCCATACCTTTTTTTTTAGAATTAGAACATTACAGCGCAGTACAGGCCCTTCAGCCCTCGATGTTGCGCCGACCTGTGAAACCATCTGACCTACACTATTCCATTTTCATCCATATGTCTATCCAATGACCACTTAAATTTCCTTAAAGTTGGTGAGTCTACTACTGCTGCAGGTAGGGCGTTCCACGCCCCTACTACTCTCTGAGTAAAGAAACTACCTCTGACATCTGTCCTATATCTATCACCCCTCAACTTAAAGCTATGTCTCCTCGTGTTTGCCATCACCATCCGAGGAAAAAGACTCTCACTATCCACCCTATCTAAGCCTCTGATTATCTTATATGTCTCTATTAAGTCTCCTCCTCCTTCTCTCCAACGAAAACAACCTCAAGTCCCTCAGCCTTTCCTCGTAAGACCTTCCTGCCATACTAGGCAACATCCTAGTAAGTCTCCTCTGCACCCTTTCCAAAGCTTCCACATCCTTCCTATAATGCAGTGACCAGAACTGCATGCAATACTCCAGGTGCGGTCTCACCAGAGTTTTATACAGCTGCAGCATGACCTCGTGGCTCCGAAACTCGATCCCCCTACTAATAAAAGCTAACACACCATATGCCTTCTTAACAGCCCTATTAACCTGGGTAGCAATTTTCAGGGATTTATGTACCTGGACACCAAGATCTCTCTGTTCATCTACACTACCAATAATCTTCCCATTAGCCCAGTACTCTGCATTCCTGTTACTCCTTCCAAAGTGAATCACCTCACACTTTTCTGCATTAAACTCCATTTGCCATCTCTCAGCCCAGCTCTGCAGCCTATCTATGTCCCTCTGTACCCTACAACATCCTTCGGCACTATCCACAACTCCACCGACCTTCGTGTCATCCGCAAATTTACCAACCCACCCTTTTACACCCTCTTCCAGGTCATTTATAAAACTGACACACAGCAGTGGCCCCAAAACAGATCCTTGCGGTACACCACTAGTAACTAAACTCCAGGATGAACATTTGCCATCAACCACCACCCTCTGTCTTCTTTCAGCTAACCAATTTCTGATCCAAAGCTCTAAATCACCTTCAACCC